>NW_027253161.1:0-300000 GCF_044704955.1 Pristiophorus japonicus | reverse complement strand
ACCAGGGTCAGTGTGTGAGCATCTCAGTCTGTGTGTGAATGTGTGTACCAGCGTCAGTATGAGAGAGACCCAGTCTGTGTGTGAGTGTGTGTACCAGGGTCAGTGTGTGGGAGTCTCAGTCTGTCTGTGAATGTGTGTACCAGGGTCAGTGTGTGAGAGAATTAATCTGTGTGTGAATGTGTGTACCAGGGGCAGTGTGTGAGAGACTCAGTCTGTGTGTGAATGTGTGTACCAGGATCAGTGTGAAAGATCAGTCTGTGTGTGAATGTGTGTACCAGGATCAGTGTGAAAGATCAGTCTGTGTGTGAATGTGTATACCAGGCTCAGTGTGAGAGACTCAGTCTGTGTGTGAATGTGTGTACCTGGGTCAGTGTGTGAGAGAATTAGTCTGTGTGTGAATGTGTGCACCAGCATCAGTGTGAGAAAGACTCAATATGTGTGTGAATGTGTGTACCAAGGTCACTGTGAGAGATCAGTATGTGTGTGAATGTGTATACCACAGTCAGTGTGAGACCCAGTCCGCATGTGAATGTGTGTACCAGGGTCAGTGTGTGGGAGACTCAGTCTGTGTGTGAATGTGTGTACCAACGTCAGTGTGAGATGCAGTCAGCGTGTGAATGTGTGTACCAGGGTCTGTGTGTGAGCATCTCAGTCTGTGTGTGAATGTGTGTACCAGCGTCAGTATGTGAGAGACCCAGTCTGTGTGTGAGTGTGTGTACCAGGGTCAGTGTGTGGGAGTCTCAGTCTGTCTGTGAATGTGTGTACCAGGGTCAGTGTGTGAGAGAATTAATGTGTGTGTGAATGTGTGTACCAGGGGCAGTGTGTGAGAGATCAGTCTGTGTGTGAATGTGTATACCACAGTCAGTGAGCGACCCAGTCTGTGTGTGAATGTGTGTACCAGGGGCAGTGTGTGAGAGAATTAGTCTGTGTGTGAATGTGTGTACCAGGGTGAGTGTGAGAGACTCATTCGGTGTGTGAATGTGTGTACCAGTATCAATGTGTGAGGGACGCTGTCTGTGTGTGAATGTGTGTACCAGGATCAGTGTGAAAGATCAGTCTGTGTGTGAATGTGTGTACCAGGATCAGTGTGTGACTCAGTCTGTGTGTGAATGTGTGTACCAGGCTCAGTGTGAGAGACTCAGTCTGTGTGTGAATGTGTGTACCAGGGTCAGTGTGTGACTCAATATGTGTGTGAATGTGTGTACCAAGGTCACTGTGAGAGATCAATCTGTGTGTGAATGTGTATACCACAGTCAGTGTGAGACCCAGTCCGCATGTGAATGTGTGTACCAGGGGCAGTGTGTGGGAGACACAGTCTGTGTGTGAATGTGTGTACCAACGTCAGTGTGAGATGCAGTCAGCGTGTGAATGTGTGTACCAGGGTCTGTGTGTGAGCATCTCAGTCTGTGTGTGAATGGGTGTACCAGCGTCAGTATGTGAGAGACCCAGTCTGTGTGTGAGTGTGTGTACCAGGGTCAGTGTGTGGGAGTCTCAGTCTGTCTGTGAATGTGTGTACCAGGGTCAGTGTGTGAGAGAATTAATCTGTGTGTGAATGTGTGTACCAGGGGCAGTGTGTGAGAGACTCAGTCTGTGTGTGAATGTGTGTACCAGGATCAGTGTGAAAGATCAGTCTGTGTGTGAATGTGTGTACCAGGATCAGTGTGAAAGATCAGTCTGTGTGTGAATGTGTATACCAAGGTCACTGTGAGAGATCAGTCTGTGTGTGAATGTGTGTACCAGGGTCAGTGTGTGACTCAGTCTGTGTGACTGTGTGTACCAGGGTCAGTGTGTGGGAGACTCAGTCTGTGTGTGAGTGTGTGTACCAGGGTCAGTGTGTGGGAGTCTCAGTCTGTCTGTGAATGTGTGTACCAGGGTCAGTGTGTGAGAGAATTAATCTGTGTGTGAATGTGTGTACCAGGGGCAGTGTGTGAGAGACTCAGTCTGTGTGTGAATGTGTGCAGCAGGGTCAGTGTGAGACTCAGTCTGTGTGTGAATGTGTGTACCAGGGTCAGTGTGAGAGATCATTTGGTGTGTGAATGTGTGTACCAGGGTCAGTGTGTGAGAGAATTAATGTGTGTGTGAGTGTGTGCACCAGGATCAGTGGAAGAGAGACCCAGTCTGTGTGTGAATGTGTGTTCCAGGGTCAGAGTGAGAGACTCATTCCGCGTGTGAATGTGTGTACCAGGGTCAGTGTGTGAGTGACTCAGTCCATGTGTGAATGTGTGTACCAGGGTCATTGTGTGACACAGTCTGTGTGTGAATGTGTGTACCAGGGTCAGTGTGAGACCCAGTCTGTGTATGAATCTATCTACCAGGGTCAGAGTGAGATACTCAGTCCGCGTGTGAATATGTGCACCAGGATCAGTGTGAGAGAGACTCAGTATATGTGTGAATGTGTGTACCAAGGTCACTGTGAGAGATCAGTCTGTGTGTGAATGTGTATACCATAGTCAGTGTGAGACCCAGTCCGCATGTGAATGTGTGTACCAGGGTCAGTGTGTGAGCATCTCAGTCTGTGTGTGAATGTGTGTACCAGCGTCAGTATGAGAGAGACCCAGTCTGTGTGTGAGTGTGTGTACCAGGGTCAGTGTGTGGGAGTCTCAGTCTGTCTGTGAATGTGTGTACCAGGGTCAGTGTGTGAGAGAATTAATCTGTGTGTGAATGTGTGTACCAGGGGCAGTGTGTGAGAGACTCAGTCTGTGTGTGAATGTGTGTACCAGGATCAGTGTGAAAGATCAGTCTGTGTGTGAATGTGTGTACCAGGATCAGTGTGAAAGATCAGTCTGTGTGTGAATGTGTATACCAGGCTCAGTGTGAGAGACTCAGTCTGTGTGTGAATGTGTGTACCTGGGTCAGTGTGTGAGAGAATTAGTCTGTGTGTGAATGTGTGCACCAGCATCAGTGTGAGAAAGACTCAATATGTGTGTGAATGTGTGTACCAAGGTCACTGTGAGAGATCAGTATGTGTGTGAATGTGTATACCACAGTCAGTGTGAGACCCAGTCCGCATGTGAATGTGTGTACCAGGGTCAGTGTGTGGGAGACTCAGTCTGTGTGTGAATGTGTGTACCAACGTCAGTGTGAGATGCAGTCAGCGTGTGAATGTGTGTACCAGGGTCTGTGTGTGAGCATCTCAGTCTGTGTGTGAATGTGTGTACCAGCGTCAGTATGTGAGAGACCCAGTCTGTGTGTGAGTGTGTGTACCAGGGTCAGTGTGTGGGAGTCTCAGTCTGTCTGTGAATGTGTGTACCAGGGTCAGTGTGTGAGAGAATTAATGTGTGTGTGAATGTGTGTACCAGGGGCAGTGTGTGAGAGATCAGTCTGTGTGTGAATGTGTATACCACAGTCAGTGAGCGACCCAGTCTGTGTGTGAATGTGTGTACCAGGGGCAGTGTGTGAGAGAATTAGTCTGTGTGTGAATGTGTGTACCAGGGTGAGTGTGAGAGACTCATTCGGTGTGTGAATGTGTGTACCAGTATCAATGTGTGAGGGACGCTGTCTGTGTGTGAATGTGTGTACCAGGATCAGTGTGAAAGATCAGTCTGTGTGTGAATGTGTGTACCAGGATCAGTGTGTGACTCAGTCTGTGTGTGAATGTGTGTACCAGGCTCAGTGTGAGAGACTCAGTCTGTGTGTGAATGTGTGTACCAGGGTCAGTGTGTGACTCAATATGTGTGTGAATGTGTGTACCAAGGTCACTGTGAGAGATCAATCTGTGTGTGAATGTGTATACCACAGTCAGTGTGAGACCCAGTCCGCATGTGAATGTGTGTACCAGGGTCAGTGTGTGGGAGACACAGTCTGTGTGTGAATGTGTGTACCAACGTCAGTGTGAGATGCAGTCAGCGTGTGAATGTGTGTACCAGGGTCTGTGTGTGAGCATCTCAGTCTGTGTGTGAATGGGTGTACCAGCGTCAGTATGTGAGAGACCCAGTCTGTGTGTGAGTGTGTGTACCAGGGTCAGTGTGTGGGAGTCTCAGTCTGTCTGTGAATGTGTGTACCAGGGTCAGTGTGTGAGAGAATTAATCTGTGTGTGAATGTGTGTACCAGGGGCAGTGTGTGAGAGACTCAGTCTGTGTGTGAATGTGTGTACCAGGATCAGTGTGAAAGATCAGTCTGTGTGTGAATGTGTGTACCAGGATCAGTGTGAAAGATCAGTCTGTGTGTGAATGTGTATACCAAGGTCACTGTGAGAGATCAGTCTGTGTGTGAATGTGTGTACCAGGGTCAGTGTGTGACTCAGTCTGTGTGACTGTGTGTACCAGGGTCAGTGTGTGGGAGACTCAGTCTGTGTGTGAGTGTGTGTACCAGGGTCAGTGTGTGGGAGTCTCAGTCTGTCTGTGAATGTGTGTACCAGGGTCAGTGTGTGAGAGAATTAATCTGTGTGTGAATGTGTGTACCAGGGGCAGTGTGTGAGAGACTCAGTCTGTGTGTGAATGTGTGCAGCAGGGTCAGTGTGAGACTCAGTCTGTGTGTGAATGTGTGTACCAGGGTCAGTGTGAGAGATCATTTGGTGTGTGAATGTGTGTACCAGGGTCAGTGTGTGAGAGAATTAATGTGTGTGTGAGTGTGTGCACCAGGATCAGTGGAAGAGAGACCCAGTCTGTGTGTGAATGTGTGTTCCAGGATCAGAGTGAGAGACTCATTCCGCGTGTGAATGTGTGTACCAGGGTCAGTGTGTGAGTGACTCAGTCCATGTGTGAATGTGTGTACCAGGGTCATTGTGTGACACAGTCTGTGTGTGAATGTGTGTACCAGGGTCAGTGTGAGACCCAGTCTGTGTATGAATCTATCTACCAGGGTCAGAGTGAGATACTCAGTCCGCGTGTGAATATGTGCACCAGGATCAGTGTGAGAGAGACTCAGTATATGTGTGAATGTGTGTACCAAGGTCACTGTGAGAGATCAGTCTGTGTGTGAATGTGTATACCATAGTCAGTGTGAGACCCAGTCCGCATGTGAATGTGTGTACCAGGGTCAGTGTGTGAGCATCTCAGTCTGTGTGTGAATGTGTGTACCAGCGTCAGTATGAGAGAGACCCAGTCTGTGTGTGAGTGTGTGTACCAGGGTCAGTGTGTGGGAGTCTCAGTCTGTCTGTGAATGTGTGTACCAGGGTCAGTGTGTGAGAGAATTAATCTGTGTGTGAATGTGTGTACCAGGGGCAGTGTGTGAGAGACTCAGTCTGTGTGTGAATGTGTGTACCAGGATCAGTGTGAAAGATCAGTCTGTGTGTGAATGTGTGTACCAGGATCAGTGTGAAAGATCAGTCTGTGTGTGAATGTGTATACCAGGCTCAGTGTGAGAGACTCAGTCTGTGTGTGAATGTGTGTACCTGGGTCAGTGTGTGAGAGAATTAGTCTGTGTGTGAATGTGTGCACCAGCATCAGTGTGAGAAAGACTCAATATGTGTGTGAATGTGTGTACCAAGGTCACTGTGAGAGATCAGTATGTGTGTGAATGTGTATACCACAGTCAGTGTGAGACCCAGTCCGCATGTGAATGTGTGTACCAGGGTCAGTGTGTGGGAGACTCAGTCTGTGTGTGAATGTGTGTACCAACGTCAGTGTGAGATGCAGTCAGCGTGTGAATGTGTGTACCAGGGTCTGTGTGTGAGCATCTCAGTCTGTGTGTGAATGTGTGTACCAGCGTCAGTATGTGAGAGATCCAGTCTGTGTGTGAGTGTGTGTACCAGGGTCAGTGTGTGGGAGTCTCAGTCTGTCTGTGAATGTGTGTACCAGGGTCAGTGTGTGAGAGAATTAATGTGTGTGTGAATGTGTGTACCAGGGGCAGTGTGTGAGAGATCAGTCTGTGTGTGAATGTGTATACCACAGTCAGTGAGCGACCCAGTCTGTGTGTGAATGTGTGTACCAGGGGCAGTGTGTGAGAGACTCAGTCTGTGTATACCAGGGTAAGTGTGAGAGAGACTCAGTCGGTGTGTGAATCTGTGTACCAGAGTAAGTGTGTGAGAGACTCAGTCTGTGTGTAAATGTGTGTACCATGGTCAGTGTGTGAGAGACTCTGTTTATGTGTGAATGTGTGCACAAGAATCAGTGTGAGAGAGACTCAGTCTGTGTGTGAATGTGTATACCAGGGTCAGTGTGTGAGAGACTCAGTCTGTGTATACCAGGGTAAATGTGTGAGAGACTCAGTCGGTGTGTAAATTGTGTAGCAGGGTCAGTACGAGAGACTCATTCGGTGTGTAAATGTGTGTACCAGTGTCAATGTGTGAGAGACGCAGTCTGTGTGTGAATGTGTGTACCAGGGTCAGTGTGTGAGAGACTCTGTTCATGTGTGTACCAGGATCAGTGTGTGAGCGACTCAGTCTGTGTGTGAATGTGTGTACCAGGGTCAGTGTGAGAGACTCAGTCTGTGTGTGAATGTGTGTACCAGGGTCAGTGTGTGTGAGAATTAGTCTGTGTGTGAATGTGTGCAGCAGGATCAGTGTGTGTGAGAATGAGTCTGTGTGTGAATGTGTATACCAGGGTCAGTGTGTGTGAGAATGAGTCTGTGTGTGAATGTGTATACCAGGGTCAGTGTGTGTGAGAATGAGTCTGTGTGTGAATGTGTATACCAGGGTCAGTGTGTGTGAGAATGAGTCTGTGTGTGAATGTGTATACCAGGGTCAGTGTGTGTGAGAATGAGTCTTTGTGTGAATGTGTATACCAGGGTCAGTGTGTGTGAGAATGAGTCTTTGTGTGAATGTGTATACCAGGGTCAGTGTGTGTGAGAATGAGTCTGTGTGTGAATGTGTGTACCAGGGTCAGTGTGTGTGAGAATGAGTCTTTGTGTGAATGTGTGCAGCAGGGTCTGTGTTGTAGGGCGGGACGAAAACCCCCTCATTTTACCCAGAAGGAAAAGGGCTGTGGGATCAGTCTGTGCTGTGAATTGAAACCGATACAGTTTGACCTTAGCAGAGCAGTGATTGGACGGGGGAGGACACCGGAGGGCCAAAGGTGAGACAGAGTCAGCCCGAAATATGGGGCTTTCAAGCCAATGGAAGAGCACTTGCTCGAAAACTGGGACTGACTCACAGCCATTATCGGACTGTTGTCTTCCCCATGTTTACACTATGGAAGGAAATTATGCAGATCTTCAGAAAACTAGGGAACCCAAAACAAACCAAGGACCTACACAATGGCTACAGGAGGCCAACCCAAT
The DNA here is from genome assembly GCF_044704955.1 of Pristiophorus japonicus. Taxonomy (NCBI): domain Eukaryota; kingdom Metazoa; phylum Chordata; class Chondrichthyes; family Pristiophoridae; genus Pristiophorus; species Pristiophorus japonicus. The sequence continues at coordinate 292,842 of NW_027253161.1, read as the reverse complement.
CAACACCCACTCAAACCTTGAGTAGGTTAACATCAGTGGAAAAAACCCGCAATAATCTAAAACTGCTGCATTTTTCAAAATCACAAAGCCCACCAATGGGAAGAATCGATTTCAGCAGGAAGCGGACTGGATAACCTGGCTATAAAAAGGGGTTTCTGACGTAGTGTGGGTGGTTCCCTGCCCTCGTCATCCAACAACCACAACCAGCAAGATTCTCGACACTGAAGGAAAACCAGTGTCCGAAGACACCGAAGATAGAAGAAACAAACCACCAGACTGCAGAAGGCACAGTAGTGAGTGTAACCTCTGGTCCCCAGAACTCCCAACTCAGTTAGGCCAGGAAAGGTGGCAGGTTGGGCAGTGTACTGCTGAACTTGTGTAAAGATTTTTGTTGTGTCCGTTTAGTGGGATTTAGAGGGATTGTTTTGTTGGTGTATTGCTGTTTGTTGAGTTACACCTTGTCAAATAAATTGGAAGCCTAAAGTTCCTCTTGGGAATCACCTTGTCTCAGTTCTATTGTATTACATCTCCTGATCGTGAGTCTTATGTCAGAACCGTGTAAGGGAAGCTAGGAGCGCCTCGAAAACGCTCAACTGTGTGTCACATGCTAGGGAAGAAGGGGTTAGGAGTGTTTGACACTCACAGGTGCCTCACAGGCTAGGCATAAGCTGTGGGGACGCACGAGTCTCAAAACCCCTTTATAAGCTGTGGACACAGTCTCTCCAGAGTTGCTCTTGCAGCACTCAAGGTACCTCACAGGCCAGGCATAAGCTGTGAGGGCAAAAGCCCAGAGAGAGACACCCAAGGCACAACAACAACCCTGTGAAAACCCCTTACAGAACATGGCGACCGCGGCAGGACATAAACAAACAGGAGATGTTAATATAACAGATGAGGTGATAAGAGAGGAAACTAAAATGGAGGAGAGAATTTCCTCATACATTTTTGGCAAGGTGAACCTCACCAAACCTTGGGTACAAGCCCTCACTCGGGCAGAGCGCCCAGTGGATGCTGCTGCTCAGTGGACAGCAGGGAAGGACCACAACCACAAGGTGGAAAAGGCCATCTGGCTTATCTGCTTCACCCGCTAAGTCCGAAAGCTCGACCAGCGGGTGAAGGACTTGGAACAGAGTATTCAGAAATCAGAGGAGCTCTCTGCTATCCGGGCTGCGGTTGGGGACAACCTGCTGGCCGAATTAGCTGGGGAGCAGCAAAGGAACCGGCAGTTGGAGGAGACCTTCCGAAATAGCCGGGACTTTCTTCAGTGTCAGGTCACTGAGGCCAAGGGTAGTGAGGGGTCCCTCCGGGAACAGAATTCTCGGCACACCCAGAAAATTTGGGAACTGGAGAATAAATTAAAAGACGTACAGGCAGCCTATAAAGTGGCCAGTAGCAGTGAGTTTGCAGATCACGATCCCTGCCAGGAGAGGATTAAAACTCTCACCCACGCTCTATCCCAGGCAAAGGGGATGGTCGCCCTGATAGGACCTGGAGGGTCCACAGGAGACAAAGGAGAGTATTGGGGGGTAGAGGAGATTCCAAAGGCAAGGGACGCCCGACCACTTCCTGAGGCACCGGTGGTTTGTCGGTGGGGTACCAGGAGGAGCGGGGCATGCAGGTAGTAGCAGACCCAGGGCTGGGGGCAGGACCAATGTGTCCCGCTCGGCAGCAGGGATGTGAGGCTCCAGCCGAGGGTCAGTTAAGGGCTGGATCAGGCGACCAGGCACTGTCTGCTGCACCGGGTATGGTGGGACAGCCGGAGGTAGAGGGACCAGCGCAGAAAGATCCTGAACCAGGGCGGATGTGCCCAGTCAGACAGCGCAAGTACGGTCCTCCACAGGGAGGTGGCCAAGGTCGGGGAGCGCTGGAGAGCGACTTTATTATTCCCCATGGAGTTCAATCACTCATTTGGCCAAACTCACTCGCAGCGGGGACCCATCTATCCACTTCATGGAGGTGATGCAGGCCGGGGAAATTAATGGGTGTGACGAGGAAGAGACAGCCAAGCTGCTGCTCTTCTCTCTGGACAGCAAATTGTACCAGGCCCTACCGGCAGAATGCCGGAGGGGACAGCGTACATTTACTGAGGTCCAGAGGGCCGTCCTTGAGGCTATGGGCTTCGATGACGGCAGTCCTTTCGAACGGGTCGAAAGGACAAGGCAGCTCGTAGGGGAAACCCCGCAGGCGTTTGCAGACAGGCTGTGGGTGGTATACCACGCAGCCTGTGGGAAGCTCCTCGACCGGGCGAATCTTTCCGCGGTACAGACGGGCCGCTGGCTGAGGATGCTCGTGGCAAACTGCTTGCCCCGGCTCAAGGCCAGGGCAGAACTGTGGTTCGATTCCTGGGACCCCAACCTCACCGAGGAAGCAGTGGTCAGGCAACTGGCACTGGTCCAACGGAATGGAGGAGGGGAGGAGGAGAAAACCTCCAAAGGTCAGGTAAATGAAGTAAAACCCAACCCGATTCCCAAAAGGGAATGGCACCAGGAGGGTGGCCGCTCGTCTGATAAGGAGGGAGTGTGCTACGGGTGCGGGAAAGCTGGGCATTTTAAAAGGGATTGCAAGAGCCCAGTAAAGAGATATGGGGGGAGAAGTTCTTTAGGAGCCGCCCAGAGTGGGGGAAGTGGAGCGAGCTCCTCACCATCCCTTGACCAGATAGTAGCTGCAGTGAGGACAGCGCTGGAGGGGACCCAGCCTGTATACCTGTGCCCACTAGAATACGACCCCCTGGGGAAGACCCTGGGTCAAGATGGAGGTTGAGGGTGTATTGGGGACCTACCTTTTGACACTGGTGCTTCCAGCACCATAGTCCATTCGGAGGATCCCGCAACCTCACCTCTATCAAACGGGGTGCCGTATCAACTAGTTGGGTTCACAGGTAATGAGAAGGCTGGGTTTTTCTCAGTCCCGCTCGCAGTTCGTTTAGGAGCACTCCACACACAATGGAAGTGCGTCCTGATGAACTGGGAGCAGGTGGGAAAAGGGATCTTGGGGGCTGATTTCATCATCGCTCGCCAGATCCTAGTAGACTTGAGGAATCACTGTCTATGGGGCACAGTGGGCACGGGAGCAGAGGGAGAAGTCATGGTTATTGATAAGAAACAGAGAAAAGGGACTCTGTGTACAATGAAGCCAAAAGTGGGTTACGACCTGGAGGTTCTGGTCGGTAACACCCCGGCCGAGTACCGGGCCTATGTGCAAGCAAATCTTGCAGCATTTGCCACCCATAAACACGATTGTGGGAGAGTCACAGGAGTGGAGGTTCGAATAGATGGGGATCCCATGTCCCGCCCGCAAAAGCAGTATGGCTTTCCCCGGGAGGCAGAAGCAGACTTGGAGATAGCTTTAAGCTCGCTTGTCGAGCAGGGTGTTTTGAGACCCATAGCCACCCATGTCAACTCCCCGCTTTGGCCGGTTAGGAAACCGGACAATTCTTGGAGGGCTACGGTGGATTATAGGGTGCTCAATAAAAACATCCCAGCTTGTGCCCCCACAGTAGCGGCGGTTGCGGATCTGATAGGGGAAATCCCTGCATCCGCAACCACGTTCACAGTGTTGGACATATCCAACGGGTTCTGGTCTATCCCTGTACAGAGGGAAGACCAGTACAAGTTTGCCTTCACCTTCCGGGAACAGCAGTATACATGGAGCTGCCTCCCACAGGGCTTTCATAATAGTCCCAGCATCTTTCACCAATGCATGGCGAACTGCTTAAAAGGCTTCAGCCAGCCACACCAGCTGGTCCAGTATGTGGACGACCTGTTGTTGTTCACAGACAGCAGTGAGGAACACGGTCCACTGCTGGCCAAACTGCTGGTATTACTGAAGGAAGGGGGTTTTAAAGTTAACCCCAAGAAAGCCCAGATAGGTCTAGGAGAGGTAAAATTCCTGGACCTGACGATAAGGGCAGGAGAAAGGGCCATTGATGAGGCTCGAAGAAAGGCAGTGCAGGAACTCCCTGTCCCTAGGGATGTGTCGGGGGTAAGGTCTTTCCTGGGAATCACTGGCTACTGTAGGGACTTCATCGAGGACTATGCAGCCACTGCCGCCCCTCTGCTCAGACTCCTACATAAGGGGGTCGAGTGGGAATGGGACAAGGGCTGTCAGGCAGTATTTGTCTGTCTTAAGAGAGACCTGCAGGTAGCACCAGCCCTAGGGGCAATTGATGGGGGTGAGGAATTCTTCCTGGAGGTGGCAGCCAGTGGCGACAGCTTAAGTGCAGTGTTGCTCCAGGGGCAAAACGGTCAGCTGAGACCAGTGGTGTACTCCTCCAGGGTCCTCACGGAGGTAGAAAAGGGATACTCCAATTGTGAGAGGCACTTGCTTGCCACCCACTGGGCAGTAAAGAGAGCTCAGATCTTTACTGGAATATCCCCCATTACACTCCTCACCCATCATACCCCGACGCAGATGCTGTTGGACGGGAGGATTAAGGATGGGACAGTGAGCAGTGCTAGAATCACTCGCTGGACCCTCCTCCTCTCCCAAATGACTTTAAAGGTCAAGGGCCTCTGCGAGCCCAGGCTCGCAGCAAATTTAATCTATCCAGGGCAGCCGCATAGATGCTCTCTGGAGGGAGTGTGGGACATTAACTTTGGATTTCAGGCAGGGATACACCCCACAGGCCGCGAGATCTATGTTGATGGCTCCAGTTCAGTGTCCGTGGGTACAAGACTCACGGGCTGCGGAGTTTGGGATCCCAAGGCAGGAATTGCTTTGGCTCTTAAACTCCCATGCACCCCGAGTGCCCAGCAAGCGGAACTCTCGGCGGTGATGTATGTGGTCACACACCCCGAGGAATTCCCTACCCCATACACGATTTGCTCGGACAGCATGTTCACTTGCAATTCATGTACAGAGTATCTGGCGATTTGGTCACGCCGGGGGTACACCTCTGCGGATGGGAAGCCCCTTGTGACCAAACCCCTGCTAGAAAAGATCGTGGCTGCAGTGGGAGAAACCAGGGATGTATATATCCATAAGGTAAAGGCCCACTCCAAAACTGAGCCACGGGGGGAAGGTAACCAGCAGGCAGACCTGCTGGCAAGGGAAGGTGCTCGCACAGGTCGCCCATGGGACCCATACGAGGCAGGCAGGATAGCAGCAGCAAGAAGCAAGCCAGGGACACAAGGGAGCGTAGAAACATAGAAACATAGAAACATAGAAACATAGAAAATAGGTGCAGGAGCAGGCCATTCAGCCCTTCTAGCCTGCACCGCCATTCAATGAGTTCATGGCTGAACATGAAACTTCAGTACCCCCTTCCTGCTTTCTCGCCATAACCCTTGATCCCCCGAGTAGTAAGGACTTCATCTAACTCCCTTTTGAATATATTTAGTGAATTGGCCTCAACTACTTTCTGTGGTAGAGAATTCCACAGGTTCACCACTCTCTGGGTGAAGAAGTTTCTCCTCATCTCGGTCCTAAATGGCTTACCCCTTATCCTCAGACTGTGACCCCTGGTTCTGGACTTCCCCAACATTGGGAACATTCTTTCTGCATCTAACCTGTCTAAACCCGTCAGAATTTTAAACGTTTCTATGAGGTCCCCTCTCATTCTTCTGAACTCCAGTGAATACAATCCCAATTGATCCAATCTTTCTTGATAGGTCAGTCCCGCCATCCCGGGAATCAGTCTGGTGAACCTTCGCTGCACTCCCTCAATAGCAAGAATGTCCTTCCTCAAGTTAGGAGACCAAAACTGTACACAATACTCCAGGTGTGGCCTCACCAAGGCCCTGTACAACTGTAGCAACACCTCCCTGCCCCTGTATTCAAATCCCCTCGCTATGAAGGCCAACATGCCATTTGCTTTCTTAACCGCCTGCTGTACCTGCATGCCAACCTTCAATGACTGATGTACCATGACACCCAGGTCTCGTTGCACCTTCCCTTTTCCTAATCTGTCACCATTCAGATAATAGTCTGTCTCTCTGTTTTTACCACCAAAGTGGATAACCTCACATTTATCCACATTATACTTCATCTGCCATGCATTTGCCCACTCACCTAACCTATCCAAGTCACTCTGCAGCCTAATAGCATCCTCCTCGCAGCTCACACTGCCACCCAACTTAGTATCATCCGCAAATTTGGAGATACTGCATTTAATCCCCTCGTCTAAATCATTAATGTACAATGTAAACAGCTGGGGCCCCAGCACAGAACCTTGCGGCACTCCACTAGTCACTGCCTGCCATTCTGAAAAGTACCCGTTTACTCCTACTCTTTGCTTCCTGTCTGACAACCAGTTCTCAATCCACGTCAGCACACTACCCCCAATCCCATGTGCTTTAACTTTGCACATTAATCTCTTGTGTGGGACCTTGTCGAAAGCCTTCTGAAAGTCCAAATATACCACATCAACTGGTTCTCCCTTGTCCACTTTACTGGAAACATCCTCAAAAAATTCCAGAAGATTTGTCAAGCATGATTTCCCTTTCACAAATCCATGCTGACTTGGACCTATCATGTCACCATTTTCCAGATGCACTGCTATGACATCCTTAATAATTGATTCCATCACTTTACCCACTACTGAGGTCAGGCTGACCGGTCTATAATTCCCTGTTTTCTCTCTCCCTCCTTTTTTAAAAAGTGGGGTTACATTGGCTACCCTCCACTCCATAGGAACTGATCCAGAGTCAATGGAATGTTGGAAAATGACTGTCAATGCATCCGCTATTTCCAAGGCCACCTCCTTAAGTACTCTAGGATGCAGTCCATCAGGCCCTGGGGATTTATCGGCCTTCAATCCCATCAATTTCCCCAACACAATTTCCCGACTAATAAAGATTTCCCTCAGTTCCTCTTCCTTACTAGACCCTCTGACCCCTTTTATATCCGGAAGGTTGTTTGTATCCTCCTTAGTGAATACCGAACCAAAGTACTTGTTCAATTGATCCGCCATTTCTTTGTTCCCCGTTATGACTTCCCCTGATTCTGACTGCAGGGGACCTACGTTTGTCTTCACCAACCTTTTTCTCTTTACATACCTATAGAAACTTTTGCAATCCGCCTTAATGTTCCCTGCAAGCTTCTTCTCGTACTCCATTTTCCCTGTCCTAATCAAACCCTTTGTCCTCCTCTGCTGAGTTCTAAATTTCTCCCAGTCCCCAGGTTCGCTGCTATTTCTGGCCAATTTGTATGCCACTTCCTTGGCTTTAATACTATCCCTGATTTCCCTAGATAGCCACGGTTGAGCCACCTTCCCCTTTTTATTTTTACGCCAGACAGGAATGTGCAATTGTTGTACTTCATCCATGCGGTCTCTAAATGTCTGCCATTGCCCATCCACAGTCAACCCCCTAAGTATCATTCGCCAATCTATCCTAGCCAATTCACGCCTCATACCTTCAAAGTTACCCTTCTTTAAGTTCTGGACCATGGTCTCTGAAATTACTGTTTCATTCTCCATCCTAATGCAGAATTCCACCATATTATGGTCACTCTTCCCCAAGGGGCCTCGCACAATGAGATTGCTAATTAATCCTCTCTCATTACACAACACCCAGTCTAAGATGGCCTCCCCCCTAGTTGGTTCCTCAACATATTGGTCTAGAAACCCATCCCTTATGCACTCCAGGAAATCCTCCTCCACCGTATTGCTTCCAGTTTGGCTAGCCCAATCTATGTGCATATTAAAGTCACCCATTATAACTGCTGCACCTTTATTGCATGCACCCCTAATTTCCTGTTTGATGCCCTCCCCAACATCCCTATTACTGTTTGGAGGTCTGTACACAACTCCTACTAACGTTTTTTGCCCTTTGGTGTTCTGCAGCTCTACCCATATAGATTCCACATCATCCAAGCTAATGTCTTTCCTAACTATTGCATTAATCTCCTCTTTAACCAGCAATGCTACCCCACCTCCTTTTCCTTTTATTCTATCCTTCCTGAATGTTGAATACCCCTGAATGTTGAGTTCCCAGCCCTGATCATCCTGGAGCCACGTCTCCGTAATCCCAATCACATCATATTTGTTAACATCTATTTGCACAATTAATTCATCCACCTTATTGCGGATACTCCTTGCATTAAGACACAAAGCCTTCAGGCTTGTTTTATTAACACCCTTTGTCCTTTTAGAATTTTGCTGTACAGTGGCCCTTTTTGTTCTTTGCCTTGGGTTTCTCTGCCCTCCACTTTTCCTCATCTCCTTTCTGTCTTTTGCTTTTGGCTCCTTTTTGTTTCCCTCTGTCTCCCTGCATTGGTTCCCATCCCCCTGCCATATTAGTTTAAATCCTCCCCAACAGCACTAGCAAACACTCCCCCTAGGACATTGGTTCCAGTCCTGCCCAGGTGCAGACCGTCCGGTTTGTACTGGTCCCACCTCCCCCAGAACCGGTCCCAATGCCCCAGGAATTTGAATCCCTCCCTGCTGCACCACTGCTCAAGCCACGTATTCATCTGCGCTATCCTGCGATTCCTACTCTGACTATCACGTGGCACTGGTAGCAATCCCGAGATTACTACTTTTGAGGTCCTACTTTTTAATTTAGCTCCTAGCTCCTTAAATTCGTTTCGTAGGACCTCATCCCTTTTTTTGCCTATGTCGTTGGTACCAATGTGCACCACGACAACTGGCTGTTCTCCCTCCCATTTCAGAATGTCCTGCACCCGCTCCGAGACATCCTTGACCCTTGCACCAGGGAGGCAACATACCATCCTGGAGTCTCGGTTGCGGCCGCAGAAACGCCTATCTATTCCCCTCACAATTGAATCCCCTATCACTATCGCTCTCCCACTCTTTTTCTTGCCCTCCTGTGCAGCAGAGCCAGCCACGGTGCCATGAACTTGGCTGCTGCTGCCCTCCCCTGATGAGTCATTCCCCTCAACAGTACCCAAAGCGGTGTATCTGTTTTGCAGGGGGATGACCGCAGGGGACCCCTGCACTACCTTCCTTGCTCTACTCTTCCTGCTGGTCTTCCATTCCCTATTTGGCTGTGGACCCTTTCCCTGCGGTAAGACCAACTCACTACACGTGATACTCACGTCATTCTCAGCATCGTGGATGCTCCAGAGTAAATCCACCCTCAGCTCCAATTCCGTAATGCGGACCGTCAGGAGCTGGAGGCGGATACACTTCCCGCACACATAGTCGTCAGGGACACCGGAAGCGTCCCTGAGTTCCCACATGGTACAGGAGGAGCATAACACCCGACCGAGCTCTCCTGCCATGTCTTAACCCTTAGATACACTTAAACTGGTAATAACAATGTTAAAAGTTACTGACTAATATAAGAAGAAAAAGAAAAACTACTCACCAATCACCAGCCAATCACTTACCCCCTAGGCTGTGACGTCACCTTTGTATCTTTGCCTTCTCCCTGTAGCTGCACCGGCACGCCTCTCGCCGACCCCGGACTCGCGCTGCTCCGAGCTCCCGCCTCCTCGACTGACTGCTCGACTCCCGCTGGCCTTTATAGGCCTCTCGCCGACCCCGGACTCGCGCTGCTCCGAGCTCCCGCCTCCTCGACTGACTGCTCGACTCCCGCTGGCCTTTATAGGCCTCTCGCCGACCCCGGACTCGCGCTGCTCCGAGCTCCCGCCTCCTCGACTGACTGCTCGACTCCCGCTGGCCTTTATAGGCCTCTCGCCGACCCCGGACTCGCGCTGCTCCGAGCTCCCGCCTCCTCGACTGACTGCTCGAACTGCTCGACTCCCGCTGGCCTTTATAGGCCTCTCGCCGACCCCGGACTCGCGCTGCTCCGAGCTCCCGCCTCCTCGACTGACTGCTCGAACTGCTCGACTCCCGCTGGCCTTTATAGGCCTCTCGCCGACCCCGGACTCGCGCTGCTCCGAGCTCCCGCCTCCTCGACTGACTGGGCAGCTGCGGCCCCGGACCTTAAAGTAGTCCAGATGCAGGATCCGATCCTGAAGGCTGCCTTGGCTGCTATAAAAAGGGGGGGAAAGGCGCAGGGCCCATACAGTGCTGTAGATATTGCTGTGCGGGAAGGCATGTTGTTTAAAGGGGACAAATGGGTAGTGCCGCCACAACACCGGAGGGAATTCATTCAGCTGGCCCATGAATCCCGGAATTTACCTGGCAACGGGTAGAAAAGGCAGGGTTGTGGCCAGACCTCCGGGAAGACGTCCGCAACTTCTGTGCGGGCTGTCTGGTTTGCGCTGCAAACAACCCAGACCCTCAGAAAAGGAAGGCGTCTATGGCACACGTCAGGCGGGTAGAGGGACCATGGCAGTCGATCCAGATCGACTACATCGACCCCTACCTGCTGCCCAGGGAGGTTATAAATACTGCCTCGTCCTGGTGGATGTGTTTTCCAAGTGGGTGGAAGCCTTCCCTTGCCGAACAGCTACCGCGGTGGGGACTGCAAAAATCCTGGTGAGGGAGGTGTTCTCTCGGTGGGGTCTACCTCAAATCGTGGAGTCCGACCGGGGAAGCCACTTCACCGGCCAGGTGATGCAGGCCACCCTAAAGGTGCTGGGGATAAGAGCCAAATGGCATGTCGCCTACAACCCTCAGTCCTCAGGCTCCGTAGAACGCCTGAACCGGACCCTAAAGGAAAGGCTGCGCAAGGAGACAGGAGACTCACCGAACAAGTGGGTGGAGGTCTTACCGTTGGTCCTCATGGGAATCCGGGCCAGTCAGTCAAAGAGCACAGGGTACTCATCCCATGAGCTGATGACAGGCCGGATCATGAGAACCCCAGTGCATGTGTTGGCGCCGGTTCTCACCGAAGGGCAGCTCAGAGAGCTGAACCGGGACCGCTTCATCAGGAATCTGTTTGAACAGCTTCAACAGATTCACTGGCAGGCGGCCAACAACATGGGTAAACAGCACCGTGCCAATCGGCTGCTGCTGGAACCCCGCAGTCACCATGATTGGGAGGTGGGCGACCAGGTGATGGTGAGAAGCTTCGCCCGGGTCGGGGTATTTGAACCACTGTATATGGGACCATACAGCATAGTCGACAAGGCTAGCCCTATGGTCTATGCGGTTCAATTGCCTCGCCGGGTGAAGTGGTATCACATTAATCAGTTGTAAATTGTTTGACCCCAAAAGAGGTAAAAAACAGAGGGGACGAGCAAGGGAAGGGAACCAGGCACTGGGGGAAGAACAGGCCCCGGTGGATTTGGAGGCTCCGGAGGAGGCAGCGGGCCCTGAAGCTCTACAGCCGGGGCTGGTTCATTGCTCCTGTAAGGCTATCCCACCACTGGGTAGAGGTTCCCAGCCCACTAACAGAAGTAGGGAGAAAGGCTCTACCATTAGCAAGGTCCAAGGGGAAGCTGAACCTCCCATGGTGGATCAGCTGGGGCTAGCCCAAGAGGTGGAGGAGATAGCATTGCAGCCCATAACGTGGGACTCTGTACCGACAGTAAGAAGGAGTGCTAGAGTGCCACGGCCCAAGGCACCGTGGTCCCCTGTTTACTTAGCTCCCCGCCCCAGACCGAGAAGGTGAAAGACAACAGGGAGGGTGCTCTGTTGCGCTAGCAAGGGTCTCCCACCGATTATCCGGGACTCGGGACGGCCTTGGAGGGCAGCACAAGACTCATTAAGGGGGACCATACGAGCCCCTCAGCGGAGGACATCCTGGTCCCCAGGGTACGGTCAGCCGAGTGGTCGACGACGCCTGTACAGTGACAGGATATAGCCTGGCCACCCAGGGACGGGTGGCGGTGTGTATATTTTCCCTTCCTGTTTTGTTACTTTGTGTTGTGAGTATATGTGTTTAGGTAAGGCAGTGACGGTTGGGTACAGCATTTTATGTTCGGAACATGTTAAGTGGGCTGAGCCTGGAGAGGTCTCTCCAGGCAAGGCCATGTTCTTCTTGCCTTTCAGATGTCAACACCTCCTTACTGGACGTTAGTGATGCTGGTATCGCTAAGGATCTGCACCGGGCACCGAGGACTCCCTAGTTTTCGGATGCTCCGGGGGCAGAGCACCGACAGTGACCACAGGAGAAGGGACTCTGGCGGCGGATGGCCGGGTCACCTACTCCCACGAGGGGAGATGGCCTGGGTGGTTGGGATCGAACTCCACTAAGTACTCCAACCATAAGGACTTTACCTACGGAGAGGCCTCCATCCCCTGCCCGGAGATCACTGTGGCCACTTCCAGAGTGAGAGTGACAGAAGGCAGGAAGGTATGCCTAACTTGCCAAGGGGACATACCTCTGGGATGGTGGTGGTGGCTCAGAAAGCTCAAGAGGGACGTGGGAGACCGACACTCGGACTGGGAACGTCTGGATAATGATACCTACCGAACCATCATGGGGTCATCTGGCGGGGTAACGGTGTACTGGGAGAAATGGTGGGCGTACGACCAAGGAATTTATTTGTGTATGTGGGATCCACTCGTGTGTGTTCAGAGGGGGTCTCCATTGCTTTTTATAGGTGGTGGCAGGATGCCAGTGATGGGGGTGTCCCCACGACCAGCACCCCTGTACCGAGTGGAGAATGTGGGAGTCATTCGTGGAGGGGTGCATGTTCGATTCCAAGAGGTCCCACCTTATGTTACAATGTGGGAGCACACTGTGACAGGTACAGACCTCTCGGGTTGTCGGAGCAGGGGAGCACAGGTAATCCTGTGCCCCCAGCACTTGAACGCTTTTGGAAGGCCACAATGCGGGTTCAGCACTGCTGGGGCAGAGTCTATCAATTGCACAATGGAGGTAATGGCCCCTAACCACATGCCTCCACAGGTAGCATATGTAGGTGGTGGGACATATTGTGTCACCACAAGTGCCCAACGGTATGAACACGGACCGGGAAGGTGGTGTCCAATACCGTACAGCAGCTTTTGCTTTAAACCCAGGGCAGAGGTTCAAGTGGCACACACCAGAATCACACCCATCCCTGAACCTTCCACGATTCACCTCACGGTACAAAACAACCTAAGCCACCTACAACAATATGTCGCCCAGTTTGGCTATCCCATTGCCCCACTATCTGAGAAACTTACAGCCCTCCTCCAGGCAGTGGATTTGTCTCAAAAACATTTTTACACCATGGAGCAGAAAACTGAAATTCTAGCAGGGGAGATTGCCCAGATTAAACCCCCAGCATGGTGGGATTTGGGGATACGGGCAGACATACCTGCATGGATCCAGGTGGGATCGCATGCCTTAGTAATCGGCCAACTCCTGATTGTAGCTTATCTGCTAGTTACAAGCTGTAAGCTCAGGAGAAAAAGAAAAAGAACGCAGTTCTTCAGGCTACTACACAGACAGGAGAGCCGTTGCTAAACACTCAAGGTGTGTAACCAAAGCTTGACCGCGACACTTAGGCGGTTTTGTTATTCCAGGGATGACTGCGTTTTTCATACATGGCTCCTGGGGAGTTTGCAGGGCAGGTTTCTTTGTTTTACGGTTAAGACTGAAATGAGACTCAATGTACAATTGCTCCTGTAACCTTAAGTAAATATATGTATATTGCTGTCGTATAGTGCAACCTGTTGGATTTCTGTGTTTTATACCGCGTTAAAAGGAATTACGATATATATCAACGGGATCAGTTTAGAGTTAAACTGGGGAAAGTTGGGCAATTTGGGAGACCTAGGGTTTTCTCAGCACCCTGAACTTTGACACACTCGAGTGGTGTCTGACTGTGTCAGATGGGGGATTATGTAGGGGAGGACGAAAATCCCCTCATTTTACCCAGAAGTAAAAAGGGCTGTGGGGTCAGTCTGGGCTGTGAATTGAAACCGATACAGTTTGACCGTGGCAGAGCAGTGATTGGACGGGGTAGGACACCGGAGGGCCAATGGTGAGACAGAGTCAGCCCGAAGTATGGGGCTTTCAAACCAATGGGACAGCACTTGCTCGAAAACTGGGACTGACTCACAGCCATTATTGGGCTATTGTCTTCCCCATGTTTACACTATGGAAGGAAATTATGCAGATCTTCAGAAAACTAGGGAACCCAAAACAAACCAAGGACCTACACAATGGCTACAGGAGGCCAACCCAATCAACACTCACTCAAACCTTGAGTAGGTTAGAAAAACTGAATTGAAGGAAAATTATACAGACATTTAAAAACCAGGGAACACAAAATAAACCAAGGACCTACACAATGGCTACAGGAGGCCAGCGCAATTAACACCCACTCAAACCTTGAGTAGGTTAACATCAGTGGAAAAAACCCGCAATAATCTAAAACTGCTGCATTTTTCAAAATCACAAAGCCCACCAATGGGAAGAATCGATTTCAGCAGGAGAGGCGGACTGGATAACCTGGCTATAAAAAGGGGTTTCTGACGTGGTGTGGGTGGTTCCCTGCCTCTGACGTAGTGTGGGTGGTTCCCTGCCCTCGTCATCCAACAACCACAACAAGCAAGCCTCTCGACACTGAAGGAAAACCAGTGTCCGAAGACACCGAAGATAGAAGAAACAAACCACCAGACTGCGGAAGGCACAGTAGTGAGTATAACCTTAGGTCCCCAGAACTCCCAACTCAGTTAGGCCAGGAAAGGTGGGAGGTTGGGCAGTGTACTGCTGAACTTGTGTAAAGATTTTCGTTGTGTCCATTTAGTGGGATTTAGGGGGAATGTTTTGTTGGTGTATTGCTATTTGTTGAGTTACACCTTGTCAAATAAATTGGAAGCCTAAGTTCCTCTTGGAATCACCTTGTCTCAGTTCTATTGTATTACATCTCCTGATCGTGAGTCTTATGTCAGAACCGTGTAAGGGAAGCTAGGAGCGCCTCGAAAACACTCAACTGTGTGTCACAGGCTAGGGAAGAAGGGGTTAGGAGTGTTTGACACTCACAGATGCCTCAAAACCCCTTTATAAGCTGTGGACACAATCTCTCCAGGGTTGCTCTTGCAGCACTCAGGGTACCTCACAGGCCAGGCATAAGCTGTGAGGGCAGAAGCCCAGAGAGAGACACCCAAGGCACAACAACCCTGTGAAAACCCCTTACAGTGTGCGAGAGACTCAGTCTGTGTGTGAATGTGTGTACCAGGGTCAGTATGAGACCCAGTCTGTGTGTGAATGTGTGTACCAGGGTCAGTGTGTGAGATACTCAGTCTGTGTGTGAATGTGTGTACCAGGGTCAGTGTGAGAGAATTAGTCTGTGTGTGAATGTGTGTACCAGGGTCAGTATGAGACCCAGTCTGTGTGTGAATGTGTGTACCAGGGTCAGTGTGTGAGATACTCAGTCTGTGTGTGAATGTGTGTACCAGGGTCAGTGTGAGAGAATTAGTCTGTGTGTGAATGTGTGTACCAGGGTCAGTATGAGACCCAGTCTGTGTGTGAATGTGTGTACCAGGGTCAGTGTGTGAGAATTAGTCTGTGTGTGAATGTGTGCACCAGGGTCAGTGTGAGAGAATTAGTCTGTGTGTGAATGTGTGCACCAGGGTCAGTGTGAGAGAATTAGTCTGTGTGTGAATGTGTGTACCAGGGTCAGTGTGTGAGAATTAGTCTGTGTGTGAATGTGTGCACCAGGGTCAGTGTGAGAGAATTAGTCTGTGTGTGAATGTGTGCACCAGGGTCAGTGTGAGAGAATTAGTCTGTGTGTGAATGTGTGTACCAGGGACAGTGAGGACGGAGCGAAAGCCCAGGTCCGGGCTCTTGGACCTGCTTTGCCCCAGTCCCTTGCGGTCCCAGCGCCCTCTCCCTGAGGGAGAACCACGCCCGGTGATTCAGGCCGCCCCGGCTCCTCGGCGCCGCTCTCCCGCTTCTTGGATCATCCCCGCAGCGCTGCCGCCTGACCCTCAGCCCTCGGTGCAAACGGCCAATCAGCGGCTGCCTGACGTCACGAAGCATTCTGACGTCATCCCTCGGCCATCCAGCATCGAGTTCTGACCGAGCTCACTGCGCATGCGTGCTGTTTATCGCCATAAAAGGAAAAGTAAGTTGAGATTCCCGAACAATCCACGGCCGCCCGGCACCGACAGACTGAGCATGTCACAGGACACGGTCACATCCGGGCCTCGGAGCGAGGCTGAGCCGCTCCCGCCCGAGAGGGAGAGTGCGCCGTGTGTCAGTGAGGGAGCTCCGAACTACATCCTGCAGGGGGGGAGATGTGTGTGTGTGGATTGTTCAAGTGTGGTGGCCTCACACAGTGACAGTCCCCTGGGGACACACATATCCCAGTGTGGGCTGGGCCCGTGCTGCCCCCGGGCCCTCGTCACTCCTGGGCCCCGATCACATCCCTACAGTCTCTCGTCTCTCCTGGGCCCCGATCACATCCCTACAGTCTCTCGTCTCTCCTGGGCCCCGATCACATCCCGACAGTCTCTCGTCTCTCCTGGGCCCCGATCACATCCCTACAGTCTCTCGTCTCTCCTGGGCCCCGATCACATCCCTACAGTCTCTCGCCTCTCCTGGGCCCCGACCACATCCCTACAGTCTCTCGTCTCTCCTTCGCCCCGATCACATCCCTACAGTCTCTCGCCTCTCCTGGGTCCCGATCACATCCCTACAGTCTCTCGTCTCTCCTTCGCCCCGATCACATCCCTACAGTCTCTCGTCTCTCCTTCGCCCCGATCACATCCCGACAGTCTCTCGCCTCTCCTGGGCCCCGATCACATCCCTACAGTCTCTCGTCTCTCCTTCGCCCCGATCACATCCCTACAGTCTCTCGTCTCTCCTTCGCCCCGATCACATCCCGACAGTCTCTCGTCTCTCCTTCGCCCCGATCACATCCCTACAGTCTCTCGTCTCTCCTGGGCCCCGATCACATCCCTACAGTCTCTCGCCTCTCCTGGGCCCCGATCACATCCCTACAGTCTCTCGTCTCTCCTTCGCCCCGATCACATCCCTACAGTCTCTCGTCTCTCCTTCGCCCCGATCACATCCCTACAGTCTCTCGTCTCTCCTGGGCCCCGATCACATCCCTGCAGTCTCTCGTCTCTCCTTCGCCCCGATCACATCCCTACAGTCTCTCGTCTCTCCTGGGCCCCGATCACATCCCTACAGTCTCTCGTCTCTCCTGGGCCCCGATCACATCCCTACAGTCTCTCGTCTCTCCTTCGCCCCGATCACATCCCTACAGTCTCTCGCCTCTCCTGGGCCCCGACCACATCCCTACAGTCTCTCGTCTCTCCTGGGCCCCGATCACATCCCTACAGTCTCTCGTCTCTCCTTCGCCCCGATCACATCCCTACAGTCTCTCGTCTCTCCTTCGCTCCGATGACATCCCTACAGTCTCTCGACTCTCCTGGGCCCCGATCACATCCCTACAGTCTCTCGCCTCTCCTGGGCCCCGATCACATCCCTACAGTCTCACGTCTCTCCTGGGCCCCGATCACATCCCTACAGTCTCTCGCCTCTCCTGGGCCCCGACCACATCCCTACAGTCTCTCGTCTCTCCTGGGCCCCGATCACATCCCTACAGTCTCTCGTCTCTCCTGGGCCCCGATCACATCCCTACAGTCTCTCGCCTCTCCTTCGCCCCGATCACATCCCTACAGTCTCTCGTCTCTCCTTCGCCCCGATCACATCCCTACAGTCTCTCGCCTCTCCTGGGCCCCGATCACATCCCTACAGTCTCTCGTCTCTACTTCGCCCCGATCACATCCCTACAGTCTCTCGTCTCTCCTGGGCCCCGATCACATCCCTACAGTCTCTCGTCTCTCCTGGGCCCCGATCACATCCCTACAGTCTCTCGCCTCTCCTTCGCCCCGATCACATCCCTGCAGTCTCTCATCTCTCCTTCGCCCCGATCACATCCCTACAGTCTCTCGTCTCCCCTGGACCCCGATCACATCCCTACAGTCTCTCGTCTCTCCTGGGCCCTGATCAAATCCCTACAGTCTCTCGTCTCTCCTGGACCCCGATCACATCCCTACAGTCTCTCGTCTCTCCTGGGCCCTGATCACATCTCTACAGTCTCTCGCCTCTCCTGGGCCCCGATCACATCCCTACAGTCTCTCGTCTCTCCTGGGCCCCGATCACATCCCTACAGTCTCTCGTCTCTCCTTCGCCCCGATCACATCCCTACAGTCTCTCGTCTCTCCTTCGCCCCGATCACATCCCTACAGTCTCTCGTCTCTCCTGGGCCCCGATCACATCCCTACAGTCTCTCGTCACTCCTTCGCCCCGATCACATCCCTACAGTCTCTCGTCTCTCCTTCGCCCCGATCACATCCCTACAGTCTCTCGCCTCTCCTGGGCCCTGATCACATCCCTACAGTCTCTCGTCTCTCCTGGGCCCCGATCACATCCCTACAGTCTCTCGTCTCTCCTGGGCCCCGATCACATCCCTACAGTCTCTCTTCTCTCCTGGGCCCCGATCACATCCCCACAGTCTCTCGTCTCTCCTGGGCCCCGATCACATCCCTACAGTCTCTCGTCTCTCCTTCGCCCCGATCACATCCCTACAGTCTCTCGTCTCTCCTGGGCCCCGATCACATCCCGACAGTCTCTCGCCTCTCCTGGGCCCCGATCACATTCCTACAGTCTCTCGTCTCTCCTTCGCCCCGATCACATCCCTACAGTCTCTCGTCTCTCCTGGGCCCCGATCACATCTCTACAGTCTCTCGTCTCTCCTTCGCCCCGATCACATCCCTACAGTCTCTCGCCTCTCCTGGGCCCCGACCACATCCCTACAGTCTCTCGTCTCTCCTGGGCCCCGATCACATCCCTACAGTCTCTCGTCTCTCCTTCGCCCCGATCACATCCCTACAGTCTCTCGTCTCTCCTTCGCTCCGATGACTTCCCTACAGTCTCTCGACTCTCCTGGGCCCCGATCACATCCCTACAGTCTCTCGTCTCTCCTGGGCCCCGATCACATCCCTACAGTCTCTCGTCTCTCCTGGGCCCCGATCACATCCCTACAGTCTCTCGTCTCTCCTGGGCCGCGATCACATCCCTACAGTCTCTCGTCTCTCCTTCGCCCCGATCACATCCCTACAGTCTCTCGTCTCTCCTGGGCCCTGATCACATCCCTACAGTCTCTCGCCTCTCCTGGGCCCCGATCACATCCCTACAGTCTCTCGTCTCTCCTGGGCCCCGATCACATCCCTACAGTCTCTCGTCTCTCCTTCGCCCCGATCACATCCCTACAGTCTCTCGTCTCTCCTTCGCCCCGATCACATCCCTACAGTCTCTCGCCTCTCCTGGGCCCCGATCACATCCCTACAGTCTCTCGTCTCTCCTTCGCCCCGATCACATCCCGACAGTCTCTCGTCTCTCCTTCGCCCCGATCACATCCCGACAGTCTCTCGTCTCTCCTTCGCCCCGATCACATCCCGACAGTCTCTCGTCTCTCCTTCGCCCCGATCACATCCCGACAGTCTCTCGTCTCTCCTTCGCTCCGATCACATCCCTACAGTCTCTCGTCTCTCCTGGGCCCCGATCACATCCCTACAGTCTCTCGTCTCTCCTGGGCCCCGATCACATCCCTACAGTCTCTCGCCTCTCCTGGGCCCCGATCACATCCCTGCAGTCTCTCGTCTCTCCTGGGCCCCGATCACATCCCTACAGTCTCTCGTCTCTCCTGGGCCCCGATCACATCCCTACAGTCTCTCGTCTCTCCTGGGCCCCGATCACATCCCTACAGTCTCTCGTCTCTCCTGGGCCCCGATCACATCCCTACAGTCTCTCGCCTCTCCTGGGCCCCGATCACATCCCTACAGTCTCTCGTCTCTCCTGGGCCCCGATCACATCCCTACAGTCTCTCGTCTCTCCTGGGCCCCGATCACATCCCTACAGTCTCTCGTCTCTCCTGGGCCCCGATCACATCCCTACAGTCTCTCGTCTCTCCTGGGCCCCGATCACATCCCTACAGTCTCTCGTCTCTCCTTCGCCCCGATCACATCCCTACAGTCTCTCGTCTCTCCTGGGCCCCGATCACATCCCTACAGTCTCTCGCCTCTCCTGGGCCCCGATCACATTCCTACAGTCTCTCGTCTCTCCTTCGCCCCGATCACATCCCTACAGTCTCTCGTCTCTCCTGGGCCCCGATCACATCCCTACAGTCTCTCGTCTCTCCTTCGCCCCGATCACATCCCTACAGTCTCTCGCCTCTCCTGGGCCCCGACCACATCCCTACAGTCTCTCGTCTCTCCTGGGCCCCGATCACATCCCTACAGTCTCTCGTCTCTCCTTCGCCCCGATCACATCCCTACAGTCTCTCGTCTCTCCTTCGCTCCGATGACATCCCGACAGTCTCTCGACTCTCCTGGGCCCCGATCACATCCCTACAGTCTCTCGCCTCTCCTGGGCCCCGATCACATCCCTACAGTCTCTCGTCTCTCCTTCGCACCGATCACATCCCTACAGTCTCTCGCCTCTCCTGGGCCCCGATCACATCCCTACAGTCTCTCGCCTTTCCTGGGCCCCGATCACATCCCTACAGTCTCTCGTCTCTCCTTCGCCCCGATCACATCCCTACAGTCTCTCGTCTCTCCTTCGCCCCGATCACATCCCTACAGTCTCTCGTCTCTCCTTCGCCCCGATCACATCCCTACAGTCTCTCGTCTCTCCTGGGCCCCGATCACATCCCTACAGTCTCTCGTCTCTCCTGGGCCCCGATCACATCCCTACAGTCTCTCGTCTCTCCTTTGCCCCGATCACATCCCTACAGTCTCTCGTCTCTCCTTCGCCCCGATCACATCCCTACAGTCTCTCGCCTCTCCTGGGCCCCGATCACATCCCTACAGTCTCTCGTCTCTCCTGGGCCCCGATCACATCCCTACAGTCTCTCGTCTCTCCTGGGCCCCGATCACATCCCTACAGTCTCTCGTCTCTCCTGGGCCCCGATCACATCCCTACAGTCTCTCGTCTCTCCTGGGCCCCGATCACATCCCTACAGTCTCTCGTCTCTCCTTCGCCCCGATCACATCCCTACAGTCTCTCGTCTCTCCAGGGCCCCGATCACATCCCTGCAGTCTCTCGCCTCTCCTGGGCCCCGATCACATTCCTACAGTCTCTTGTCTCTCCTTCGCCCCGATCACATCCCTACAGTCTCTCGTCTCTCCTGGGCCCCGATCACATCCCTACAGTCTCTCGTCTCTCCTTCGCCCCGATCACATCCCTACAGTCTCTCGCCTCTCCTGGGCCCCGACCACATCCCTACAGTCTCTCGTCTCTCCTGGGCCCCGATCACATCCCTACAGTCTCTCGTCTCTCCTTCGCCCCGATCACATCCCTACAGTCTCTCGTCTCTCCTTCGCTCCGATGACATCCCGACAGTCTCTCGACTCTCCTGGGCCCCGATCACATACCTACAGTCTCTCGCCTCTCCTGGGCCCCGATCACATCCCTACAGTCTCACGTCTCTCCTGGGCCCCGATCACATCCCTACAGTCTCTCGCCTCTCCTGGGCCCCGATCACATCCCTACAGTCTCTCGCCTCTCCTGGGCCCCGACCACATCCCTACAGTCTCTCGTCTCTCCTGGGCCCCGATCACATCCCTACAGTCTCTCGTCTCTCCTGGGCCCCGATCACATCCCTACAGTCTCTCGTCTCTCCTGGGCCCCGATCACATCCCTACAGTCTCTCGTCTCTCCTTCGCCCCGATCACATCCCTACAGTCTCTCGTCTCTCCTTCACCCCGATCACATCCCTACAGTCTCTCGTCTCTCCTTCGCCCCGATCACATCCCGACAGTCTCTCGCCTCTCCTTCGCCCAGATCACATCCCTACAGTCTCTCGTCTCTCCTTCGCCCCGATCACATCCCTACAGTCTCTCGTCTCTCCTGGGCCCCGATCACATCCCTACAGTCTCTCGTCTCTCCTTCGCCCCGATCACATCCCTACAGTCTCTCGTCTCTCCTGGGCCCCGATTACATCCCTACAGTCTCTCGCCTCTCCTGGGCCCCGATCACATTCCTACAGTCTCTCGTCTCTCCTTCGCCCCGATCACATCCCTACAGTCTCTCGCCTCTCCTGGGCCCCGATCACATCCCTACAGTCTCTCGTCTCTCCTGGGCCCCGATCACATCCCTACAGTCTCTCGTCTCTCCTGGGCCCCGATCACATCCCTACAGTCTCTCGTCTCTCCTGGGCCCCGATCACATCCCTACAGTCTCTCGTCTCTCCTGGGCCCCGATCACATCCCTACAGTCTCTCGTCTCTCCTTCGCCCCGATCACATCCCTACAGTCTCTCGTCTCTCCTGGGCCCCGATCACATCCCTACAGCCTCTCGCCTCTCCTGGGCCCCGATCACATTCCTACAGTCTCTCGTCTCTCCTTCGCTCCGATGACATCCCTACAGTCTCTCGACTCTCCTGGGCCCCGATCACATCCCTACAGTCTCTCGTCTCTCCTGGGCCCCGATCACATCCCTACAGTCTCTCGTCTCTCCTGGGCCCCGATCACATCCCGACAGTCTCTCGTCTCTCCTGGGCCGCGATCACATCCCTACAGTCTCTCGTCTCTCCTTCGCCCCGATCACATCCCTACAGTCTCTCGTCTCTCCTGGGCCCTGATCACATCCCTACAGTCTCTCGCCTCTCCTGGGCCCCGATCACATCCCTACAGTCTCTCGTCTCTCCTGGGCCCCGATCACATCCCTACAGTCTCTCGTCTCTCCTTCGCCCCGATCACATCCCTACAGTCTCTCGTCTCTCCTTCGCCCCGATCACATCCCTACAGTCTCTTGTCTCTCCTTCGCCCCGATCACATCCCTACAGTCTCTTGTCTCTCCTTCGCCCCGATCACATCCCTACAGTCTCTCGTCTCTCCTGGGCCCCGATCACATCCCTACAGTCTCTCGTCTCTCCTGGGCCCCGATCACATCCTTACAGTCTCTCGTCTCTCCTGGGCCCCGATAACATCCCTACAGTCTCTCGTCTCTCCTGGGCCCCGATCACATCCCTACAGTCTCTCGCCTCTCCTGGGCCCCGATCACATCCCTGCAGTCTCTCGTCTCTCCTGAGCCCCGATCACATCCCTACAGTCTCTCGCCTCTCCTGGGCCCCAATCACATTCCTACAGTCTCTGGTCTCTCCTTCGCCCCGATCACATCCCTACAGTCTCTCGTCTCTCCTGGGCCCCGATCACATCCCTACAGTCTCTCGTCACTCCTTCGCCCCGATCACATCCCTACAGTCTCTCGTCTCTCCTGGGCCCCGATCACATCCCTACAGTCTCTCGCCTCTCCTGGGCCCCAATCACATTCCTACAGTCTATCGTCTCTCCTTCGCCCCGATCACATCCCTACAGTCTCTCGTCTCTCCTGGGCCCCGATCACATCCCTACAGTCTCTCGTCTCTCCTTCGCCCCGATCACATCCCTACAGTCTCTCGTCTCTCCTGGGCCCCGACCACATCCCTACAGTCTCTCGCCTCTCCTGGGCCCTGATCACATCCCTACAGTCTCTCGTCTCTCCTTCGCCCCGATCACATCCCTACAGTCTCTCGTCTCTCCTTCGCTCCGATGACATCCCGACAGTCTCTCGACTCTCCTGGGCCCCGATCACATCCCTACAGTCTCTCGCCTCTCCTGGGCCCCGATCACATCCCTACAGTCTCACGTCTCTCCTGGGCCCCGATCACATCCCTACAGTCTCTCGCCTCTCCTGGGCCCCGATCACATCCCTACAGTCTCTCGCCTCTCCTTCGCCCCGATCACATCCCTACAGTCTCTCGTCTCTCCTTCGCCCCGATCACATCCCTGCAGTCTCTCGTCTCTCCTGGGTCCCGATCACATCCCTACAGTCTCTCGTCTCTCCTTCGTCCCGATCACATCCCTACAGTCTCTCGTCTCTCCTTCGCCCCGATCACATCCCTACAGTCTCTCGTCTCTCCTTCGCCCCGATCACATCCCTACAGTCTCTCGTCTCTCCTGGGCCCCGATCACATCCCTACAGTCTCTCGTCTCTCCTGGGCCCCGATCACATCCCTACAGTCTCTCGTCTCTCCTTCGCCCCGATCACATCCCTACAGTCTCTCGTCTCTCCTTCGCCCCGATCACATCCCTACAGTCTCTCGCCTCTCCTGGGCCCCGATCACATCCCTACAGTCTCTCGTCTCTCCTGGGCCCCGATCACATCCCTACAGTCTCTCGTCTCTCCTGGGCCCCGATCACATCCCTACAGTCTCTCGTCTCTCCTGGGCCCCGATCACTTCCCTACAGTCTCTCGTCTCTCCTGGGCCCCGATCACATCCCTACAGTCTCTCGTCTCTCCTTCGCCCCGATCACATCCCTACAGTCTCTCGTCTCTCCTGGGCCCCGATCACATCCCTACAGTCTCTCGCCTCTCCTGGGCCCCGATCACATTCCTACAGTCTCTCGTCTCTCCTTCGCCCCGATCACATCCCTACAGTCTCTCGTCTCTCCTGGGCCCCGATCACATCCCTACAGTCTCTCGTCTCTCCTTCGCCCCGATCACATCCCTACAGTCTCTCGCCTCTCCTGGGCCCCGACCACATCCCTACAGTCTCTCGTCTCTCCTGGGCCCCGATCACATCCCTACAGTCTCTCGTCTCTCCTTCGCCCCGATCACATCCCTACAGTCTCTCGTCTCTCCTGGGCCCCGATCACATCCCTACAGTCTCTCGTCTCTCCTGGGCCCCGATCACATCCCTACAGTCTCTCGTCTCTCCTGGGCCCCGATCACATCCCTACAGTCTCTCGTCTCTCCTTCGCCCCGATCACATCCCTACAGTCTCTCGTCTCTCCTTCACCCCGATCACATCCCTACAGTCTCTCGTCTCTCCTTCGCCCCGATCACATCCCGACAGTCTCTCGCCTCTCCTTCGCCACGATCACATCGCTACAGTCTCTCGTCTCTCCTTCGCCCCGATCACATCCCTACAGTCTCTCGTCTCTCCTGGGCCCCGATCACATCCCTACAGTCTCTCGTCTCTCCTTCGCCCCGATCACATCCCTACAGTCTCTCGTCTCTCCTGGGCCCCGATTACATCCCTACAGTCTCTCGCCTCTCCTGGGCCCCGATCACATTCCTACAGTCTCTCGTCTCTCCTTCGCCCCGATCACATCCCTACAGTCTCTCGCCTCTCCTGGGCCCCGATCACATCCCTACAGTCTCTCGTCTCTCCTGGGCCCCGATCACATCCCTACAGTCTCTCGTCTCTCCTGGGCCCCGATCACATCCCTACAGTCTCTCGTCTCTCCTGGGCCCCGATCACATCCCTACAGTCTCTCGTCTCTCCTGGGCCCCGATCACATCCCTACAGTCTCTCGTCTCTCCTTCGCCCCGATCACATCCCTACAGTCTCTCGTCTCTCCTGGGCCCCGATCACATCCCTACAGCCTCTCGCCTCTCCTGGGCCCCGATCACATTCCTACAGTCTCTCGTCTCTCCTTCGCCCCGATCACATCCCTACAGTCTCTCGTCTCTCCTGGGCCCCGATCACATCCCTACAGTCTCTCGTCTCTCCTTCGCCCCGATCACATCCCTACAGTCTCTCGTCTCTCCTGGGCCCCGATCACATCCCTACAGTCTCTCGTCTCTCCTTCGCCCCGATCACATCCCTACAGTCTCTCGTCTCTCCTTCGCTCCGATGACATCCCTGCAGTTTCTCGACTCTCCTGGGCCCCGATCACATCCCTACAGTCTCTCGTCTCTCCTGGGCCCCGATCACATCCCTACAGTCTCTCGTCTCTCCTGGGCCCCGATCACATCCCGACAGTCTCTCGTCTCTCCTGGGCCGCGATCACATCCCTACAGTCTCTCGTCTCTCCTTCGCCCCGATCACATCCCTACAGTCTCTCGTCTCCCCTGTGCCCTGATCACATCCCTACAGTCTCTCGCCTCTCCTGGGCCCCGATCACATCCCTACAGTCTCTCGTCTCTCCTGGGCCCCGATCACATCCCTACAGTCTCTCGTCTCTCCTTCGCCCCGATCACATCCCTACAGTCTCTCGTCTCTCCTTCGCCCCGATCACATCCCGACACTCTCTCTCTCCTTCGCCCCGATCACATCCCTACAGTCTCTCGTCTCTCCTTCGCCCCGATCACATCCCTACAGTCTCTCGTCTCTCCTGGGCCCCGATCACATCCCTACAGTCTCTCGTCTCTCCTGGGCCCCGATCACATCCTTACAGTCTCTCGTCTCTCCTGGGCCCCGATAACATCCCTACAGTCTCTCGTCTCTCCTGGGCCCCGATCACATCCCTACAGTCTCTCGCCTCTCCTGGGCCCCGATCACATCCCTGCAGTCTCTCGTCTCTCCTGAGCCCCGATCACATCCCTACAGTCTCTCGCCTCTCCTGGGCCCCAATCACATTCCGACAGTCTCTCGTCACTCCTTCGCCCCGATCACATCCCTACAGTCTCTCGTCTCTCCTGGGCCCCGATCACATCCCTACAGTCTCTCGCCTCTCCTGGGCCCCAATCACATTCCTACAGTCTCTCGTCTCTCCTTCGCCCCGATCACATCCCTACAGTCTCTCGTCTCTCCTGGGACCCCGATCACATCCCTACAGTCTCTCGTCTCTCCTTCGCCCCGATCACATCCCTACAGTCTCTCGCCTCTCCTGGGCCCCGACCACATCCCTACAGTCTCTCGCCTCTCCTGGGCCCTGATCACATCCCTACAGTCTCTCGTCTCTCCTTCGCCCCGATCACATCCCTACAGTCTCTCGTCTCTCCTTCGCTCCGATGACATCCCGACAGTCTCTCGACTCTCCTGGGCCCCGATCACATCCCTACAGTCTCTCGCCTCTCCTGGGCCCCGATCACATCCCTACAGTCTCACGTCTCTCCTGGGCCCCGATCACATCCCTACAGTCTCTCGCCTCTCCTGGGCCCCGATCACATCCCTACAGTCTCTCGCCTCTCCTTCGCCCCGATCACATCCCTACAGTCTCTCGTCTCTCCTTCGCCCCGATCACATCCCTACAGTCTCTCGTCTCTCCTGGGTCCCGATCACATCCCTACAGTCTCTCGTCTCTCCTTCGTCCCGATCGCATCCCTACAGTCTCTCGTCTCTCCTTCGCCCCGATCACATCCCTACAGTCTCTCGTCTCTCCTTCGCCCCGATCACATCCCTACAGTCTCTCGTCTCTCCTGGGCCCCGATCACATCCCTACAGTCTCTCGTCTCTCCTGAGCCCCGATCACATCCCTACAGTCTCTCGTCTCTCCTTCGCCCCGATCACATCCCTACAGTCTCTCGTCTCTCCTTCGCCCCGATCACATCCCTACAGTCTCTCGCCTCTCCTGGGCCCCGATCACATCCCTACAGTCTCTCGTCTCTCCTGGGCCCCGATCACATCCCTACAGTCTCTCGTCTCTCCTGGGCCCCGATCACATCCCTACAGTCTCTCGTCTCTCCTGGGCCCCGATCACATCCCTACAGTCTCTCGTCTCTCCTGGGCCCCGATCACATCCCTACAGTCTCTCGTCTCTCCTTCGCCCCGATCACATCCCTACAGTCTCTCGTCTCTCCTGGGCCCCGATCACATCCCTACAGTCTCTCGCCTCTCCTGGGCCCCGATCACATTCCAACAGTCTCTCGTCTCTCCTTCGCCCCGATCACATCCTTACAGTCTCTCGTCTCTCCTGGGCCCCGATCACATCCCTACAGTCTCTCGTCTCTCCTTCGCCCCGATCACATCCCTACAGTCTCTCGCCTCTCCTGGGCCCCGACCACATCCCTACAGTCTCTCGTCTCTCCTGGGCCCCGATCACATCCCTACAGTCTCTCGTCTCTCCTTCGCCCCGATCACATCCCTACAGTCTCTCGTCTCTCCTTCGCTCCGATGACATCCCTACAGTCTCTCGACTCTCCTGGGCCCCGATCACATCCCTACAGTCTCTCGCCTCTCCTGGGCCCCGATCACATCCCTACAGTCTCACGTCTCTCCTGGGCCCCGATCACATCCTTACAGTCTCTCGCCTCTCCTGGGCCCCGATCACATCCCTGCAGTCTCTCGCCTCTCCTGGGCCCCGACCACATCCCTACAGTCTCTCGTCTCTCCTGGGCCCCGATCACATACCCTACAGTCTCTCGTCTCTCCTGGGCCCCGATCACATCCCTACAGTCTCTCGTCTCTCCTGGGCCCCGATCACATCCCTACAGTCTCTCGTCTCTCCTTCGCCCCGATCACATCCCTACAGTCTCTCGTCTCTCCTTCGCCCCGATCACATCCCTACAGTCTCTCGCCTATTCTTCCCCCCGATCACATCCCTACAGTCTCTCGTCTCTCCTTCGCCCCGATCACATCCCTACAGTCTCTCGTCTCTCCTGGGCCCCGATCACATCCCGACAGTCTCTCGTCTCTCCTTCGCCCCGATCACATCCCTACAGTCTCTCGTCTCTCCTTCGCCCCGATCACATCCCTACAGTCTCTCGTCTCTCCTGGGCCCCGATCACATCCCTACAGTCTCTCGCCTCTCCTTCGCCCCGATCACATCCCTACAGTCTCTCGTCTCTCCTTCGCCCCGATCACATCCCTACAGTCTCTCGTCTCTCCTGGGCCCCGATCACATCCCTACAGTCTCTCGTCTCTCCTTCGCCCCGATCACATCCCTACAGTCTCTCGCCTCTCCTGGGCCCCGATCACATCCCTACAGTCTCTCGTCTCTCCTTCGCCCCGATCACATCCCTACAGTTTCTCGCCTCTCCTGGGCGCCGATCACATCCCTACAGTCTCTCGCCTCTCCTGGGCCCCGATCACATCCCTACAGTCTCTCGTCTCTCCTGGGCCCCGATCACATCCCGACAGTCTCTCGCCTCTCCTGGGCCCCGATCACATCCCTGCAGTCTCTCGTCTCTCCTTCGCCTCGATCACATCCCTACAGTCTCTCGCCTCTCCTGGGCCCCGATCACATCCCTACAGTTTCTCGCCTCTCCTGGGCCCCGATCACATCCCTACAGTCTCTCGTCTCTCCTTCGCCCCGATCACATCCCTACAGTCTCTCGTCTCTCCTTCGCCCCGATCACATCCCTACAGTCTCTCGTCTCTCTTTCGCTCCGATGACATCCCTACAGTCTCTCGACTCTCCTGGGCCCCAATCACATCCCTACAGTCTCTCGCCTCTCCTGGGCCCCGATCACATCCCTACAGTCTCACGTCTCTCCTGGGCCCCGATCACATCCCTACAGTCTCTCGCCTCTCCTGGGCCCCGATCACATCCCTGCAGTCTCTCGCCTCTCCTGGGCCCCGACCACATCCCTACAGTCTCTCGTCTCTCCTGGGCCCCGATCACATCCCTACAGTCTCTCGTCTCTCCTGGGCCCCGATCACATCCCTACAGTCTCTCGTCTCTCCTGGGCCCCGATCACATCCCTACAGTCTCTCGTCTCTCCTTCGCCCCGATCACATCCCTACAGTCTCTCGTCTCTCCTTCACCCCGATCACATCCCTACAGTCTCTCGTCTCTCCTTCGCCCCGATCACATCCCTACAGTCTCTCGTCTCTCCTTCGCCCCGATCACATCCCTACAGTCTCTCGTCTCTCCTGGGCCCCGATCACATCCCTACAGTCTCTCGTCTCTCCTTCGCCCCGATCACATCCCTACAGTCTCTCGTCTCTCCTTCGCCCCGATCACATCCCTACAGTCTCTCGTCTCTCCTGGGCCCCGATCACATCCCTACAGTCTCTCGTCTCTCCTTCGCCCCGATCACATCCCTACAGTCTCTCGTCTCTCCTTCGCCCTGATCACATCCCTACAGTCTCTCGTCTCTCCTGGGCCCCGATCACATCCCTACAGTCTCTCGCCTCTCCTTCGCCCCGATCACATCCCTACAGTCTCTCGCCTCTCCTTCGCCCCGATCACATCCCTACAGTCTCTCGTCTCTCCTGGGCCCCGATCACATCCCTACAGTCTCTCGTCTCTCCTTCGCCCCGATCACATCCCTACAGTCTCTCGCCTCTCCTGGGCCCCGATCACATCCCTACAGTCTCTCGTCTCTCCTTCGCCCCGATCACATCCCTACAGTCTCTTGCCTCTCCTGGGCCCCGATCACATCCCTACAGTCTCTCGCCTCTCCTGGGCCCCGATCACATCCCTACAGTCTCTCGTCTCTCCTGGGCCCCGATCACATCCCGACAGTCTCTCGCCTCTCCTGGGCCCCGATCACATCCCTACAGTCTCTCGTCTCTCCTTCGCCCCGATCACATCCCTACAGTCTCTCGCCTCTCCTGGGCCCCGATCACATCTCTACAGTCTCTCGCCTCTCCTTCGCCCCGATCACATCCCTACAGTCTCTCGCCTCTCCTGGGCCCCGACCACATCCCTACAGTCTCTCGTCTCTCCTGGGCCCCGATCACATCCCTACAGTCTCTCGTCTCTCCTTCGCCCCGATCACATCCCTACAGTCTCTCGTCTCTCCTTCGCTCCGATGACATCCCTACAGTCTCTCGACTCTCCTGGGCCCCGATCACATCCCTACAGTCTCTCGCCTCTCCTGGGCCCCGATCACATCCCTACAGTCTCACGTCTCTCCTGGGCCCCGATCACATCCTTACAGTCTCTCGCCTCTCCTGGGCCCCGATCACATCCCTGCAGTCTCTCGCCTCTCCTGGGCCCCGACCACATCCCTACAGTCTCTCGTCTCTCCTGGGCCCCGATCACATACCCTACAGTCTCTCGTCTCTCCTGGGCCCCGATCACATCCCTACAGTCTCTCGTCTCTCCTGGGCCCCGATCACATCCCTACAGTCTCTCGTCTCTCCTTCGCCCCGATCACATCCCTACAGTCTCTCGTCTCTCCTTCGCCCCGATCACATCCCTACAGTCTCTCGCCTCTTCTTCCCCCCGATCACATCCCTACAGTCTCTCGTCTCTCCTTCGCCCCGATCACATCCCTACAGTCTCTCGTCTCTCCTGGGCCCCGATCACATCCCGACAGTCTCTCGTCTCTCCTTCGCCCCGATCACATCCCTACAGTCTCTCGTCTCTCCTTCGCCCCGATCACATCCCTACAGTCTCTCGTCTCTCCTGGGCCCCGATCACATCCCTACAGTCTCTCGCCTCTCCTTTGCCCCGATCACATCCCTACAGTCTCTCGTCTCTCCTTCGCCCCGATCACATCCCTACAGTCTCTCGTCTCTCCTGGGCCCCGATCACATCCCTACAGTCTCTCGTCTCTCCTTCGCCCCGATCACATCCCTACAGTCTCTCGCCTCTCCTGGGCCCCGATCACATCCCTACAGTCTCTCGTCTCTCCTTCGCCCCGATCACATCCCTACAGTTTCTCGCCTCTCCTGGGCGCCGATCACATCCCTACAGTCTCTCGCCTCTCCTGGGCCCCGATCACATCCCTACAGTCTCTCGTCTCTCCTGGGCCCCGATCACATCCCTACAGTCTCTCGCCTCTCCTGGGCCCCGATCACATCCCTGCAGTCTCTCGTCTCTCCTTCGCCTCGATCACATCCCTACAGTCTCTCGCCTCTCCTGGGCCCCGATCACATCCCTACAGTTTCTCGCCTCTCCTGGGCCCCGATCACATCCCTACAGTCTCTCGTCTCTCCTTCGCCCCGATCACATCCCTACAGTCTCTCGTCTCTCCTTCGCCCCGATCACATCCCTACAGTCTCTCGTCTCTCTTTCGCTCCGATGACATCCCTACAGTCTCTCGACTCTCCTGTGCCCCGATCACATCCCTACAGTCTCTCGCCTCTCCTGGGCCCCGATCACATCCCTACAGTCTCACGTCTCTCCTGGGCCCCGATCACATCCCTACAGTCTCTCGCCTCTCCTGGGCCCCGATCACATCCCTGTAGTCTCTCGCCTCTCCTGGGCCCCGACCACATCCCTACAGTCTCTCGTCTCTCCTGGGCCCCGATCACATCCCTACAGTCTCTCGTCTCTCCTGGGCCCCGATCACATCCCTACAGTCTCTCGTCTCTCCTGGGCCCCGATCACATCCCTACAGTCTCTCGTCTCTCCTTCGCCCCGATCACATCCCTACAGTCTCTCGTCTCTCCTTCACCCCGATCACATCCCTACAGTCTCTCGTCTCTCCTTCGCCCCGATCACATCCCTACAGTCTCTCGCCTCTCCTTCGCCCCGATCACATCCCTACAGTCTCTCGTCTCTCCTTCGCCCCGATCACATCCCTACAGTCTCTCGTCTCTCCTGGGCCCCGATCACATCCTTACAGTCTCTCGTCTCTCCTTCGCCCCGATCACATCCCTACAGTCTCTCGTCTCTCCTTCGCCCCGATCACATCCCTACAGTCTCTCGTCTCTCCTGGGCCCCGATCACATCCCTACAGTCTCTCGTCTCTCCTTCGCCCCGATCACATCCCTACAGTCTCTCGTCTCTCCTTCGCCCTGATCACATCCCTACAGTCTCTCGTCTCTCCTGGGCCCCGATCACATCCCTACAGTCTCTCGCCTCTCCTTCGCCCCGATCACATCCCTACAGTCTCTCGCCTCTCCTTCGCCCCGATCACATCCCTACAGTCTCTCGTCTCTCCTGGGCCCCGATCACATCCCTACAGTCTCTCGTCTCTCCTTCGCCCCGATCACATCCCTACAGTCTCTCGCCTCTCCTGGGCCCCGATCACATCCCTACAGTCTCTCGTCTCTCCTTCGCCCCGATCACATCCCTACAGTCTCTCGCCTCTCCTGGGCCCCGATCACATCCCTACAGTCTCTCGCCTCTCCTGGGCCCCGATCACATCCCTACAGTCTCTCGTCTCTCCTGGGCCCCGATCACATCCCGACAGTCTCTCGCCTCTCCTGGGCCCCGATCACATCCCTACAGTCTCTCGTCTCTCCTTCGCCCCGATCACATCCCTACAGTCTCTCGCCTCTCCTGGGCCCCGATCACATCCCTACAGTCTCTCGCCTCTCCTTCGCCCCGATCACATCCCGACAGTCTCTCGCCTCTCCTGGGCCCCGATCACATCCCTACAGTCTCTCGCCTCTCCTGGGCCCCGATCACATCCCTACAGTCTCTCGTCTCTCCTTCGCCCCGATCACATCCCTACAGTCTCTCGTCTCTCCTTCGCCCCGATCACATCCCTACAGTCTCTCGTCTCTCCTTCGCACCGATCACATCCCGACAGTCTCTCGTCTCTCCTGGGCCCCGATCACATCCCTACAGTCTCTCGTCTCTCCTGGGCCCCGATCACATCCCTACAGTCTCTCGTCTCTCCTTCGCCCCGATCACATCCCTACAGTCTCTCGCCTCTCCTGGGTCCCGATCACATCCCGACAGTCTCTCGTCTCTCCTTCGCCCCGATCACATCCCTACAGTCTCTCGTCTCTCCTTCGCCCCGATCACATCCCTACAGTCTCTCGTCTCTCCTTCGCCCCGATCACATCCCTACAGTCTCTCGTCTCTCCTTCGCCCCGATCACATCCCTACAGTGTCTCGTCTCTCCTTCGCCCCGATCACATCCCTACAGTCTCTCGTCTCTCCTTCGCCCCGATCACATCCCTACAGTCTCTCGCCTCTCCTGGGCCCCGATCACATCCCTACAGTCTCTCGTCTCTCCTGGGCCCCGATCACATCCCTACAGTCTCTCGTCTCTCCTGGGCCCCGATCACATCCCTACAGTCTCTCGTCTCTCCTGGGCCCCGATCACATCCCTACAGTCTCTCGTCTCTCCTTCGCCCCGATCACATCCCTACAGTCTCTCGTCTCTCCTTCGCCCCGATCACATCCCTACAGTCTCTCGTCTCTCCTGGGCCCCGATCACATCCCTGCAGTCTCTCGTCTCTCCTTCGCCCCGATCACATCCCTACAGTCTCTCGTCTCTCCTTCGCCCCGATCACATCCCTACAGTCTCTCGTCTCTCCTGGGCCCCGATCACATCCCTACAGTCTCTCGCCTCTCCTGGGCCGCGATCACATCCCTACAGTCTCTCGTCTCTCCTTCGCCCCGATCACATCCCTACAGTCTCTCGTCTCTCCTTCGCCCCGATCACATCCCTACAGTCTCTCGTCTCTCCTGGGCCGCGATCACATCCCTACAGTCTCTCGTCTCTCCTGGGCCCCGATCACATCCCTACAGTCTCTCGTCTCTCCTTCGCCCCGATCACATCCCTACAGTCTCTCGCCTCTCCTGGGCCCCGATCACATCCCTACAGTCTCTCGTCTCTCCTGGGCCCCGATCACATCCCTACAGTCTCTCGCCTCTCCTTCGCCCCGATCACATCCCTACAGTCTCTCGTCTCTCCTTCACCCCGATCACATCCCGACAGTCTCTCGTCTCTCCTTCGCCCCGATCACATCCCTACAGTCTCTCGTCTCTCCTTCGCCCCGATCACATCCCGACAGTCTCTCGCCTCTCCTGGGCCCTGATCAGATCCCTACAGTCTCTCGTCTCTCCTGGGCCGCGATCACATCCCTACAGTCTCTCGTCTCTCCTGGGCCGCGATCACATCCCTACAGTCTCTCGTCTCTCCTTCGCCCCGATCACATCCCTACAGTCTCTCGTCTCTCCTGGGCCCCGATCACATCCCTACAGTCTCTCGTCTCTCCTTCACCCCGATCACATCCCGACAGTCTCTCGTCTCTCCTTCGCCCCGATCACATCCCTACAGTCTCTCGTCTCTCCTTCGCCCCGATCACATCCCTACAGTCTCTCGTCTCTCCTGGACCCCGATCACATCCCTACAGTCTCTCGTCTCTCCTGGGCCGCGATCACATCCCTACAGTCTCTCGTCTCTCCTGGGCCGCGATCACATCCCTACAGTCTCTCGTCTCTCCTTCGCCCCGATCACATCCCTACAGTCTCTCGTCTCTCCTGGGCCCCGATCACATCCCTACAGTCTCTCGTCTGTCCTTCGCCCCGATCACATCCCTACAGTCTCTCGTCTCTCCTTCGCCCCGATCACATCCCTACAGTCTCTCGTCTCTCCTTCGCCCCGATCACATCCCTACAGTCTCTCGTCTCTCCTTCGCCCCGATCACATCCCTACAGTCTCTCGCCTCTCCTTCGCCACGATCACATCCCTACAGTCTCTCGTCTCTCCTTCGCCCCGATCACATCCCTACAGTCTCTCGCCTCTCCTTCGCCACGATCACATCCCTACAGTCTCTCGTCTCTCCTTCGCCCCGATCACATCCCTACAGACTCTCGTCTCTCCTGGGCCCCGATCACATCCCTACAATCTCTCGTCTCTCCTGGGCCCCGATCACATCCCTACAGTCTCTCGTCTCTCGTGGGCCCCGATCACATCCCTAAAGTCTCTCGTCTCTCCTGGGCCCCGATCACATCCCTACAGTCTCTCGTCTCTCCTGGGCCCCGATCACATCCCTACAGTCTCTCGTCTCTCCTGGGCCCCGATCACATCCCTACAGTCTCTCGTCTCTCCTGGGCCCTGATCACCTCCCTACAGTCTCTCGTCTCTCGTGGGCCCCGATCACATCCCTACAGTCT
The DNA here is from genome assembly GCF_044704955.1 of Pristiophorus japonicus. NCBI lineage: Eukaryota > Metazoa > Chordata > Chondrichthyes > Pristiophoridae > Pristiophorus > Pristiophorus japonicus. The sequence continues at coordinate 257,672 of NW_027253161.1, read as the reverse complement.
CTCGTCTCTCGTGGGCCCCGATCACATCCCTACAGTCTCTCGTCTCTCCTGGGCCCCGATCACATCCCTACAGTCTCTCGTCTCTCCTGGGCCCCGATCACATCCCTACAGTCTCTCGTCTCTCCTGGGCCCCGATCACCTCCCTACAGTCTCTCGTCTCCTTCGCCCCGATCACATCCCTACAGTCTCTCGCCTCTCCTGCGCCCCGATCACATCCCTACAATCTCTCGTCTCTCCTGGGCCCCGATCACATCCCTGCAGTCTCTCGTCTCTCCTTCGCCCCGATCACATCCCTACAGTCTCTCGCCTCTCCTTCGCCCCGATCACATCCCTACAGTCTCTCGTCTCTCCTGGGCCCCGATCACATCCCTACAGTCTCTCGTCTCTCCTTCGCCCCGATCACATCCCTACAGTCTCTCGTCTCTCCTGGGCCCCGATCACATCCCTACAATCTCTCGTCTCTCCTGGGCCCCGATCACATCCCTACAGTCTCTCGTCTCTCCTGGGCCCCGATCACATCCCTACAGTCTCTCGTCTCTCCTTCGCCCCGATCACATCCCTACAGTCTCTCGTCTCTCCTGGGCCCCGATCACATCCCTACAGTCTCTCGTCTCTCCTGGGCCCCGATCACATCCCTACAGTCTCTCGTCTCTCGTGGGCCCCGATCACATCCCTACAGTCTCTCGTCTCTCCTGGGCCCCGATCACATCCCTACAGTCTCTCGTCTCTCCTGGGCCCCGATCACCTCCCTACAGTCTCTCGTCTCCTTCGCCCCGATCACATCCCTACAGTCTCTCGTCTCTCCTTCGCCCCGATCACATCCCTACAGTCTCTCGTCTCTCCTTCGCCCTGATCACATCCCTACCGTCTCTCGTCTCTCCTTCGCCCCGATCACATCCCTACAGTCTCTCGTCTCTCCTTCGCCCCGATCACATCCCTACAGTCTCTCGTCTCTCCTTCGCCCCGATCTCATCCCTACAGTCTCTCGTCTCTCCTTCGCCCCGATCACATCCCTACAGTCTCTCGTCTCTCCTTCGCCCCGATCACATCCCTACAGTCTCTCGCCTCTCCTTCGCCACGATCACATCCCTACAGTCTCTCGTCTCTCCTTCGCCCCGATCACATCCCTACAGTCTCTCGCCTCTCCTTCGCCACGATCACATCCCTACAGTCTCTCGTCTCTCTTTCGCTCCGATGACATCCCTACAGTCTCTCGACTCTCCTGGGCCCCGATCACATCCCTACAGTCTCTCGCCTCTCCTGGGCCCCGATCACATCCCTACAGTCTCACGTCTCTCCTGGGCCCCGATCACATCCCTACAGTCTCTCGCCTCTCCTGGGCCCCGATCACATCCCTGCAGTCTCTCGCCTCTCCTGGGCCCCGACCACATCCCTACAGTCTCTCGTCTCTCCTGGGCCCCGATCACATCCCTACAGTCTCTCGTCTCTCCTGGGCCCCGATCACATCCCTACAGTCTCTCGTCTCTCCTGGGCCCCGATCACATCCCTACAGTCTCTCGTCTCTCCTTCGCCCCGATCACATCCCTACAGTCTCTCGTCTCTCCTTCACCCCGATCACATCCCTACAGTCTCTCGTCTCTCCTTCGCCCCGATCACATCCCTACAGTCTCTCGCCTCTCCTTCGCCCCGATCACATCCCTACAGTCTCTCGTCTCTCCTTCGCCCCGATCACATCCCTACAGTCTCTCGTCTCTCCTGGGCCCCGATCACATCCCTACAGTCTCTCGTCTCTCCTTCGCCCCGATCACATCCCTACAGTCTCTCGTCTCTCCTTCGCCCTGATCACATCCCTACAGTCTCTCGTCTCTCCTGGGCCCCGATCACATCCCTACAGTCTCTCGCCTCTCCTTCGCCCCGATCACATCCCTACAGTCTCTCGCCTCTCCTTCGCCCCGATCACATCCCTACAGTCTCTCGTCTCTCCTGGGCCCCGATCACATCCCTACAGTCTCTCGTCTCTCCTTCGCCCCGATCACATCCCTACAGTCTCTCGCCTCTCCTGGGCCCCGATCACATCCCTACAGTCTCTCGTCTCTCCTTCGCCCCGATCACATCCCTACAGTCTCTCGCCTCTCCTGGGCCCCGATCACATCCCTACAGTCTCTCGCCTCTCCTGGGCCCCGATCACATCCCTACAGTCTCTCGTCTCTCCTGGGCCCCGATCACATCCAGACAGTCTCTCGCCTCTCCTGGGCCCCGATCACATCCCTACAGTCTCTCGTCTCTCCTTCGCCCCGATCACATCCCTACAGTCTCTCGCCTCTCCTGGGCCCCGATCACATCCCTACAGTCTCTCGCCTCTCCTTCGCCCCGATCACATCCCGACAGTCTCTCGCCTCTCCTGGGCCCCGATCACATCCCTACAGTCTCTCGCCTCTCCTGGGCCCCGATCACATCCCTACAGTCTCTCGTCTCTCCTTCGCCCCGATCACATCCCTACAGTCTCTCGTCTCTCCTGGACCCCGATCACATCCCTACAGTCTCTCGTCTCTCCTTCGCCCCGATCACATCCCTACAGTCTTTCGCCTCTCCTGGGCCCCGATCACATCCCTACAGTCTCTCGTCTCTCCTTCGCCCCGATCACATCCCTACAGTCTCTCGCCTCTCCTTCGCCCCGATCACATCCCTACAGTCTCTCGTCTCTGCTGGGCCCCGATCACATCCCTACAGTCTCTCGCCTCTCCTGGGCCCCGATCACATCCCTACAGTCTCTCGTCTCTCCTTCGCCCCGATCACATCCCTACAGTCTCTCGCCTCTCCTTCGCCCCGATCACATCCCTACAGTCTCTCGTCTCTCCTTCGCACCGATCACATCCCGACAGTCTCTCGTCTCTCCTGGGCCCCGATCACATCCCTACAGTCTCTCGTCTCTCCTGGGCCCCGATCACATCCCTACAGTCTCTCGTCTCTCCTTCGCCCCGATCACATCCCTACAGTCTCTCGCCTCTCCTGGGTCCCGATCACATCCCGACAGTCTCTCGTCTCTCCTTCGCCCCGATCACATCCCTACAGTCTCTTGTCTCTCCTTCGCCCCGATCACATCCCTACAGTCTCTCGTCTCTCCTTCGCCCCGATCACATCCCTACAGTCTCTCGTCTCTCCTTCGCCCCGATCACATCCCTACAGTGTCTCGTCTCTCCTTCGCCCCGATCACATCCCTACAGTCTCTCGTCTCTCCTTCGCCCCGATCACATCCCTACAGTCTCTCGCCTCTCCTGGGCCCCGATCACATCCCTACAGTCTCTCGTCTCTCCTGGGCCCCGATCACATCCCTACAGTCTCTCGTCTCTCCTGGGCCCCGATCACATCCCCACAGTCTCTCGTCTCTCCTGGGCCCCGATCACATCCCTACAGTCTCTCGTCTCTCCTTCGCCCCGATCACATCCCTACAGTCTCTCGTCTCTCCTTCGCCCCGATCACATCCCTACAGTCTCTCGTCTCTCCTGGGCCCCGATCACATCCCTGCAGTCTCTCGTCTCTCCTTCGCCCCGATCACATCCCTACAGTCTCTCGTCTCTCCTTCGCCCCGATCACATCCCTACAGTCTCTCGTCTCTCCTTCACCCCGATCACATCCCTACAGTCTCTCGTCTCTCCTGGGCCCCGATCACATCCCTACAGTCTCTCGCCTCTCCTGGGCCGCGATCACATCCCTACAGTCTCTCGTCTCTCCTTCGCCCCGATCACATCCCTGCAGTCTCTCGTCTCTCCTTCGCCCCGATCACATCCCTACAGTCTCTCGTCTCTCCTGGGCCGCGATCACATCCCTACAGTCTCTCGTCTCTCCTGGGCCCCGATCACATCCCTACAGTCTCTCGTCTCTCCTTCGCCCCGATCACATCCCTACAGTCTCTCGCCTCTCCTGGGCCCCGATCACATCCCTACAGTCTCTCGTCTCTCCTGGGCCCCGATCACATCCCTACAGTCTCTCGCCTCTCCTTCGCCCCGATCACATCCCTACAGTCTCTCGTCTCTCCTTCACCCCGATCACATCCCTACAGTCTCTCGTCTCTCCTTCGCCCCGATCACATCCCTACAGTCTCTCGTCTCTCCTTCGCCCCGATCACATCCCGACAGTCTCTCGCCTCTCCTGGGCCCTGATCAGATCCCTACAGTCTCTCGTCTCTCCTTCGCCCCGATCACATCCCTACAGTCTCTCGTCTCTCCTGGGCCCCGATCACATCCCTGCAGTCTCTCGTCTCTCCTGGGCCGCGATCACATCCCTACAGTCTCTCGTCTCTCCTGGGCCGCGATCACATCCCTACAGTCTCTCGTCTCTCCTTCGCCCCGATCACATCCCTACAGTCTCTCGTCTCTCCTGGGCCCCGATCACATCCCTACAGTCTCTCGTCTGTCCTTCGCCCCGATCACATCCCTACAGTCTCTCGTCTCTCCTTCGCCCCGATCACATCCCTACAGTCTCTCGTCTCTCCTTCGCCCCGATCACATCCCTACAGTCTCTCGCCTCTCCTTCGCCACGATCACATCCCTACAGTCTCTCGTCTCTCCTTCGCCCCGATCACATCCCTACAGTCTCTCGTCTCTCCTGGGCCCCGATCACATCCCTACAATCTCTCGTCTCTCCTGGGCCCCGATCACATCCCTACAGTCTCTCGTCTCTCGTGGGCCCCGATCACATCCCTACAGTCTCTCGTCTCTCCTGGGCCCCGATCACATCCCTACAGTCTCTCGTCTCTCCTGGGCCCCGATCACATCCCTACAGTCTCTCGTCTCTCCTGGGCCCCGATCACATCCCTACAGTCTCTCGTCTCTCCTGGGCCCTGATCACCTCCCTACAGTCTCTCGTCTCTCGTGGGCCCCGATCACATCCCTACAGTCTCTCGTCTCTCGTGGGCCCCGATCACATCCCTACAGTCTCTCGTCTCTCCTGGGCCCCGATCACATCCCTACAGTCTCTCGTCTCTCCTGGGCCCCGATCACATCCCTACAGTCTCTCGTCTCTCCTGGGCCCCGATCACCTCCCTACAGTCTCTCGTCTCCTTCGCCCCGATCACATCCCTACAGTCTCTCGCCTCTCCTGCGCCCCGATCACATCCCTACAATCTCTCGTCTCTCCTGGGCCCCGATCACATCCCTACAGTCTCTCGTCTCTCCTTCGCCCCGATCACATCCCTACAGTCTCTCGTCTCTCCTTCGCCCTGATCACATCCCTCCAGTCTCTCGCCTCTCCTTCGCCCCGATCACATCCCTACAGTCTCTCGTCTCTCCTTCGCCCCGATCACATCCCTACAGTCTCTCGTCTCTCCTGGGCCCCGATCACATCCCAACAGTCTCTCGTCTCTCCTTCGCCCCGATCACATCCCTACAGTCTCTCGTCTCTCCTGGGCCCCGATCACATCCCTACAGTCTCTCGTCTCTCCTTCGCCCCGATCACATCCCTACAGTCTCTCGCCTCTCCTTCGCCCCGATCACATCCCTACAGTCTCTCGTCTCTCCTGGGCCCCGATCACATCCCTACAGTCTCTCGTCTCTCCTTCGCCCCGATCACATCCCTACAGTCTCTCGTCTCTCCTGGGCCCCGATCACATCCCTACAATCTCTCGTCTCTCCTGGGCCCCGATCACATCCCTACAGTCTCTCGTCTCTCCTGGGCCCCGATCACATCCCTACAGTCTCTCGTCTCTCCTTCGCCCCGATCACATCCCTACAGTCTCTCGTCTCTCCTGGGCCCCGATCACATCCCTACAGTCTCTCGTCTCTCCTGGGCCCCGATCACATCCCTACAGTCTCTCGTCTCTCGTGGGCCCCGATCACATCCCTACAGTCTCTCGTCTCTCCTGGGCCCCGATCACATCCCTACAGTCTCTCGTCTCTCCTGGGCCCCGATCACCTCCCTACAGTCTCTCGTCTCCTTCGCCCCGATCACATCCCTACAGTCTCTCGTCTCTCCTTCGCCCCGATCACATCCCTACAGTCTCTCGTCTCTCCTTCGCCCTGATCACATCCCTACAGTCTCTCGTCTCTCCTTCGCCCCGATCACATCCCTACAGTCTCTCGTCTCTCCTTCGCCCCGATCACATCCCTACAGTCTCTCGTCTCTCCTTCGCCCCGATCTCATCCCTACAGTCTCTCGTCTCTCCTGGGCCCCGATCACCTCCCTACAGTCTCTCGTCTCTCCTTCGCCCCGATCACATCCCTACAGTCTCTCGCCTCTCCTTCGCCACGATCACATCCCTACAGTCTCTCGTCTCTCCTTCGCCCCGATCACATCCCTACAGTCTCTCGCCTCTCCTTCGCCACGATCACATCCCTACAGTCTCTCGTCTCTCCTTCGGCCCGATCACATCCCTACAGTCTCTCGTCTCTCCTGGGCCCCGATCACATCCCTACAATCTCTCGTCTCTCCTGGGCCCCGATCACATCCCTACAGTCTCTCGTCTCTCGTGGGCCCCGATCACATCCCTACAGTCTCTCGTCTCTCCTGGGCCCCGATCACATCCCTACAGTCTCTCGTCTCTCCTGGGCCCCGATCACATCCCTACAGTCTCTCGTCTCTCCTGGGCCCCGATCACATCCCTACAGTCTCTCGTCTCTCCTGGGCCCTGATCACCTCCCTACAGTCTCTCGTCTCTCGTGGGCCCCGATCACATCCCTACAGTCTCTCGTCTCTCCTTCGCCCCGATCACATCCCTACAGTCTCTCGTCTCTCCTTCGCCCCGATCACATCCCTACAGTCTCTCGCCTCTCCTTCGCCACGATCACATCCCTACAGTCTCTCGTCTCTCCTTCGCCCCGATCACATCCCTACAGTCTCTCGCCTCTCCTTCGCCACGATCACATCCCTACAGTCTCTCGTCTCTCCTTCGCCCCGATCACATCCCTACAGTCTCTCGTCTCTCCTGGGCCCCGATCACATCCCTACAATCTCTCGTCTCTCCTGGGCCCCGATCACATCCCTACAGTCTCTCGTCTCTCGTGGGCCCCGATCACATCCCTACAGTCTCTCGTCTCTCCTGGGCCCCGATCACATCCCTACAGTCTCTCGTCTCTCCTGGGCCCCGATCACATCCCTACAGTCTCTTGTCTCTCCTGGGCCCCGATCACATCCCTACAGTCTCTCGTCTCTCCTGGGCCCTGATCACCTCCCTACAGTCTCTCGTCTCCCGTGGGCCCCGATCACATCCCTACAGTCTCTCGTCTCTCGTGGGCCCCTATCACATCCCTACAGTCTCTCGTCTCTCCTGGGCCCCGATCACATCCCTACAGTCTCTTGTCTCTCCTTCGCCCTGATCACATCCCTACAGTCTCTCGTCTCTCCTGGGCCCCGATCACATCCCTACAGTCTCTCGCCTCTCCTTCGCCCCGATCACATCCCTACAGTCTCTCGCCTCTCCTTCGCCCCGATCACATCCCTACAGTCTCTCGTCTCTCCTGGGCCCCGATCACATCCCTACAGTCTCTCGTCTCTCCTTCGCCCCGATCACATCCCTACAGTCTCTCGCCTCTCCTGGGCCCCGATCACATCCCTACAGTCTCTCGTCTCTCCTTCGCCCCGATCACATCCCTACAGTCTCTCGCCTCTCCTGGGCCCCGATCACATCCCTACAGTCTCTCGCCTCTCCTGGGCCCCGATCACATCCCTACAGTCTCTCGTCTCTCCTGGGCCCCGATCACATCCCGACAGTCTCTCGCCTCTCCTGGGCCCCGATCACATCCCTACAGTCTCTCGTCTCTCCTTCGCCCCGATCACATCCCTACAGTCTCTCGCCTCTCCTGGGCCCCGATCACATCCCTACAGTCTCTCGCCTCTCCTTCGCCCCGATCACATCCCGACAGTCTCTCGCCTCTCCTGGGCCCCGATCACATCCCTACAGTCTCTCGCCTCTCCTGGGCCCCGATCACATCCCTACAGTCTCTCGTCTCTCCTTCGCCCCGATCACATCCCTACAGTCTCTCGTCTCTCCTGGACCCCGATCACATCCCTACAGTCTCTCGTCTCTCCTTCGCCCCGATCACATCCCTACAGTCTCTCGCCTCTCCTGGGCCCCGATCACATCCCTACAGTCTCTCGTCTCTCCTTCGCCCCGATCACATCCCTACAGTCTCTCGCCTCTCCTTCGCCCCGATCACATCCCTACAGTCTCTCGTCTCTGCTGGGCCCCGATCACATCCCTACAGTCTCTCGCCTCTCCTGGGCCCCGATCACATCCCTACAGTCTCTCGTCTCTCCTTCGCCCCGATCACATCCCTACAGTCTCTCGCCTCTCCTTCGCCCCGATCACATCCCTACAGTCTCTCGTCTCTCCTTCGCACCGATCACATCCCGACAGTCTCTCGTCTCTCCTGGGCCCCGATCACATCCCTACAGTCTCTCGTCTCTCCTGGGCCCCGATCACATCCCTACAGTCTCTCGTCTCTCCTTCGCCCCGATCACATCCCTACAGTCTCTCGCCTCTCCTGGGTCCCGATCACATCCCGACAGTCTCTCGTCTCTCCTTCGCCCCGATCACATCCCTACAGTTTCTTGTCTCTCCTTCGCCCCGATCACATCCCTACAGTCTCTCGTCTCTCCTTCGCCCCGATCACATCCCTACAGTCTCTCGTCTCTCCTTCGCCCCGATCACATCCCTACAGTGTCTCGTCTCTCCTTCGCCCCGATCACATCCCTACAGTCTCTCGTCTCTCCTTCGCCCCGATCACATCCCTACAGTCTCTCGCCTCTCCTGGGCCCCGATCACATCCCTACAGTCTCTCGTCTCTCCTGGGCCCCGATCACATCCCTACAGTCTCTCGTCTCTCCTGGGCCCCGATCACATCCCCACAGTCTCTCGTCTCTCCTGGGCCCCGATCACATCCCTACAGTCTCTCGTCTCTCCTTCGCCCCGATCACATCCCTACAGTCTCTCGTCTCTCCTTCGCCCCGATCACATCCCTACAGTCTCTCGTCTCTCCTGGGCCCCGATCACATCCCTGCAGTCTCTCGTCTCTCCTTCGCCCCGATCACATCCCTACAGTCTCTCGTCTCTCCTTCGCCCCGATCACATCCCTACAGTCTCTCGTCTCTCCTTCACCCCGATCACATCCCTACAGTCTCTCGTCTCTCCTGGGCCCCGATCACATCCCTACAGTCTCTCGCCTCTCCTGGGCCGCGATCACATCCCTACAGTCTCTCGTCTCTCCTTCGCCCCGATCACATCCCTGCAGTCTCTCGTCTCTCCTTCGCCCCGATCACATCCCTACAGTCTCTCGTCTCTCCTGGGCCGCGATCACATCCCTACAGTCTCTCGTCTCTCCTGGGCCCCGATCACATCCCTACAGTCTCTCGTCTCTCCTTCGCCCCGATCACATCCCTACAGTCTCTCGCCTCTCCTGGGCCCCGATCACATCCCTACAGTCTCTCGTCTCTCCTGGGCCCCGATCACATCCCTACAGTCTCTCGCCTCTCCTTCGCCCCGATCACATCCCTACAGTCTCTCGTCTCTCCTTCACCCCGATCACATCCCTACAGTCTCTCGTCTCTCCTTCGCCCCGATCACATCCCTACAGTCTCTCGTCTCTCCTTCGCCCCGATCACATCCCGACAGTCTCTCGCCTCTCCTGGGCCCTGATCAGATCCCTACAGTCTCTCGTCTCTCCTTCGCCCCGATCACATCCCTACAGTCTCTCGTCTCTCCTGGGCCCCGATCACATCCCTGCAGTCTCTCGTCTCTCCTGGGCCGCGATCACATCCCTACAGTCTCTCGTCTCTCCTGGGCCGCGATCACATCCCTACAGTCTCTCGTCTCTCCTTCGCCCCGATCACATCCCTACAGTCTCTCGTCTCTCCTGGGCCCCGATCACATCCCTACAGTCTCTCGTCTGTCCTTCGCCCCGATCACATCCCTACAGTCTCTCGTCTCTCCTTCGCCCCGATCACATCCCTACAGTCTCTCGTCTCTCCTTCGCCCCGATCACATCCCTACAGTCTCTCGCCTCTCCTTCGCCACGATCACATCCCTACAGTCTCTCGTCTCTCCTTCGCCCCGATCACATCCCTACAGTCTCTCGTCTCTCCTGGGCCCCGATCACATCCCTACAATCTCTCGTCTCTCCTGGGCCCCGATCACATCCCTACAGTCTCTCGTCTCTCGTGGGCCCCGATCACATCCCTACAGTCTCTCGTCTCTCCTGGGCCCCGATCACATCCCTACAGTCTCTCGTCTCTCCTGGGCCCCGATCACATCCCTACAGTCTCTCGTCTCTCCTGGGCCCCGATCACATCCCTACAGTCTCTCGTCTCTCCTGGGCCCTGATCACCTCCCTACAGTCTCTCGTCTCTCGTGGGCCCCGATCACATCCCTACAGTCTCTCGTCTCTCGTGGGCCCCGATCACATCCCTACAGTCTCTCGTCTCTCCTGGGCCCCGATCACATCCCTACAGTCTCTCGTCTCTCCTGGGCCCCGATCACATCCCTACAGTCTCTCGTCTCTCCTGGGCCCCGATCACCTCCCTACAGTCTCTCGTCTCCTTCGCCCCGATCACATCCCTACAGTCTCTCGCCTCTCCTGCGCCCCGATCACATCCCTACAATCTCTCGTCTCTCCTGGGCCCCGATCACATCCCTACAGTCTCTCGTCTCTCCTTCGCCCCGATCACATCCCTACAGTCTCTCGTCTCTCCTTCGCCCTGATCACATCCCTCCAGTCTCTCGCCTCTCCTTCGCCCCGATCACATCCCTACAGTCTCTCGTCTCTCCTTCGCCCCGATCACATCCCTACAGTCTCTCGTCTCTCCTGGGCCCCGATCACATCCCAACAGTCTCTCGTCTCTCCTTCGCCCCGATCACATCCCTACAGTCTCTCGTCTCTCCTGGGCCCCGATCACATCCCTACAGTCTCTCGTCTCTCCTTCGCCCCGATCACATCCCTACAGTCTCTCGCCTCTCCTTCGCCCCGATCACATCCCTACAGTCTCTCGTCTCTCCTGGGCCCCGATCACATCCCTACAGTCTCTCGTCTCTCCTTCGCCCCGATCACATCCCTACAGTCTCTCGTCTCTCCTGGGCCCCGATCACATCCCTACAGTCTCTCGTCTCTCTGGGCCCCGATCACATCCCTACAGTCTCTCGTCTCTCCTGGGCCCCGATCACATCCCTACAGTCTCTCGTCTCCTTCGCCCCGATCACATCCCTACAGTCTCTCGTCTCTCCTTCGCCCCGATCACATCCCTACAGTCTCTCGTCTCTCCTTCGCCCTGATCACATCCCTACAGTCTCTCGTCTCTCCTTCGCCCCGATCACATCCCTACAGTCTCTCGTCTCTCCTTCGCCCCGATCACATCCCTACAGTCTCTCGTCTCTCCTTCGCCCCGATCTCATCCCTACAGTCTCTCGTCTCTCCTGGGCCCCGATCACCTCCCTACAGTCTCTCGTCTCTCCTTCGCCCCGATCACATCCCTACAGTCTCTCGCCTCTCCTTCGCCACGATCACATCCCTACAGTCTCTCGTCTCTCCTTCGCCCCGATCACATCCCGACAGTCTCTCGCCTCTCCTGGGCCCTGATCAGATCCCTACAGTCTCTCGTCTCTCCTTCGCCCCGATCACATCCCTACAGTCTCTCGTCTCTCCTGGGCCCCGATCACATCCCTGCAGTCTCTCGTCTCTCCTGGGCCGCGATCACATCCCTACAGTCTCTCGTCTCTCCTGGGCCGCGATCACATCCCTACAGTCTCTCGTCTCTCCTTCGCCCCGATCACATCCCTACAGTCTCTCGTCTCTCCTGGGCCCCGATCACATCCCTACAGTCTCTCGTCTGTCCTTCGCCCCGATCACATCCCTACAGTCTCTCGTCTCTCCTTCGCCCCGATCACATCCCTACAGTCTCTCGTCTCTCCTTCGCCCCGATCACATCCCTACAGTCTCTCGCCTCTCCTTCGCCACGATCACATCCCTACAGTCTCTCGTCTCTCCTTCGCCCCGATCACATCCCTACAGTCTCTCGTCTCTCCTGGGCCCCGATCACATCCCTACAATCTCTCGTCTCTCCTGGGCCCCGATCACATCCCTACAGTCTCTCGTCTCTCGTGGGCCCCGATCACATCCCTACAGTCTCTCGTCTCTCCTGGGCCCCGATCACATCCCTACAGTCTCTCGTCTCTCCTGGGCCCCGATCACATCCCTACAGTCTCTCGTCTCTCCTGGGCCCCGATCACATCCCTACAGTCTCTCGTCTCTCCTGGGCCCTGATCACCTCCCTACAGTCTCTCGTCTCTCGTGGGCCCCGATCACATCCCTACAGTCTCTCGTCTCTCGTGGGCCCCGATCACATCCCTACAGTCTCTCGTCTCTCCTGGGCCCCGATCACATCCCTACAGTCTCTCGTCTCTCCTGGGCCCCGATCACATCCCTACAGTCTCTCGTCTCTCCTGGGCCCCGATCACCTCCCTACAGTCTCTCGTCTCCTTCGCCCCGATCACATCCCTACAGTCTCTCGCCTCTCCTGCGCCCCGATCACATCCCTACAATCTCTCGTCTCTCCTGGGCCCCGATCACATCCCTACAGTCTCTCGTCTCTCCTTCGCCCCGATCACATCCCTACAGTCTCTCGTCTCTCCTTCGCCCTGATCACATCCCTCCAGTCTCTCGCCTCTCCTTCGCCCCGATCACATCCCTACAGTCTCTCGTCTCTCCTTCGCCCCGATCACATCCCTACAGTCTCTCGTCTCTCCTGGGCCCCGATCACATCCCAACAGTCTCTCGTCTCTCCTTCGCCCCGATCACATCCCTACAGTCTCTCGTCTCTCCTGGGCCCCGATCACATCCCTACAGTCTCTCGTCTCTCCTTCGCCCCGATCACATCCCTACAGTCTCTCGCCTCTCCTTCGCCCCGATCACATCCCTACAGTCTCTCGTCTCTGCTGGGCCCCGATCACATCCCTACAGTCTCTCGTCTCTCCTTCGCCCCGATCACATCCCTACAGTCTCTCGTCTCTCCTGGGCCCCGATCACATCCCTACAATCTCTCGTCTCTCCTGGGCCCCGATCACATCCCTACAGTCTCTCGTCTCTCCTGGGCCCCGATCACATCCCTACAGTCTCTCGTCTCTCCTTCGCCCCGATCACATCCCTACAGTCTCTCGTCTCTCCTGGGCCCCGATCACATCCCTACAGTCTCTCGTCTCTCCTGGGCCCCGATCACATCCCTACAGTCTCTCGTCTCTCGTGGGCCCCGATCACATCCCTACAGTCTCTCGTCTCTCCTGGGCCCCGATCACATCCCTACAGTCTCTCGTCTCTCCTGGGCCCCGATCACCTCCCTACAGTCTCTCGTCTCCTTCGCCCCGATCACATCCCTACAGTCTCTCGTCTCTCCTTCGCCCCGATCACATCCCTACAGTCTCTCGTCTCTCCTTCGCCCTGATCACATCCCTACAGTCTCTCGTCTCTCCTTCGCCCCGATCACATCCCTACAGTCTCTCGTCTCTCCTTCGCCCCGATCACATCCCTACAGTCTCTCGTCTCTCCTTCGCCCCGATCTCATCCCTACAGTCTCTCGTCTCTCCTGGGCCCCGATCACCTCCCTACAGTCTCTCGTCTCTCCTTCGCCCCGATCACATCCCTACAGTCTCTCGCCTCTCCTTCGCCACGATCACATCCCTACAGTCTCTCGTCTCTCCTTCGCCCCGATCACATCCCTACAGTCTCTCGCCTCTCCTTCGCCACGATCACATCCCTACAGTCTCTCGTCTCTCCTTCGGCCCGATCACATCCCTACAGTCTCTCGTCTCTCCTGGGCCCCGATCACATCCCTACAATCTCTCGTCTCTCCTGGGCCCCGATCACATCCCTACAGTCTCTCGTCTCTCGTGGGCCCCGATCACATCCCTACAGTCTCTCGTCTCTCCTGGGCCCCGATCACATCCCTACAGTCTCTCGTCTCTCCTGGGCCCCGATCACATCCCTACAGTCTCTCGTCTCTCCTGGGCCCCGATCACATCCCTACAGTCTCTCGTCTCTCCTGGGCCCTGATCACCTCCCTACAGTCTCTCGTCTCTCGTGGGCCCCGATCACATCCCTACAGTCTCTCGTCTCTCCTTCGCCCCGATCACATCCCTACAGTCTCTCGTCTCTCCTTCGCCCCGATCACATCCCTACAGTCTCTCGCCTCTCCTTCGCCACGATCACATCCCTACAGTCTCTCGTCTCTCCTTCGCCCCGATCACATCCCTACAGTCTCTCGCCTCTCCTTCGCCACGATCACATCCCTACAGTCTCTCGTCTCTCCTTCGCCCCGATCACATCCCTACAGTCTCTCGTCTCTCCTGGGCCCCGATCACATCCCTACAATCTCTCGTCTCTCCTGGGCCCCGATCACATCCCTACAGTCTCTCGTCTCTCGTGGGCCCCGATCACATCCCTACAGTCTCTCGTCTCTCCTGGGCCCCGATCACATCCCTACAGTCTCTCGTCTCTCCTGGGCCCCGATCACATCCCTACAGTCTCTTGTCTCTCCTGGGCCCCGATCACATCCCTACAGTCTCTCGTCTCTCCTGGGCCCTGATCACCTCCCTACAGTCTCTCGTCTCCCGTGGGCCCCGATCACATCCCTACAGTCTCTCGTCTCTCGTGGGCCCCTATCACATCCCTACAGTCTCTCGTCTCTCCTGGGCCCCGATCACATCCCTACAGTCTCTCGTCTCTCCTTCGCCCTGATCACATCCCTACAGTCTCTCGTCTCTCCTGGGCCCCGATCACATCCCTACAGTCTCTCGCCTCTCCTTCGCCCCGATCACATCCCTACAGTCTCTCGCCTCTCCTTCGCCCCGATCACATCCCTACAGTCTCTCGTCTCTCCTGGGCCCCGATCACATCCCTACAGTCTCTCGTCTCTCCTTCGCCCCGATCACATCCCTACAGTCTCTCGCCTCTCCTGGGCCCCGATCACATCCCTACAGTCTCTCGTCTCTCCTTCGCCCCGATCACATCCCTACAGTCTCTCGCCTCTCCTGGGCCCCGATCACATCCCTACAGTCTCTCGCCTCTCCTGGGCCCCGATCACATCCCTACAGTCTCTCGTCTCTCCTGGGCCCCGATCACATCCCGACAGTCTCTCGCCTCTCCTGGGCCCCGATCACATCCCTACAGTCTCTCGTCTCTCCTTCGCCCCGATCACATCCCTACAGTCTCTCGCCTCTCCTGGGCCCCGATCACATCCCTACAGTCTCTCGCCTCTCCTTCGCCCCGATCACATCCCGACAGTCTCTCGCCTCTCCTGGGCCCCGATCACATCCCTACAGTCTCTCGCCTCTCCTGGGCCCCGATCACATCCCTACAGTCTCTCGTCTCTCCTTCGCCCCGATCACATCCCTACAGTCTCTCGTCTCTCCTGGACCCCGATCACATCCCTACAGTCTCTCGTCTCTCCTTCGCCCCGATCACATCCCTACAGTCTCTCGCCTCTCCTGGGCCCCGATCACATCCCTACAGTCTCTCGTCTCTCCTTCGCCCCGATCACATCCCTACAGTCTCTCGCCTCTCCTTCGCCCCGATCACATCCCTACAGTCTCTCGTCTCTGCTGGGCCCCGATCACATCCCTACAGTCTCTCGCCTCTCCTGGGCCCCGATCACATCCCTACAGTCTCTCGTCTCTCCTTCGCCCCGATCACATCCCTACAGTCTCTCGCCTCTCCTTCGCCCCGATCACATCCCTACAGTCTCTCGTCTCTCCTTCGCACCGATCACATCCCGACAGTCTCTCGTCTCTCCTGGGCCCCGATCACATCCCTACAGTCTCTCGTCTCTCCTGGGCCCCGATCACATCCCTACAGTCTCTCGTCTCTCCTTCGCCCCGATCACATCCCTACAGTCTCTCGCCTCTCCTGGGTCCCGATCACATCCCGACAGTCTCTCGTCTCTCCTTCGCCCCGATCACATCCCTACAGTCTCTTGTCTCTCCTTCGCCCCGATCACATCCCTACAGTCTCTCGTCTCTCCTTCGCCCCGATCACATCCCTACAGTCTCTCGTCTCTCCTTCGCCCCGATCACATCCCTACAGTGTCTCGTCTCTCCTTCGCCCCGATCACATCCCTACAGTCTCTCGTCTCTCCTTCGCCCCGATCACATCCCTACAGTCTCTCGCCTCTCCTGGGCCCCGATCACATCCCTACAGTCTCTCGTCTCTCCTGGGCCCCGATCACATCCCTACAGTCTCTCGTCTCTCCTGGGCCCCGATCACATCCCCACAGTCTCTCGTCTCTCCTGGGCCCCGATCACATCCCTACAGTCTCTCGTCTCTCCTTCGCCCCGATCACATCCCTACAGTCTCTCGTCTCTCCTTCGCCCCGATCACATCCCTACAGTCTCTCGTCTCTCCTGGGCCCCGATCACATCCCTGCAGTCTCTCGTCTCTCCTTCGCCCCGATCACATCCCTACAGTCTCTCGTCTCTCCTTCGCCCCGATCACATCCCTACAGTCTCTCGTCTCTCCTTCACCCCGATCACATCCCTACAGTCTCTCGTCTCTCCTGGGCCCCGATCACATCCCTACAGTCTCTCGCCTCTCCTGGGCCGCGATCACATCCCTACAGTCTCTCGTCTCTCCTTCGCCCCGATCACATCCCTGCAGTCTCTCGTCTCTCCTTCGCCCCGATCACATCCCTACAGTCTCTCGTCTCTCCTGGGCCGCGATCACATCCCTACAGTCTCTCGTCTCTCCTGGGCCCCGATCACATCCCTACAGTCTCTCGTCTCTCCTTCGCCCCGATCACATCCCTACAGTCTCTCGCCTCTCCTGGGCCCCGATCACATCCCTACAGTCTCTCGTCTCTCCTGGGCCCCGATCACATCCCTACAGTCTCTCGCCTCTCCTTCGCCCCGATCACATCCCTACAGTCTCTCGTCTCTCCTTCACCCCGATCACATCCCTACAGTCTCTCGTCTCTCCTTCGCCCCGATCACATCCCTACAGTCTCTCGTCTCTCCTTCGCCCCGATCACATCCCGACAGTCTCTCGCCTCTCCTGGGCCCTGATCAGATCCCTACAGTCTCTCGTCTCTCCTTCGCCCCGATCACATCCCTACAGTCTCTCGTCTCTCCTGGGCCCCGATCACATCCCTGCAGTCTCTCGTCTCTCCTGGGCCGCGATCACATCCCTACAGTCTCTCGTCTCTCCTGGGCCGCGATCACATCCCTACAGTCTCTCGTCTCTCCTTCGCCCCGATCACATCCCTACAGTCTCTCGTCTCTCCTGGGCCCCGATCACATCCCTACAGTCTCTCGTCTGTCCTTCGCCCCGATCACATCCCTACAGTCTCTCGTCTCTCCTTCGCCCCGATCACATCCCTACAGTCTCTCGTCTCTCCTTCGCCCCGATCACATCCCTACAGTCTCTCGCCTCTCCTTCGCCACGATCACATCCCTACAGTCTCTCGTCTCTCCTTCGCCCCGATCACATCCCTACAGTCTCTCGTCTCTCCTGGGCCCCGATCACATCCCTACAATCTCTCGTCTCTCCTGGGCCCCGATCACATCCCTACAGTCTCTCGTCTCTCGTGGGCCCCGATCACATCCCTACAGTCTCTCGTCTCTCCTGGGCCCCGATCACATCCCTACAGTCTCTCGTCTCTCCTGGGCCCCGATCACATCCCTACAGTCTCTCGTCTCTCCTGGGCCCCGATCACATCCCTACAGTCTCTCGTCTCTCCTGGGCCCTGATCACCTCCCTACAGTCTCTCGTCTCTCGTGGGCCCCGATCACATCCCTACAGTCTCTCGTCTCTCGTGGGCCCCGATCACATCCCTACAGTCTCTCGTCTCTCCTGGGCCCCGATCACATCCCTACAGTCTCTCGTCTCTCCTGGGCCCCGATCACATCCCTACAGTCTCTCGTCTCTCCTGGGCCCCGATCACCTCCCTACAGTCTCTCGTCTCCTTCGCCCCGATCACATCCCTACAGTCTCTCGCCTCTCCTGCGCCCCGATCACATCCCTACAATCTCTCGTCTCTCCTGGGCCCCGATCACATCCCTACAGTCTCTCGTCTCTCCTTCGCCCCGATCACATCCCTACAGTCTCTCGTCTCTCCTTCGCCCTGATCACATCCCTCCAGTCTCTCGCCTCTCCTTCGCCCCGATCACATCCCTACAGTCTCTCGTCTCTCCTTCGCCCCGATCACATCCCTACAGTCTCTCGTCTCTCCTGGGCCCCGATCACATCCCAACAGTCTCTCGTCTCTCCTTCGCCCCGATCACATCCCTACAGTCTCTCGTCTCTCCTGGGCCCCGATCACATCCCTACAGTCTCTCGTCTCTCCTTCGCCCCGATCACATCCCTACAGTCTCTCGCCTCTCCTTCGCCCCGATCACATCCCTACAGTCTCTCGTCTCTCCTGGGCCCCGATCACATCCCTACAGTCTCTCGTCTCTCCTTCGCCCCGATCACATCCCTACAGTCTCTCGTCTCTCCTGGGCCCCGATCACATCCCTACAATCTCTCGTCTCTCCTGGGCCCCGATCACATCCCTACAGTCTCTCGTCTCTCCTGGGCCCCGATCACATCCCTACAGTCTCTCGTCTCTCCTTCGCCCCGATCACATCCCTACAGTCTCTCGTCTCTCCTGGGCCCCGATCACATCCCTACAGTCTCTCGTCTCTCCTGGGCCCCGATCACATCCCTACAGTCTCTCGTCTCTCGTGGGCCCCGATCACATCCCTACAGTCTCTCGTCTCTCCTGGGCCCCGATCACATCCCTACAGTCTCTCGTCTCTCCTGGGCCCCGATCACCTCCCTACAGTCTCTCGTCTCCTTCGCCCCGATCACATCCCTACAGTCTCTCGTCTCTCCTTCGCCCCGATCACATCCCTACAGTCTCTCGTCTCTCCTTCGCCCTGATCACATCCCTACAGTCTCTCGTCTCTCCTTCGCCCCGATCACATCCCTACAGTCTCTCGTCTCTCCTTCGCCCCGATCACATCCCTACAGTCTCTCGTCTCTCCTTCGCCCCGATCTCATCCCTACAGTCTCTCGTCTCTCCTGGGCCCCGATCACCTCCCTACAGTCTCTCGTCTCTCCTTCGCCCCGATCACATCCCTACAGTCTCTCGCCTCTCCTTCGCCACGATCACATCCCTACAGTCTCTCGTCTCTCCTTCGCCCCGATCACATCCCTACAGTCTCTCGCCTCTCCTTCGCCACGATCACATCCCTACAGTCTCTCGTCTCTCCTTCGGCCCGATCACATCCCTACAGTCTCTCGTCTCTCCTGGGCCCCGATCACATCCCTACAATCTCTCGTCTCTCCTGGGCCCCGATCACATCCCTACAGTCTCTCGTCTCTCGTGGGCCCCGATCACATCCCTACAGTCTCTCGTCTCTCCTGGGCCCCGATCACATCCCTACAGTCTCTCGTCTCTCCTGGGCCCCGATCACATCCCTACAGTCTCTCGTCTCTCCTGGGCCCCGATCACATCCCTACAGTCTCTCGTCTCTCCTGGGCCCTGATCACCTCCCTACAGTCTCTCGTCTCTCGTGGGCCCCGATCACATCCCTACAGTCTCTCGTCTCTCCTTCGCCCCGATCACATCCCTACAGTCTCTCGTCTCTCCTTCGCCCCGATCACATCCCTACAGTCTCTCGCCTCTCCTTCGCCACGATCACATCCCTACAGTCTCTCGTCTCTCCTTCGCCCCGATCACATCCCTACAGTCTCTCGCCTCTCCTTCGCCACGATCACATCCCTACAGTCTCTCGTCTCTCCTTCGCCCCGATCACATCCCTACAGTCTCTCGTCTCTCCTGGGCCCCGATCACATCCCTACAATCTCTCGTCTCTCCTGGGCCCCGATCACATCCCTACAGTCTCTCGTCTCTCGTGGGCCCCGATCACATCCCTACAGTCTCTCGTCTCTCCTGGGCCCCGATCACATCCCTACAGTCTCTCGTCTCTCCTGGGCCCCGATCACATCCCTACAGTCTCTTGTCTCTCCTGGGCCCCGATCACATCCCTACAGTCTCTCGTCTCTCCTGGGCCCAGATCACCTCCCTACAGTCTCTCGTCTCCCGTGGGCCCCGATCACATCCCTACAGTCTCTCGTCTCTCGTGGGCCCCTATCACATCCCTACAGTCTCTCGTCTCTCCTGGGCCCCGATCACATCCCTACAGTCTCTCGTCTCTCCTGGGCCCCGATCACATCCCTACAGTCTCTCGTCTCTCCTGGGCCCCGATCACCTCCCTACAGTCTCTCGTCTCCTTCGCCCCGATCACATCCCTACAGTCTCTCGCCTCTCCTGCGCCCCGATCACATCCCTACAATCTCTCGTCTCTCCTGGGCCCCGATCACATCCCTGCAGTTTCTCGTCTCTCCTTCGCCCCGATCACATCCCTACAGTCTCTCGTCTCTCCTTCGCCCCGATCACATCCCTACAGTCTCTCGTCTCTCCTTCGCCCTGATCACATCCCTCCAGTCTCTCGCCTCTCCTTCGCCCCGATCACATCCCTACAGTCTCTCGTCTCTCCTTCGCCCCGATCACATCCCTACAGTCTCTCGTCTCTCCTGGGCCCCGATCACATCCCAACAGTCTCTCGTCTCTCCTTCGCCCCGATCACATCCCTACAGTCTCTCGTCTCTCCTGGGCCCCGATCACATCCCTACAGTCTCTCGTCTCTCCTTCGCCCCGATCACATCCCTACAGTCTCTCGCCTCTCCTTCGCCCCGATCACATCCCTACAGTCTCTCGTCTCTCCTGGGCCCCGATCACATCCCTACAGTCTCTCGTCTCTCCTTCGCCCCGATCACATCCCTACAGTCTCTCGTCTCTCCTGGGCCCCGATCACATCCCTACAATCTCTCGTCTCTCCTGGGCCCCGATCACATCCCTACAGTCTCTCGTCTCTCCTGGGCCCCGATCACATCCCTACAGTCTCTCGTCTCTCCTTCGCCCCGATCACATCCCTACAGTCTCTCGTCTCTCCTGGGCCCCGATCACATCCCTACAGTCTCTCGTCTCTCCTGGGCCCCGATCACATCCCTACAGTCTCTCGTCTCTCGTGGGCCCCGATCACATCCCTACAGTCTCTCGTCTCTCCTGGGCCCCGATCACATCCCTACAGTCTCTCGTCTCTCCTGGGCCCCGATCACCTCCCTACAGTCTCTCGTCTCCTTCGCCCCGATCACATCCCTACAGTCTCTCGTCTCTCCTTCGCCCCGATCACATCCCTACAGTCTCTCGTCTCTCCTTCGCCCTGATCACATCCCTACAGTCTCTCGTCTCTCCTTCGCCCCGATCACATCCCTACAGTCTCTCGTCTCTCCTTCGCCCCGATCACATCCCTACAGTCTCTCGTCTCTCCTTCGCCCCGATCTCATCCCTACAGTCTCTCGTCTCTCCTGGGCCCCGATCACCTCCCTACAGTCTCTCGTCTCTCCTTCGCCCCGATCACATCCCTACAGTCTCTCGCCTCTCCTTCGCCACGATCACATCCCTACAGTCTCTCGTCTCTCCTTCGCCCCGATCACATCCCTACAGTCTCTCGCCTCTCCTTCGCCACGATCACATCCCTACAGTCTCTCGTCTCTCCTTCGGCCCGATCACATCCCTACAGTCTCTCGTCTCTCCTGGGCCCCGATCACATCCCTACAATCTCTCGTCTCTCCTGGGCCCCGATCACATCCCTACAGTCTCTCGTCTCTCGTGGGCCCCGATCACATCCCTACAGTCTCTCGTCTCTCCTGGGCCCCGATCACATCCCTACAGTCTCTCGTCTCTCCTGGGCCCCGATCACATCCCTACAGTCTCTCGTCTCTCCTGGGCCCCGATCACATCCCTACAGTCTCTCGTCTCTCCTGGGCCCTGATCACCTCCCTACAGTCTCTCGTCTCTCGTGGGCCCCGATCACATCCCTACAGTCTCTCGTCTCTCCTTCGCCCCGATCACATCCCTACAGTCTCTCGTCTCTCCTTCGCCCCGATCACATCCCTACAGTCTCTCGCCTCTCCTTCGCCACGATCACATCCCTACAGTCTCTCGTCTCTCCTTCGCCCCGATCACATCCCTACAGTCTCTCGCCTCTCCTTCGCCACGATCACATCCCTACAGTCTCTCGTCTCTCCTTCGCCCCGATCACATCCCTACAGTCTCTCGTCTCTCCTGGGCCCCGATCACATCCCTACAATCTCTCGTCTCTCCTGGGCCCCGATCACATCCCTACAGTCTCTCGTCTCTCGTGGGCCCCGATCACATCCCTACAGTCTCTCGTCTCTCCTGGGCCCCGATCACATCCCTACAGTCTCTCGTCTCTCCTGGGCCCCGATCACATCCCTACAGTCTCTTGTCTCTCCTGGGCCCCGATCACATCCCTACAGTCTCTCGTCTCTCCTGGGCCCTGATCACCTCCCTACAGTCTCTCGTCTCCCGTGGGCCCCGATCACATCCCTACAGTCTCTCGTCTCTCGTGGGCCCCTATCACATCCCTACAGTCTCTCGTCTCTCCTGGGCCCCGATCACATCCCTACAGTCTCTTGTCTCTCCTTCGCCCTGATCACATCCCTACAGTCTCTCGTCTCTCCTGGGCCCCGATCACATCCCTACAGTCTCTCGCCTCTCCTTCGCCCCGATCACATCCCTACAGTCTCTCGCCTCTCCTTCGCCCCGATCACATCCCTACAGTCTCTCGTCTCTCCTGGGCCCCGATCACATCCCTACAGTCTCTCGTCTCTCCTTCGCCCCGATCACATCCCTACAGTCTCTCGCCTCTCCTGGGCCCCGATCACATCCCTACAGTCTCTCGTCTCTCCTTCGCCCCGATCACATCCCTACAGTCTCTCGCCTCTCCTGGGCCCCGATCACATCCCTACAGTCTCTCGCCTCTCCTGGGCCCCGATCACATCCCTACAGTCTCTCGTCTCTCCTGGGCCCCGATCACATCCCGACAGTCTCTCGCCTCTCCTGGGCCCCGATCACATCCCTACAGTCTCTCGTCTCTCCTTCGCCCCGATCACATCCCTACAGTCTCTCGCCTCTCCTGGGCCCCGATCACATCCCTACAGTCTCTCGCCTCTCCTTCGCCCCGATCACATCCCGACAGTCTCTCGCCTCTCCTGGGCCCCGATCACATCCCTACAGTCTCTCGCCTCTCCTGGGCCCCGATCACATCCCTACAGTCTCTCGTCTCTCCTTCGCCCCGATCACATCCCTACAGTCTCTCGTCTCTCCTGGACCCCGATCACATCCCTACAGTCTCTCGTCTCTCCTTCGCCCCGATCACATCCCTACAGTCTCTCGCCTCTCCTGGGCCCCGATCACATCCCTACAGTCTCTCGTCTCTCCTTCGCCCCGATCACATCCCTACAGTCTCTCGCCTCTCCTTCGCCCCGATCACATCCCTACAGTCTCTCGTCTCTGCTGGGCCCCGATCACATCCCTACAGTCTCTCGCCTCTCCTGGGCCCCGATCACATCCCTACAGTCTCTCGTCTCTCCTTCGCCCCGATCACATCCCTACAGTCTCTCGCCTCTCCTTCGCCCCGATCACATCCCTACAGTCTCTCGTCTCTCCTTCGCACCGATCACATCCCGACAGTCTCTCGTCTCTCCTGGGCCCCGATCACATCCCTACAGTCTCTCGTCTCTCCTGGGCCCCGATCACATCCCTACAGTCTCTCGTCTCTCCTTCGCCCCGATCACATCCCTACAGTCTCTCGCCTCTCCTGGGTCCCGATCACATCCCGACAGTCTCTCGTCTCTCCTTCGCCCCGATCACATCCCTACAGTTTCTTGTCTCTCCTTCGCCCCGATCACATCCCTACAGTCTCTCGTCTCTCCTTCGCCCCGATCACATCCCTACAGTCTCTCGTCTCTCCTTCGCCCCGATCACATCCCTACAGTGTCTCGTCTCTCCTTCGCCCCGATCACATCCCTACAGTCTCTCGTCTCTCCTTCGCCCCGATCACATCCCTACAGTCTCTCGCCTCTCCTGGGCCCCGATCACATCCCTACAGTCTCTCGTCTCTCCTGGGCCCCGATCACATCCCTACAGTCTCTCGTCTCTCCTGGGCCCCGATCACATCCCCACAGTCTCTCGTCTCTCCTGGGCCCCGATCACATCCCTACAGTCTCTCGTCTCTCCTTCGCCCCGATCACATCCCTACAGTCTCTCGTCTCTCCTTCGCCCCGATCACATCCCTACAGTCTCTCGTCTCTCCTGGGCCCCGATCACATCCCTGCAGTCTCTCGTCTCTCCTTCGCCCCGATCACATCCCTACAGTCTCTCGTCTCTCCTTCGCCCCGATCACATCCCTACAGTCTCTCGTCTCTCCTTCACCCCGATCACATCCCTACAGTCTCTCGTCTCTCCTGGGCCCCGATCACATCCCTACAGTCTCTCGCCTCTCCTGGGCCGCGATCACATCCCTACAGTCTCTCGTCTCTCCTTCGCCCCGATCACATCCCTGCAGTCTCTCGTCTCTCCTTCGCCCCGATCACATCCCTACAGTCTCTCGTCTCTCCTGGGCCGCGATCACATCCCTACAGTCTCTCGTCTCTCCTGGGCCCCGATCACATCCCTACAGTCTCTCGTCTCTCCTTCGCCCCGATCACATCCCTACAGTCTCTCGCCTCTCCTGGGCCCCGATCACATCCCTACAGTCTCTCGTCTCTCCTGGGCCCCGATCACATCCCTACAGTCTCTCGGCTCTCCTTCGCCCCGATCACATCCCTACAGTCTCTCGTCTCTCCTTCACCCCGATCACATCCCTACAGTCTCTCGTCTCTCCTTCGCCCCGATCACATCCCTACAGTCTCTCGTCTCTCCTTCGCCCCGATCACATCCCGACAGTCTCTCGCCTCTCCTGGGCCCTGATCAGATCCCTACAGTCTCTCGTCTCTCCTTCGCCCCGATCACATCCCTACAGTCTCTCGTCTCTCCTGGGCCCCGATCACATCCCTGCAGTCTCTCGTCTCTCCTGGGCCGCGATCACATCCCTACAGTCTCTCGTCTCTCCTGGGCCGCGATCACATCCCTACAGTCTCTCGTCTCTCCTTCGCCCCGATCACATCCCTACAGTCTCTCGTCTCTCCTGGGCCCCGATCACATCCCTACAGTCTCTCGTCTGTCCTTCGCCCCGATCACATCCCTACAGTCTCTCGTCTCTCCTTCGCCCCGATCACATCCCTACAGTCTCTCGTCTCTCCTTCGCCCCGATCACATCCCTACAGTCTCTCGCCTCTCCTTCGCCACGATCACATCCCTACAGTCTCTCGTCTCTCCTTCGCCCCGATCACATCCCTACAGTCTCTCGTCTCTCCTGGGCCCCGATCACATCCCTACAATCTCTCGTCTCTCCTGGGCCCCGATCACATCCCTACAGTCTCTCGTCTCTCGTGGGCCCCGATCACATCCCTACAGTCTCTCGTCTCTCCTGGGCCCCGATCACATCCCTACAGTCTCTCGTCTCTCCTGGGCCCCGATCACATCCCTACAGTCTCTCGTCTCTCCTGGGCCCCGATCACATCCCTACAGTCTCTCGTCTCTCCTGGGCCCTGATCACCTCCCTACAGTCTCTCGTCTCTCGTGGGCCCCGATCACATCCCTACAGTCTCTCGTCTCTCGTGGGCCCCGATCACATCCCTACAGTCTCTCGTCTCTCCTGGGCCCCGATCACATCCCTACAGTCTCTCGTCTCTCCTGGGCCCCGATCACATCCCTACAGTCTCTCGTCTCTCCTGGGCCCCGATCACCTCCCTACAGTCTCTCGTCTCCTTCGCCCCGATCACATCCCTACAGTCTCTCGCCTCTCCTGCGCCCCGATCACATCCCTACAATCTCTCGTCTCTCCTGGGCCCCGATCACATCCCTACAGTCTCTCGTCTCTCCTTCGCCCCGATCACATCCCTACAGTCTCTCGTCTCTCCTTCGCCCTGATCACATCCCTCCAGTCTCTCGCCTCTCCTTCGCCCCGATCACATCCCTACAGTCTCTCGTCTCTCCTTCGCCCCGATCACATCCCTACAGTCTCTCGTCTCTCCTGGGCCCCGATCACATCCCAACAGTCTCTCGTCTCTCCTTCGCCCCGATCACATCCCTACAGTCTCTCGTCTCTCCTGGGCCCCGATCACATCCCTACAGTCTCTCGTCTCTCCTTCGCCCCGATCACATCCCTACAGTCTCTCGCCTCTCCTTCGCCCCGATCACATCCCTACAGTCTCTCGTCTCTCCTGGGCCCCGATCACATCCCTACAGTCTCTCGTCTCTCCTTCGCCCCGATCACATCCCTACAGTCTCTCGTCTCCTGGGCCCCGATCACATCCCTACAATCTCTCGTCTCTCCTGGGCCCCGATCACATCCCTACAGTCTCTCGTCTCTCCTGGGCCCCGATCACATCCCTACAGTCTCTCGTCTCTCCTTCGCCCCGATCACATCCCTACAGTCTCTCGTCTCTCCTGGGCCCCGATCACATCCCTACAGTCTCTCGTCTCTCCTGGGCCCCGATCACATCCCTACAGTCTCTCGTCTCTCGTGGGCCCCGATCACATCCCTACAGTCTCTCGTCTCTCCTGGGCCCCGATCACATCCCTACAGTCTCTCGTCTCTCCTGGGCCCCGATCACCTCCCTACAGTCTCTCGTCTCCTTCGCCCCGATCACATCCCTACAGTCTCTCGTCTCTCCTTCGCCCCGATCACATCCCTACAGTCTCTCGTCTCTCCTTCGCCCTGATCACATCCCTACAGTCTCTCGTCTCTCCTTCGCCCCGATCACATCCCTACAGTCTCTCGTCTCTCCTTCGCCCCGATCACATCCCTACAGTCTCTCGTCTCTCCTTCGCCCCGATCTCATCCCTACAGTCTCTCGTCTCTCCTGGGCCCCGATCACCTCCCTACAGTCTCTCGTCTCTCCTTCGCCCCGATCACATCCCTACAGTCTCTCGCCTCTCCTTCGCCACGATCACATCCCTACAGTCTCTCGTCTCTCCTTCGCCCCGATCACATCCCGACAGTCTCTCGCCTCTCCTGGGCCCTGATCAGATCCCTACAGTCTCTCGTCTCTCCTTCGCCCCGATCACATCCCTACAGTCTCTCGTCTCTCCTGGGCCCCGATCACATCCCTGCAGTCTCTCGTCTCTCCTGGGCCGCGATCACATCCCTACAGTCTCTCGTCTCTCCTGGGCCGCGATCACATCCCTACAGTCTCTCGTCTCTCCTTCGCCCCGATCACATCCCTACAGTCTCTCGTCTCTCCTGGGCCCCGATCACATCCCTACAGTCTCTCGTCTGTCCTTCGCCCCGATCACATCCCTACAGTCTCTCGTCTCTCCTTCGCCCCGATCACATCCCTACAGTCTCTCGTCTCTCCTTCGCCCCGATCACATCCCTACAGTCTCTCGCCTCTCCTTCGCCACGATCACATCCCTACAGTCTCTCGTCTCTCCTTCGCCCCGATCACATCCCTACAGTCTCTCGTCTCTCCTGGGCCCCGATCACATCCCTACAATCTCTCGTCTCTCCTGGGCCCCGATCACATCCCTACAGTCTCTCGTCTCTCGTGGGCCCCGATCACATCCCTACAGTCTCTCGTCTCTCCTGGGCCCCGATCACATCCCTACAGTCTCTCGTCTCTCCTGGGCCCCGATCACATCCCTACAGTCTCTCGTCTCTCCTGGGCCCCGATCACATCCCTACAGTCTCTCGTCTCTCCTGGGCCCTGATCACCTCCCTACAGTCTCTCGTCTCTCGTGGGCCCCGATCACATCCCTACAGTCTCTCGTCTCTCGTGGGCCCCGATCACATCCCTACAGTCTCTCGTCTCTCCTGGGCCCCGATCACATCCCTACAGTCTCTCGTCTCTCCTGGGCCCCGATCACATCCCTACAGTCTCTCGTCTCTCCTGGGCCCCGATCACCTCCCTACAGTCTCTCGTCTCCTTCGCCCCGATCACATCCCTACAGTCTCTCGCCTCTCCTGCGCCCCGATCACATCCCTACAATCTCTCGTCTCTCCTGGGCCCCGATCACATCCCTACAGTCTCTCGTCTCTCCTTCGCCCCGATCACATCCCTACAGTCTCTCGTCTCTCCTTCGCCCTGATCACATCCCTCCAGTCTCTCGCCTCTCCTTCGCCCCGATCACATCCCTACAGTCTCTCGTCTCTCCTTCGCCCCGATCACATCCCTACAGTCTCTCGTCTCTCCTGGGCCCCGATCACATCCCAACAGTCTCTCGTCTCTCCTTCGCCCCGATCACATCCCTACAGTCTCTCGTCTCTCCTGGGCCCCGATCACATCCCTACAGTCTCTCGTCTCTCCTTCGCCCCGATCACATCCCTACAGTCTCTCGCCTCTCCTTCGCCCCGATCACATCCCTACAGTCTCTCGTCTCTGCTGGGCCCCGATCACATCCCTACAGTCTCTCGTCTCTCCTTCGCCCCGATCACATCCCTACAGTCTCTCGTCTCTCCTGGGCCCCGATCACATCCCTACAATCTCTCGTCTCTCCTGGGCCCCGATCACATCCCTACAGTCTCTCGTCTCTCCTGGGCCCCGATCACATCCCTACAGTCTCTCGTCTCTCCTTCGCCCCGATCACATCCCTACAGTCTCTCGTCTCTCCTGGGCCCCGATCACATCCCTACAGTCTCTCGTCTCTCCTGGGCCCCGATCACATCCCTACAGTCTCTCGTCTCTCGTGGGCCCCGATCACATCCCTACAGTCTCTCGTCTCTCCTGGGCCCCGATCACATCCCTACAGTCTCTCGTCTCTCCTGGGCCCCGATCACCTCCCTACAGTCTCTCGTCTCCTTCGCCCCGATCACATCCCTACAGTCTCTCGTCTCTCCTTCGCCCCGATCACATCCCTACAGTCTCTCGTCTCTCCTTCGCCCTGATCACATCCCTACAGTCTCTCGTCTCTCCTTCGCCCCGATCACATCCCTACAGTCTCTCGTCTCTCCTTCGCCCCGATCACATCCCTACAGTCTCTCGTCTCTCCTTCGCCCCGATCTCATCCCTACAGTCTCTCGTCTCTCCTGGGCCCCGATCACCTCCCTACAGTCTCTCGTCTCTCCTTCGCCCCGATCACATCCCTACAGTCTCTCGCCTCTCCTTCGCCACGATCACATCCCTACAGTCTCTCGTCTCTCCTTCGCCCCGATCACATCCCTACAGTCTCTCGCCTCTCCTTCGCCACGATCACATCCCTACAGTCTCTCGTCTCTCCTTCGGCCCGATCACATCCCTACAGTCTCTCGTCTCTCCTGGGCCCCGATCACATCCCTACAATCTCTCGTCTCTCCTGGGCCCCGATCACATCCCTACAGTCTCTCGTCTCTCGTGGGCCCCGATCACATCCCTACAGTCTCTCGTCTCTCCTGGGCCCCGATCACATCCCTACAGTCTCTCGTCTCTCCTGGGCCCCGATCACATCCCTACAGTCTCTCGTCTCTCCTGGGCCCCGATCACATCCCTACAGTCTCTCGTCTCTCCTGGGCCCTGATCACCTCCCTACAGTCTCTCGTCTCTCGTGGGCCCCGATCACATCCCTACAGTCTCTCGTCTCTCCTTCGCCCCGAT
Source organism: Pristiophorus japonicus (assembly GCF_044704955.1). Lineage (NCBI taxonomy): Eukaryota > Metazoa > Chordata > Chondrichthyes > Pristiophoridae > Pristiophorus > Pristiophorus japonicus. The sequence goes on along the minus strand of NW_027253161.1, from coordinate 228,159 downwards.
CACATCCCTACAGTCTCTCGTCTCTCCTTCGCCCCGATCACATCCCTACAGTCTCTCGCCTCTCCTTCGCCACGATCACATCCCTACAGTCTCTCGTCTCTCCTTCGCCCCGATCACATCCCTACAGTCTCTCGCCTCTCCTTCGCCACGATCACATCCCTACAGTCTCTCGTCTCTCCTTCGCCCCGATCACATCCCTACAGTCTCTCGTCTCTCCTGGGCCCCGATCACATCCCTACAATCTCTCGTCTCTCCTGGGCCCCGATCACATCCCTACAGTCTCTCGTCTCTCGTGGGCCCCGATCACATCCCTACAGTCTCTCGTCTCTCCTGGGCCCCGATCACATCCCTACAGTCTCTCGTCTCTCCTGGGCCCCGATCACATCCCTACAGTCTCTTGTCTCTCCTGGGCCCCGATCACATCCCTACAGTCTCTCGTCTCTCCTGGGCCCTGATCACCTCCCTACAGTCTCTCGTCTCCCGTGGGCCCCGATCACATCCCTACAGTCTCTCGTCTCTCGTGGGCCCCTATCACATCCCTACAGTCTCTCGTCTCTCCTGGGCCCCGATCACATCCCTACAGTCTCTCGTCTCTCCTTCGCCCTGATCACATCCCTACAGTCTCTCGTCTCTCCTGGGCCCCGATCACATCCCTACAGTCTCTCGCCTCTCCTTCGCCCCGATCACATCCCTACAGTCTCTCGCCTCTCCTTCGCCCCGATCACATCCCTACAGTCTCTCGTCTCTCCTGGGCCCCGATCACATCCCTACAGTCTCTCGTCTCTCCTTCGCCCCGATCACATCCCTACAGTCTCTCGCCTCTCCTGGGCCCCGATCACATCCCTACAGTCTCTCGTCTCTCCTTCGCCCCGATCACATCCCTACAGTCTCTCGCCTCTCCTGGGCCCCGATCACATCCCTACAGTCTCTCGCCTCTCCTGGGCCCCGATCACATCCCTACAGTCTCTCGTCTCTCCTGGGCCCCGATCACATCCCGACAGTCTCTCGCCTCTCCTGGGCCCCGATCACATCCCTACAGTCTCTCGTCTCTCCTTCGCCCCGATCACATCCCTACAGTCTCTCGCCTCTCCTGGGCCCCGATCACATCCCTACAGTCTCTCGCCTCTCCTTCGCCCCGATCACATCCCGACAGTCTCTCGCCTCTCCTGGGCCCCGATCACATCCCTACAGTCTCTCGCCTCTCCTGGGCCCCGATCACATCCCTACAGTCTCTCGTCTCTCCTTCGCCCCGATCACATCCCTACAGTCTCTCGTCTCTCCTGGACCCCGATCACATCCCTACAGTCTCTCGTCTCTCCTTCGCCCCGATCACATCCCTACAGTCTCTCGCCTCTCCTGGGCCCCGATCACATCCCTACAGTCTCTCGTCTCTCCTTCGCCCCGATCACATCCCTACAGTCTCTCGCCTCTCCTTCGCCCCGATCACATCCCTACAGTCTCTCGTCTCTGCTGGGCCCCGATCACATCCCTACAGTCTCTCGCCTCTCCTGGGCCCCGATCACATCCCTACAGTCTCTCGTCTCTCCTTCGCCCCGATCACATCCCTACAGTCTCTCGCCTCTCCTTCGCCCCGATCACATCCCTACAGTCTCTCGTCTCTCCTTCGCACCGATCACATCCCGACAGTCTCTCGTCTCTCCTGGGCCCCGATCACATCCCTACAGTCTCTCGTCTCTCCTGGGCCCCGATCACATCCCTACAGTCTCTCGTCTCTCCTTCGCCCCGATCACATCCCTACAGTCTCTCGCCTCTCCTGGGTCCCGATCACATCCCGACAGTCTCTCGTCTCTCCTTCGCCCCGATCACATCCCTACAGTCTCTTGTCTCTCCTTCGCCCCGATCACATCCCTACAGTCTCTCGTCTCTCCTTCGCCCCGATCACATCCCTACAGTCTCTCGTCTCTCCTTCGCCCCGATCACATCCCTACAGTGTCTCGTCTCTCCTTCGCCCCGATCACATCCCTACAGTCTCTCGTCTCTCCTTCGCCCCGATCACATCCCTACAGTCTCTCGCCTCTCCTGGGCCCCGATCACATCCCTACAGTCTCTCGTCTCTCCTGGGCCCCGATCACATCCCTACAGTCTCTCGTCTCTCCTTCGCCCCGATCACATCCCTACAGTCTCTCGTCTCTCCTGGGCCCCGATCACATCCCCACAGTCTCTCGTCTCTCCTGGGCCCCGATCACATCCCTACAGTCTCTCGTCTCTCCTTCGCCCCGATCACATCCCTACAGTCTCTCGTCTCTCCTTCGCCCCGATCACATCCCTACAGTCTCTCGTCTCTCCTGGGCCCCGATCACATCCCTGCAGTCTCTCGTCTCTCCTTCGCCCCGATCACATCCCTACAGTCTCTCGTCTCTCCTTCGCCCCGATCACATCCCTACAGTCTCTCGTCTCTCCTTCACCCCGATCACATCCCTACAGTCTCTCGTCTCTCCTGGGCCCCGATCACATCCCTACAGTCTCTCGCCTCTCCTGGGCCGCGATCACATCCCTACAGTCTCTCGTCTCTCCTTCGCCCCGATCACATCCCTGCAGTCTCTCGTCTCTCCTTCGCCCCGATCACATCCCTACAGTCTCTCGTCTCTCCTGGGCCGCGATCACATCCCTACAGTCTCTCGTCTCTCCTGGGCCCCGATCACATCCCTACAGTCTCTCGTCTCTCCTTCGCCCCGATCACATCCCTACAGTCTCTCGCCTCTCCTGGGCCCCGATCACATCCCTACAGTCTCTCGTCTCTCCTGGGCCCCGATCACATCCCTACAGTCTCTCGCCTCTCCTTCGCCCCGATCACATCCCTACAGTCTCTCGTCTCTCCTTCACCCCGATCACATCCCTACAGTCTCTCGTCTCTCCTTCGCCCCGATCACATCCCTACAGTCTCTCGTCTCTCCTTCGCCCCGATCACATCCCGACAGTCTCTCGCCTCTCCTGGGCCCTGATCAGATCCCTACAGTCTCTCGTCTCTCCTTCGCCCCGATCACATCCCTACAGTCTCTCGTCTCTCCTGGGCCCCGATCACATCCCTGCAGTCTCTCGTCTCTCCTGGGCCGCGATCACATCCCTACAGTCTCTCGTCTCTCCTGGGCCGCGATCACATCCCTACAGTCTCTCGTCTCTCCTTCGCCCCGATCACATCCCTACAGTCTCTCGTCTCTCCTGGGCCCCGATCACATCCCTACAGTCTCTCGTCTGTCCTTCGCCCCGATCACATCCCTACAGTCTCTCGTCTCTCCTTCGCCCCGATCACATCCCTACAGTCTCTCGTCTCTCCTTCGCCCCGATCACATCCCTACAGTCTCTCGCCTCTCCTTCGCCACGATCACATCCCTACAGTCTCTCGTCTCTCCTTCGCCCCGATCACATCCCTACAGTCTCTCGTCTCTCCTGGGCCCCGATCACATCCCTACAATCTCTCGTCTCTCCTGGGCCCCGATCACATCCCTACAGTCTCTCGTCTCTCGTGGGCCCCGATCACATCCCTACAGTCTCTCGTCTCTCCTGGGCCCCGATCACATCCCTACAGTCTCTCGTCTCTCCTGGGCCCCGATCACATCCCTACAGTCTCTCGTCTCTCCTGGGCCCCGATCACATCCCTACAGTCTCTCGTCTCTCCTGGGCCCTGATCACCTCCCTACAGTCTCTCGTCTCTCGTGGGCCCCGATCACATCCCTACAGTCTCTCGTCTCTCGTGGGCCCCGATCACATCCCTACAGTCTCTCGTCTCTCCTGGGCCCCGATCACATCCCTACAGTCTCTCGTCTCTCCTGGGCCCCGATCACATCCCTACAGTCTCTCGTCTCTCCTGGGCCCCGATCACCTCCCTACAGTCTCTCGTCTCCTTCGCCCCGATCACATCCCTACAGTCTCTCGCCTCTCCTGCGCCCCGATCACATCCCTACAATCTCTCGTCTCTCCTGGGCCCCGATCACATCCCTACAGTCTCTCGTCTCTCCTTCGCCCCGATCACATCCCTACAGTCTCTCGTCTCTCCTTCGCCCTGATCACATCCCTCCAGTCTCTCGCCTCTCCTTCGCCCCGATCACATCCCTACAGTCTCTCGTCTCTCCTTCGCCCCGATCACATCCCTACAGTCTCTCGTCTCTCCTGGGCCCCGATCACATCCCAACAGTCTCTCGTCTCTCCTTCGCCCCGATCACATCCCTACAGTCTCTCGTCTCTCCTGGGCCCCGATCACATCCCTACAGTCTCTCGTCTCTCCTTCGCCCCGATCACATCCCTACAGTCTCTCGCCTCTCCTTCGCCCCGATCACATCCCTACAGTCTCTCGTCTCTCCTGGGCCCCGATCACATCCCTACAGTCTCTCGTCTCTCCTTCGCCCCGATCACATCCCTACAGTCTCTCGTCTCTCCTGGGCCCCGATCACATCCCTACAATCTCTCGTCTCTCCTGGGCCCCGATCACATCCCTACAGTCTCTCGTCTCTCCTGGGCCCCGATCACATCCCTACAGTCTCTCGTCTCTCCTTCGCCCCGATCACATCCCTACAGTCTCTCGTCTCTCCTGGGCCCCGATCACATCCCTACAGTCTCTCGTCTCTCCTGGGCCCCGATCACATCCCTACAGTCTCTCGTCTCTCGTGGGCCCCGATCACATCCCTACAGTCTCTCGTCTCTCCTGGGCCCCGATCACATCCCTACAGTCTCTCGTCTCTCCTGGGCCCCGATCACCTCCCTACAGTCTCTCGTCTCCTTCGCCCCGATCACATCCCTACAGTCTCTCGTCTCTCCTTCGCCCCGATCACATCCCTACAGTCTCTCGTCTCTCCTTCGCCCTGATCACATCCCTACAGTCTCTCGTCTCTCCTTCGCCCCGATCACATCCCTACAGTCTCTCGTCTCTCCTTCGCCCCGATCACATCCCTACAGTCTCTCGTCTCTCCTTCGCCCCGATCTCATCCCTACAGTCTCTCGTCTCTCCTGGGCCCCGATCACCTCCCTACAGTCTCTCGTCTCTCCTTCGCCCCGATCACATCCCTACAGTCTCTCGCCTCTCCTTCGCCACGATCACATCCCTACAGTCTCTCGTCTCTCCTTCGCCCCGATCACATCCCTACAGTCTCTCGCCTCTCCTTCGCCACGATCACATCCCTACAGTCTCTCGTCTCTCCTTCGGCCCGATCACATCCCTACAGTCTCTCGTCTCTCCTGGGCCCCGATCACATCCCTACAATCTCTCGTCTCTCCTGGGCCCCGATCACATCCCTACAGTCTCTCGTCTCTCGTGGGCCCCGATCACATCCCTACAGTCTCTCGTCTCTCCTGGGCCCCGATCACATCCCTACAGTCTCTCGTCTCTCCTGGGCCCCGATCACATCCCTACAGTCTCTCGTCTCTCCTGGGCCCCGATCACATCCCTACAGTCTCTCGTCTCTCCTGGGCCCTGATCACCTCCCTACAGTCTCTCGTCTCTCGTGGGCCCCGATCACATCCCTACAGTCTCTCGTCTCTCCTTCGCCCCGATCACATCCCTACAGTCTCTCGTCTCTCCTTCGCCCCGATCACATCCCTACAGTCTCTCGCCTCTCCTTCGCCACGATCACATCCCTACAGTCTCTCGTCTCTCCTTCGCCCCGATCACATCCCTACAGTCTCTCGCCTCTCCTTCGCCACGATCACATCCCTACAGTCTCTCGTCTCTCCTTCGCCCCGATCACATCCCTACAGTCTCTCGTCTCTCCTGGGCCCCGATCACATCCCTACAATCTCTCGTCTCTCCTGGGCCCCGATCACATCCCTACAGTCTCTCGTCTCTCCTTCGCCCCGATCACATCCCTACAGTTTCTCGCCTCTCCTGGGCGCCGATCACATCCCTACAGTCTCTCGCCTCTCCTGGGCCCCGATCACATCCCTACAGTCTCTCGTCTCTCCTGGGCCCCGATCACATCCCGACAGTCTCTCGCTTCTCCTGGGCCCCGATCACATCCCTGCAGTCTCTCGTCTCTCCTTCGCCTCGATCACATCCCTACAGTCTCTCGCCTCTCCTGGGCCCCGATCACATCCCTACAGTTTCTCGCCTCTCCTGGGCCCCGATCACATCCCTACAGTCTCTCGTCTCTCCTTCGCCCCGATCACATCCCTACAGTCTCTCGTCTCTCCTTCGCCCCGATCACATCCCTACAGTCTCTCGTCTCTCTTTCGCTCCGATGACATCCCTACATTCTCTCGACTCTCCTGGGCCCCGATCACATCCCTACAGTCTCTCGCCTCTCCTGGGCCCCGATCACATCCCTACAGTCTCACGTCTCTCCTGGGCCCCGATCACATCCCTACAGTCTCTCGCCTCTCCTGGGCCCCGATCACATCCCTGCAGTCTCTCGCCTCTCCTGGGCCCCGACCACATCCCTACAGTCTCTCGTCTCTCCTGGGCCCCGATCACATCCCTACAGTCTCTCGTCTCTCCTGGGCCCCGATCACATCCCTACAGTCTCTCGTCTCTCCTGGGCCCCGATCACATCCCTACAGTCTCTCGTCTCTCCTTCGCCCCGATCACATCCCTACAGTCTCTCGTCTCTCCTTCACCCCGATCACATCCCTACAGTCTCTCGTCTCTCCTTCGCCCCGATCACATCCCTACAGTCTCTCGCCTCTCCTTCGCCCCGATCACATCCGTACAGTCTCTCGTCTCTCCTTCGCCCCGATCACATCCCTACAGTCTCTCGTCTCTCCTGCGCCCCGATCACATCCCTACAGTCTCTCGTCTCTCCTTCGCCCCGATCACATCCCTACAGTCTCTCGTCTCTCCTTCGCCCTGATCACATCCCTACAGTCTCTCGTCTCTCCTGGGCCCCGATCACATCACTACAGTCTCTCGCCTCTCCTTCGCCCCGATCACATCCCTACAGTCTCTCGCCTCTCCTTCGCCCCGATCACATCCCTACAGTCTCTCGTCTCTCCTGGGCCCCGATCACATCCCTACAGTCTCTCGTCTCTCCTTCGCCCCGATCACATCCCTACAGTCTCTCGCCTCTCCTGGGCCCCGATCACATCCCTACAGTCTCTCGTCTCTCCTTCGCCCCGATCACATCCCTACAGTCTCTCGCCTCTCCTGGGCCCCGATCACATCCCTACAGTCTCTCGCCTCTCCTGGGCCCCGATCACATCCCTACAGTCTCTCGTCTCTCCTGGGCCCCGATCACATCCCGACAGTCTCTCGCCTCTCCTGGGCCCCGATCACATCCCTACAGTCTCTCGTCTCTCCTTCGCCCCGATCACATCCCTACAGTCTCTCGCCTCTCCTGGGCCCCGATCACATCCCTACAGTCTCTCGCCTCTCCTTCGCCCCGATCACATCCCGACAATCTCTCGCCTCTCCTGGGCCCCGATCACATCCCTACAGTCTCTCGCCTCTCCTGGGCCCCGATCACATCCCTACAGTCTCTCGTCTCTCCTTCGCCCCGATCACATCCCTACAGTCTCTCGTCTCTCCTGGACCCCGATCACATCCCTACAGTCTCTCGTCTCTCCTTCGCCCCGATCACATCCCTACAGTCTCTCGCCTCTCCTGGGCCCCGATCACATCCCGACAGTCTCTCGTCTCTCCTTCGCCCCGATCACATCCCTACAGTCTCTCGCCTCTCCTTCGCCCCGATCACATCCCTACAGTCTCTCGTCTCTGCTGGGCCCCGATCACATCCCTACAGTCTCTCGCCTCTCCTGGGCCCCGATCACATCCCTACAGTCTCTCGTCTCTCCTTCGCCCCGATCACATCCCTACAGTCTCTCGCCTCTCCTTCGCCCCGATCACATCCCTACAGTCTCTCGTCTCTCCTTCGCACCGATCACATCCCGACAGTCTCTCGTCTCTCCTGGGCCCCGATCACATCCCTACAGTCTCTCGTCTCTCCTGGGCCCCGATCACATCCCTACAGTCTCTCGTCTCTCCTTCGCCCCGATCACATCCCTACAGTCTCTCGCCTCTCCTGGGTCCCGATCACATCCCGACAGTCTCTCGTCTCTCCTTCGCCCCGATCACATCCCTACAGTCTCTCGTCTCTCCTTCGCCCCGATCACATCCCTACAGTCTCTCGTCTCTCCTTCGCCCCGATCACATCCCTACAGTCTCTCGTCTCTCCTTCGCCCCGATCACATCCCTACAGTGTCTCGTCTCTCCTTCGCCCCGATCACATCCCTACAGTCTCTCGTCTCTCCTTCGCCCCGATCACATCCCTACAGTCCCTCGCCTCTCCTGGGCCCCGATCACATCCCTACAGTCTCTCGTCTCTCCTGGGCCCCGATCACATCCCTACAGTCTCTCGTCTCTCCTGGGCCCCGATCACATCCCTACAGTCTCGTCTCTCCTGGGCCCCGATCACATCCCTACAGTCTCTCGTCTCTCCTTCGCCCCGATCACATCCCTACAGTCTCTCGTCTCTCCTTCGCCCCGATCACATCCCTACAGTCTCTCGTCTCTCCTGGGCCCCGATCACATCCCTGCAGTCTCTCGTCTCTCCTTCGCCCCGATCACATCCCTACAGTCTCTCGTCTCTCCTTCGCCCTGATCACATCCCTACAGTCTCTCGTCTCTCCTGGGCCCCGATCACATCCCGACAGTCTCTCGCCTCTCCTGGGCCGCGATCACATCCCTACAGTCTCTCGTCTCTCCTTCGCCCCGATCACATCCCTACAGTCTCTCGTCTCTCCTTCGCCCCGATCACATCCCTACAGTCTCTCGTCTCTCCTGGGCCGCGATCACATCCCTACAGTCTCTCGTCTCTCCTGGGCCCCGATCACATCCCTACAGTCTCTCGTCTCTCCTTCGCCCCGATCACATCCCTACAGTCTCTCGTCTCTCCTGGGCCCCGATCACATCCCTACAGTCTCTCGTCTCTCCTTCGCCCCGATCACATCCCTACAGTCTCTCGTCTCTCCTTCGCCCCGATCACATCCCGACAGTCTCTCGCCTCTCCTGGGCCCTGATCAGATCCCTACAGTCTCTCGTCTCTCCTTCGCCCCGATCACATCCCTACAGTCTCTCGTCTCTCCTGGGCCCCGATCACATCCCTACAGTCTCTCGTCTCTCCTGGGCCGCGATCACATCCCTACAGTCTCTCGTCTCTCCTGGGCCGCGATCACATCCCTACAGTCTCTCGTCTCTCCTTCGCCCCGATCACATCCCTACAGTCTCTCGTCTCTCCTGGGCCCCGATCACATCCCTACAGTCTCTCGTCTGTCCTTCGCCCCGATCACATCCCTACAGTCTCTCGTCTCTCCTTCGCCCCGATCACATCCCTACAGTCTCTCGTCTCTCCTTCGCCCCGATCACATCCCTACAGTCTCTCGCCTCTCCTTCGCCACGATCACATCCCTACAGTCTCTCGTCTCTCCTTCGCCCCGATCACATCCCTACAGTCTCTCGCCTCTCCTTCGCCACGATCACATCCCTACAGTCTCTCGTCTCTCCTTCGCCCCGATCACATCCCTACAGTCTCTCGCCTCTCCTTCGCCCCGATCACATCCCTACAGTCTCTCGCCTCTCCTTCGCCCCGATCACATCCCTACAGTCTCTCGCCTCTCCTTCGCCCCGATCACATCCCTACAGTCTCTCGCCTCTCCTTCGCCCTGATCACATCCCTACAGTCTCTCGTCTCTCCTGGGCCCCGATCACATCCCTACAGTCTCTCGTCTCTCCTTCGCCCCGATCACATCCCTACAGTCTCTCGCCTCTCCTGGGCCCCGATCACATCCCTACAGTCTCTCGTCTCTCCTTCGCCCCGATCACATCCCTACAGTCTCTCGCCTCTCCTGGGCCCCGATCACATCCCTACAGTCTCTCGCCTCTCCTGGGCCCCGATCACATCCCTACAGTCTCTCGTCTCTCCTGGGCCCCGATCACATCCCGACAGTCTCTCGCCTCTCCTGGGCCCCGATCACATCCCTACAGTCTCTCGTCTCTCCTTCGCCCCGATCACATCCCTACAGTCTCTCGCCTCTCCTGGGCCCCGATCACATCCCTACAGTCTCTCGCCTCTCCTTCGCCCCGATCACATCCCGACAGTCTCTCGCCTCTCCTGGGCCCCGATCACATCCCTACAGTCTCTCGCCTCTCCTGGGCCCCGATCACATCCCTACAGTCTCTCGTCTCTCCTTCGCCCCGATCACATCCCTACAGTCTCTCGTCTCTCCTGGACCCCGATCACATCCCTACAGTCTCTCGTCTCTCCTTCGCCCCGATCACACCCCTACAGTCTCTCGCCTCTCCTGGGCCCCGATCACATCCCTACAGTCTCTCGTCTCTCCTTCGCCCCGATCACATCCCTACAGTCTCTCGCCTCTCCTTCGCCCCGATCACATCCCTACAGTCTCTCGTCTCTGCTGGGCCCCGATCACATCCCTACAGTCTCTCGCCTCTCCTGGGCCCCGATCACATCCCTACAGTCTCTCGTCTCTCCTTCGCCCCGATCACATCCCTACAGTCTCTCGCCTCTCCTTCGCCCCGATCACATCCCTACAGTCTCTCGTCTCTCCTTCGCACCGATCACATCCCGACAGTCTCTCGTCTCTCCTGGGCCCCGATCACATCCCTACAGTCTCTCGTCTCTCCTGGGCCCCGATCACATCCCTACAGTCTCTCGTCTCTCCTTCGCCCCGATCACATCCCTACAGTCTCTCGCCTCTCCTGGGTCCCGATCACATCCCGACAGTCTCTCGTCTCTCCTTCGCCCCGATCACATCCCTACAGTCTCTCGTCTCTCCTTCGCCCCGATCACATCCCTACAGTCTCTCGTCTCTCCTTCGCCCCGATCACATCCCTACAGTCTCTCGTCTCTCCTTCGCCCCGATCACATCCCTACAGTGTCTCGTCTCTCCTTCGCCCCGATCACATCCCTACAGTCTCTCGTCTCTCCTTCGCCCCGATCACATCCCTACAGTCTCTCGCCTCTCCTGGGCCCCGATCACATCCCTACAGTCTCTCGTCTCTCCTGGGCCCCGATCACATCCCTACAGTCTCTCGTCTGTCCTGGGCCCCGATCACATCCCTACAGTCTCTCGTCTCTCCTGGGCCCCGATCACATCCCTACAGTCTCTCGTCTCTCCTTCGCCCCGATCACATCCCTACAGTCTCTCGTCTCTCCTTCGCCCCGATCACATCCCTACAGTCTCTCGTCTCTCCTGGGCCCCGATCACATCCCTGCAGTCTCTCGTCTCTCCTTCGCCCCGATCACATCCCTACAGTCTCTCGTCTCTCCTTCGCCCCGATCACATCCCTACAGTCTCTCGTCTCTCCTGGGCCCCGATCACATCCCTACAGTCTCTCGCCTCTCCTGGGCCGCGATCACATCCCTACAGTCTCTCGTCTCTCCTTCGCCCCGATCACATCCCTACAGTCTCTCGTCTCTCCTTCGCCCCGATCACATCCCTACAGTCTCTCGTCTCTCCTGGGCCGCGATCACATCCCTACAGTCTCTCGTCTCTCCTGGGCCCCGATCACATCCCTACAGTCTCTCGTCTCTCCTTCGCCCCGATCACATCCCTACAGTCTCTCGCCTCTCCTGGGCCCCGATCACATCCCTACAGTCTCTCGTCTCTCCTGGGCCCCGATCACATCCCTACAGTCTCTCGCCTCTCCTTCGCCCCGATCACATCCCTACAGTCTCTCGTCTCTCCTTCACCCCGATCACATCCCTACAGTCTCTCGTCTCTCCTTCGCCCCGATCACATCCCTACAGTCTCTCGTCTCTCCTTCGCCCCGATCACATCCCGACAGTCTCTCGCCTCTCCTGGGCCCTGATCAGATCCCTACAGTCTCTCGTCTCTCCTTCGCCCCGATCACATCCCTACAGTCTCTCGTCTCTCCTGGGCCCCGATCACATCCCTACAGTCTCTCGTCTCTCCTGGGCCGCGATCACATCCCTACAGTCTCTCGTCTCTCCTGGGCCGCGATCACATCCCTACAGTCTCTCGTCTCTCCTTCGCCCCGATCACATCCCTACAGTCTCTCGTCTCTCCTGGGCCCCGATCACATCCCGACAGTCTCTCGTCTGTCCTTCGCCCCGATCACATCCCTACAGTCTCTCGTCTCTCCTTCGCCCCGATCACATCCCTACAGTCTCTCGTCTCTCCTTCGCCCCGATCACATCCCTACAGTCTCTCGTCTCTCCTTCGCCCCGATCACATCCCTACAGTCTCTCGCCTCTCCTTCGCCACGATCACATCCCTACAGTCTCTCGTCTCTCCTTCGCCCCGATCACATCCCTACAGTCTCTCGCCTCTCCTTCGCCACGATCACATCCCTACAGTCTCTCGTCTCTCCTTCGCCCCGATCACATCCCTACAGTCTCTCGTCTCTCCTGGGCCCCGATCACATCCCTACAATCTCTCGTCTCTCCTGGGCCCCGATCACATCCCTACAGTCTCTCGTCTCTCGTGGGCCCCGATCACATCCCGACAGTCTCTCGTCTCTCCTGGGCCCCGATCACATCCCTACAGTCTCTCGTCTCTCCTGGGCCCCGATCACATCCCTACAGTCTCTCGTCTCTCCTGGGCCCCGATCACATCCCTACAGTCTCTCGTCTCTCCTGGGCCCTGATCACCTCCCTACAGTCTCTCGTCTCTCGTGGGCCCCGATCACATCCCTACAGTCTCTCGTCTCTCGTGGGCCCCGATCACATCCCTACAGTCTCTCGTCTCTCCTGGGCCCCGATCACATCCCTACAGTCTCTCGTCTCTCCTGGGCCCCGATCACATCCCTACAGTCTCTCGTCTCTCCTGGGCCCCGATCACCTCCCTACAGTCTCTCGTCTCCTTCGCCCCGATCACATCCCTACAGTCTCTCGCCTCTCCTGCGCCCCGATCACATCCCTACAATCTCTCGTCTCTCCTGGGCCCCGATCACATCCCTGCAGTCTCTCGTCTCTCCTTCGCCCCGATCACATCCCTACAGTCTCTCGTCTCTCCTTCGCCCCGATCACATCCCTACAGTCTCTCGTCTCTCCTTCGCCCTGATCACATCCCTCCAGTCTCTCGCCTCTCCTTCGCCCCGATCACATCCCTACAGTCTCTCGTCTCTCCTTCGCCCCGATCACATCCCTACAGTCTCTCGTCTCTCCTGGGCCCCGATCACATCCCAACAGTCTCTCGTCTCTCCTTCGCCCCGATCACATCCCTACAGTCTCTCGTCTCTCCTGGGCCCCGATCACATCCCTACAGTCTCTCGTCTCTCCTTCGCCCCGATCACATCCCGACAGTCTCTCGCCTCTCCTTCGCCCCGATCACATCCCTACAGTCTCTCGTCTCTCCTGGGCCCCGATCACATCCCTACAGTCTCTCGTCTCTCCTTCGCCCCGATCACATCCCTACAGTCTCTCGTCTCTCCTGGGCCCCGATCACATCCCTACAATCTCTCGTCTCTCCTGGGCCCCGATCACATCCCTACAGTCTCTCGTCTCTCCTGGGCCCCGATCACATCCCTACAGTCTCTCGTCTCTCCTTCGCCCCGATCACATCCCTACAGTCTCTCGTCTCTCCTGGGCCCCGATCACATCCCTACAGTCTCTCGTCTCTCCTGGGCCCCGATCACATCCCTACAGTCTCTCGTCTCTCGTGGGCCCCGATCACATCCCTACAGTCTCTCGTCTCTCCTGGGCCCCGATCACATCCCTACAGTCTCTCGTCTCTCCTGGGCCCCGATCACCTCCCTACAGTCTCTCGTCTCCTTCGCCCCGATCACATCCCTACAGTCTCTCGTCTCTCCTTCGCCCCGATCACATCCCTACAGTCTCTCGTCTCTCCTTCGCCCTGATCACATCCCTACAGTCTCTCGTCTCTCCTTCGCCCCGATCACATCCCTACAGTCTCTCGTCTCTCCTTCGCCCCGATCACATCCCTACAGTCTCTCGTCTCTCCTTCGCCCCGATCTCATCCCTACAGTCTCTCGTCTCTCCTTCGCCCCGATCACCTCCCTACAGTCTCTCGTCTCTCCTTCGCCCCGATCACATCCCAAAGTCTCTCGCCTCTCCTTCGCCACGATCACATCCCGACAGTCTCTCGTCTCTCCTTCGCCCCGATCACATCCCTACAGTCTCCCGTCTCTCCTGGGCCCCGATCACATCCCTACAATCTCTCGTCTCTCCTGGGCCCCGATCACATCCCAACAGTCTCTCGTCTCTCGTGGGCCCCGATCACATCCCTACAGTCTCTCGTCTCTCCTGGGCCCCGATCACATCCCTACAGTCTCTCGTCTCTCCTGGGCCCCGATCACATCCCTACAGTCTCTCGTCTCTCCTGGGCCCCGATCACATCCCTACATTCTCTCGTCTCTCCTGGGCCCTGATCACCTCCCTACAGTCTCTCGTCTCTCGTGGGCCCCGATCACATCCCTACAGTCTCTCGTCTCTCCTTCGCCCCGATCACATCCCTACAGTCTCTCGTGTCTCCTGGGCCCCGATCACATCCCTACAGTCTCTCGTCTCTCCTTCGCCCCGATCACATCCCTACAGTCTCTCGCCTCTCCTTCGCCACGATCACATCCCTACAGTCTCTCGTCTCTCCTTCGCCCCGATCACATCCCTACAGTCTCTCGCCTCTCCTTCGCCACGATCACATCCCTACAGTCTCTCGTCTCTCCTTCGCCCCGATCACATCCCTACAGTCTCTCGTCTCTCCTGGGCCCCGATCACATCCCTACAATCTCTCGTCTCTCCTGGGCCCCGATCACATCCCTACAGTCTCTCGTCTCTCGTGGGCCCCGATCACATCCCTACAGTCTCTCGTCTCTCCTGGGCCCCGATCACATCCCTACAGTCTCTCTTCTCTCCTGGGCCCCGATCACATCCCTACAGTCTCTTGTCTCTCCTGGGCCCCGATCACATCCCTACAGTCTCTCGTCTCTCCTGGGCCCTGATCACCTCCCTGCAGTCTCTCGTCTCTCGTGGGCCCCGATCACATCCCTACAGTCTCTCGTCTCTCGTGGGCCCCTATCACATCCCTACAGTCTCTCGTCTCTCCTGGGCCCCGATCACATCCCTACAGTCTCTCGTCTCTCCTGGGCCCCGATCACATCCCTACAGTCTCTCGTCTCTCCTGGGCCCCGATCACCTCCCTACAGTCTCTCGTCTCCTTCGCCCCGATCACATCCCTACAGTCTCTCGCCTCTCCTGCGCCCTGATCACATCCCTACAATCTCTCGTCTCTCCTGGGCCCCGATCACATCCCTGCAGTCTCTCGTCTCTCCTTCGCCCCGATCACATCCCTACAGTCTCTCGTCTCTCCTTCGCCCCGATCACATCCCTACAGTCTCTCGTCTCTCCTTCGCCCTGATCACATCCCTCCAGTCTCTCGCCTCTCCTTCGCCCCGATCACATCCCTACAGTCTCTCGTCTCTCCTTCGCCCCGATCACATCCCTACAGTCTCTCGTCTCTCCTGGGCCCCGATCACATCCCAACAGTCTCTCGTCTCTCCTTCGCCCCGATCACATCCCTACAGTCTCTCGTCTCTCCTGGGCCCCGATCACATCCCTACAGTCTCTCGTCTCTCCTTCGCCCCGATCACATCCCTACAGTCTCTCGCCTCTCCTTCGCCCCGATCACATCCCTACAGTCTCTCGTCTCTCCTGGGCCCCGATCACATCCCTACAGTCTCTCGTCTCTCCTTCGCCCCGATCACATCCCTACAGTCTCTCGTCTCTCCTGGGCCCCGATCACATCCCTACAATCTCTCGTCTCTCCTGGGCCCCGATCACATCCCTACAGTCTCTCGTCTCTCCTGGGCCCCGATCACATCCCTACAGTCTCTCGTCTCTCCTGGGCCCCGATCACATCCCTACAGTCTCTCGTCTCTCCTGGGCCCCGATCACATCCCTACAGTCTCTCGTCTCTCCTGGGCCCCGATCACATCCCTACAGTCTCTCGTCTCTCGTGGGCCCCGATCACATCCCTACAGTCTCTCGTCTCTCCTGGGCCCCGATCACATCCCTACAGTCTCTCGTCTCTCCTGGGCCCCGATCACCTCCCTACAGTCTCTCGTCTCCTTCGCCCCGATCACATCCCTACAGTCTCTCGTCTCTCCTTCGCCCCGATCACATCCCTACAGTCTCTCGTCTCTCCTTCGCCCTGATCACATCCCTACAGTCTCTCGTCTCTCCTTCGCCCCGATCACATCCCTGCAGTCTCTCGTCTCTCCTTCGCCCCGATCACATCCCTACAGTCTCTCGTCTCTCCTTCGCCCCGATCACATCCATACAGTCTCTCGTCACTCCTTCGCCCTGATCACCTCCCTACAGTCTCTCGTCTCTCCTTCGCCCCGATCACATCCCTACAGTCTCTCGCCTCTCCTTCGCCACGATCACATCCCTACAGTCTCTCGTCTCTCCTTCGCCCCGATCACATCCCTACAGTCTCTCGCCTCTCCTTCGCCACGATCACATCCCTACAGTCTCTCGTCTCTCCTTCGCCCCGATCACATCCCTACAGTCTCTCGTCTCTCCTGGGCCCCGATCACATCCCTGCAATCTCTCGTCTCTCCTGGGCCCCGATCACATCCCTACAGTCTCTCGTCTCTCGTGGGCCCCGATCACATCCCTACAGTCTCTCGTCTCTCCTGGGCCCCGATCACATCCCTACAGTCTCTCGTCTCTCCTGGGCCCCGATCACATCCCTACAGTCTCTCGTCTCTCCTGGGCCCCGATCACATCCCTACAGTCTCTCGTCTCTCCTGGGCCCTGATCACCTCCCTGCAGTCTCTCGTCTCTCGTGGGCCCCGATCACATCCCTACAGTCTCTCGCCTCTCCTGCGCCCCGATCACATCCCTACAATCTCTCGTCTCTCCTGGGCCCCGATCACATCCCTGCAGTCTCTCGTCTCTCCTTCGCCCCGATCACATCCCTACAGTCTCTCGTCTCTCCTTCGCCCTGATCACATCCCTCCAGTCTCTCGCCTCTCCTTCGCCCCGATCACATCCCTACAGTCTCTCGTCTCTCCTTCGCCCCGATCACATCCCTACAGTCTCTCGTCTCTCCTTCGCCCTGATCACATCCCTCCAGTCTCTCGCCTCTCCTTCGCCCCGATCACATCCCTACAGTCTCTCGTCTCTCCTTCGCCCCGATCACATCCCTACAGTCTCTCGTCTCTCCTGGGCCCCGATCACATCCCAACAGTCTCTCGTCTCTCCTTCGCCCCGATCACATCCCTACAGTCTCTCGTCTCTCCTGGGCCCCGATCACATCCCTACAGTCTCTCGTCTCTCCTTCGCCCCGATCACATCCCTACAGTCTCTCGCCTCTCCTTCGCCCCGATCACATCCCTACAGTCTCTCGTCTCTCCTGGGCCCCGATCACATCCCTACAGTCTCTCGTCTCTCCTTCGCCCCGATCACATCCCTACAGTCTCTCGTCTCTCCTGGGCCCCGATCACATCCCTACAATCTCTCGTCTCTCCTGGGCCCCGATCACATCCCTACAGTCTCTCGTCTCTCCTGGGCCCCGATCACATCCCTACAGTCTCTCGTCTCTCCTGGGCCCCGATCACATCCCTACAGTCTCTCGTCTCTCGTGGGCCCCGATCACATCCCTACAGTCTCTCGTCTCTCCTGGGCCCCGATCACATCCCTACAGTCTCTCTTCTCTCCTGGGCCCCGATCACATCCCTACAGTCTCTTGTCTCTCCTGGGCCCCGATCACATCCCTACAGTCTCTCGTCTCTCCTGGGCCCTGATCACCTCCCTGCAGTCTCTCGTCTCTCGTGGGCCCCGATCACATCCCTACAGTCTCTCGTCTCTCGTGGGCCCCTATCACATCCCTACAGTCTCTCGTCTCTCCTGGGCCCCGATCACATCCCTACAGTCTCTCGTCTCTCCTGGGCCCCGATCACATCCCTACAGTCTCTCGTCTCTCCTGGGCCCCGATCACCTCCCTACAGTCTCTCGTCTCCTTCGCCCCGATCACATCCCTACAGTCTCTCGCCTCTCCTGCGCCCTGATCACATCCCTACAATCTCTCGTCTCTCCTGGGCCCCGATCACATCCCTGCAGTCTCTCGTCTCTCCTTCGCCCCGATCACATCCCTACAGTCTCTCGTCTCTCCTTCGCCCCGATCACATCCCTACAGTCTCTCGTCTCTCCTTCGCCCTGATCACATCCCTCCAGTCTCTCGCCTCTCCTTCGCCCCGATCACATCCCTACAGTCTCTCGTCTCTCCTTCGCCCCGATCACATCCCTACAGTCTCTCGTCTCTCCTGGGCCCCGATCACATCCCAACAGTCTCTCGTCTCTCCTTCGCCCCGATCACATCCCTACAGTCTCTCGTCTCTCCTGGGCCCCGATCACATCCCTACAGTCTCTCGTCTCTCCTTCGCCCCGATCACATCCCTACAGTCTCTCGCCTCTCCTTCGCCCCGATCACATCCCTACAGTCTCTCGTCTCTCCTGGGCCCCGATCACATCCCTACAGTCTCTCGTCTCTCCTTCGCCCCGATCACATCCCTACAGTCTCTCGTCTCTCCTGGGCCCCGATCACATCCCTACAATCTCTCGTCTCTCCTGGGCCCCGATCACATCCCTACAGTCTCTCGTCTCTCCTGGGCCCCGATCACATCCCTACAGTCTCTCGTCTCTCCTGGGCCCCGATCACATCCCTACAGTCTCTCGTCTCTCCTTCGCCCCGATCACATCCCTACAGTCTCTCGTCTCTCCTGGGCCCCGATCACATCCCTACAGTCTCTCGTCTCTCGTGGGCCCCGATCACATCCCTACAGTCTCTCGTCTCTCCTGGGCCCCGATCACATCCCTACAGTCTCTCGTCTCTCCTGGGCCCCGATCACCTCCCTACAGTCTCTCGTCTCCTTCGCCCCGATCACATCCCTACAGTCTCTCGTCTCTCCTGGGCCCCGATCACATCCCTACAGTCTCTCGTCTCTCCTTCGCCCTGATCACATCCCTACAGTCTCTCGTCTCTCCTTCGCCCCGATCACATCCCTACAGTCTCTCGTCTCTCCTTCGCCCCGATCACATCCCTACAGTCTCTCGTCTCTCCTTCGCCCCGATCACATCCATACAGTCTCTCGTCACTCCTTCGCCCTGATCACCTCCCTACAGTCTCTCGTCTCTCCTTCGCCCCGATCACATCCCTACAGTCTCTCGCCTCTCCTTCGCCACGATCACATCCCTACAGTCTCTCGTCTCTCCTTCGCCCCGATCACATCCCTACAGTCTCTCGCCTCTCCTTCGCCACGATCACATCCCTACAGTCTCTCGTCTCTCCTTCGCCCCGATCACATCCCTACAGTCTCTCGTCTCTCCTGGGCCCCGATCACATCCCTGCAATCTCTCGTCTCTCCTGGGCCCCGATCACATCCCTACAGTCTCTCGTCTCTCGTGGGCCCCGATCACATCCCTACAGTCTCTCGTCTCTCCTGGGCCCCGATCACATCCCTACAGTCTCTCGTCTCTCCTGGGCCCCGATCACATCCCTACAGTCTCTCGTCTCTCCTGGGCCCCGATCACATCCCTACAGTCTCTCGTCTCTCCTGGGCCCTGATCACCTCCCTACAGTCTCTCGTCTCTCGTGGGCCCCGATCACATCCCTACAGTCTCTCGCCTCTCCTGCGCCCCGATCACATCCCTACAATCTCTCGTCTCTCCTGGGCCCCGATCACATCCCTGCAGTCTCTCGTCTCTCCTTCGCCCCGATCACATCCCTACAGTCTCTCGTCTCTCCTTCGCCCTGATCACATCCCTCCAGTCTCTCGCCTCTCCTTCGCCCCGATCACATCCCTACAGTCTCTCGTCTCTCCTTCGCCCCGATCACATCCCTACAGTCTCTCGTCTCTCCTTCGCCCTGATCACATCCCTCCAGTCTCTCGCCTCTCCTTCGCCCCGATCACATCCCTACAGTCTCTCGTCTCTCCTTCGCCCCGATCACATCCCTACAGTCTCTCGTCTCTCCTGGGCCCCGATCACATCCCAACAGTCTCTCGTCTCTCCTTCGCCCCGATCACATCCCTACAGTCTCTCGTCTCTCCTGGGCCCCGATCACATCCCTACAGTCTCTCGTCTCTCCTTCGCCCCGATCACATCCCTACAGTCTCTCGCCTCTCCTTCGCCCCGATCACATCCCTACAGTCTCTCGTCTCTCCTGGGCCCCGATCACATCCCTACAGTCTCTCGTCTCTCCTTCGCCCCGATCACATCCCTACAGTCTCTCGTCTCTCCTGGGCCCCGATCACATCCCTACAATCTCTCGTCTCTCCTGGGCCCCGATCACATCCCTACAGTCTCTCGTCTCTCCTGGGCCCCGATCACATCCCTACAGTCTCTCGTCTCACCTGGGCCCCGATCACATCCCTACAGTCTCTCGTCTCTCCTGGGCCCCGATCACATCCCGACAGTCTCTCGTCTCTCCTGGGCCCCGATCACATCCCTACAGTCTCTCGTCTCTCGTGGGCCCCGATCACATCCCTACAGTCTCTCGTCTCTCCTGGGCCCCGATCACATCCCTACAGTCTCTCGTCTCTCCTGGGCCCCGATCACCTCCCTACAGTCTCTCGTCTCTCCTTCGCCCCGATCACATCCCTACAGTCTCTCGTCTCTCCTTCGCCCCGATCACATCCCTACAGTCTCTCGTCTCTCCTTCGCCCCGATTTCATCCCTACTGTCTCTCGTCTCTCCTTCGCCCCGATCACCTCCCTACAGTCTCTCGTCTCTCCTTCGCCCCGATCACATCCCTACAGTCTCTCGTCTCTCCTGGGCCCCGATCACATCCCTACAGTCTCTCGTCTCTCCTTCGCCCCGATCACATCCCTGCAGTCTCTCGTCTCTCCTGGGCCCCGATCACATCCCTACAGTCTCTCGTCTCTCCTTCGCCTAGATCACATCTCTACAGTGTCTCGTCTCTCCTTCGCCCCGATCACATCCCTACAGTCTCTCGTCTCTCCTTCGCCCTGATCACATCCCTACAGTCTCTCGTCTCTCCTGGGCCCCGATCACATCCCTACAGTCTCTCGTCTCTCCTTCGCCCCGATCACATCCCTACAGTCTCTCGTCTCTCCTTCGCCCGATCACATCCCTACAGTCTCTCGTCTCTCCTGGGCCCCGATCACATCCCTACAGTCTCTCGCCTCTCCTGGGCCCCGATCACATCCCTACAGTCTCTCGCCTCTCCTTCGCCCCGATCACATCCCGACAGTCTCTCGTCTCTCCTGGGCCCCGATCACATCCCTACAGTCTCTCGCCTCTCCTGGGCCCCGATCACATCCCTACAATCTCTCGTCTCTCCTGGACCCCGATCACATCCCCACAGTCTCTCGTCTCTCCTGGGCCCCGATCACATCCCTACAGTCTCTCGCCTCTCCTGGGCCCCGATCACATCCCTACAGTCTCTCGTCTCTCCTGGGCCCCGATCACATCCCTACAGTCTCTCGCCTCTCCTGGGCCACGATCACATCCCTACAGTCTCTCGTCTCTCCTGGACCCCGATCACATCCCTACAGTCTCTCGTCTCTCCTGGGCCCCGATCACATCCCTACAGTCTCTCGTCTCTCCTGGGCCCCGATCACATCCCTACAGTCTCTCGCCTCTCCTGGACCCCGATCACATCCCAACAGACTCTCGTCTCTCCTGGACCCCGATCACATCCCTACAGTCTCTCGTCTCTCCTTCGCCCCGATCACATCCCTACAGTCTCTCGTCTCTCCTTCGCCCCGATCACATCCCTACAGTCTCTTGTCTCTCCTGGACCCCGATCACATCCCTACAGTCTCTCGTCTCTCCTGGGCCCCGATCACATTCGTACAGTCTCTCGTCTCTCCTTCGCCCCGATCACATCCCTACAGTCTCTCGTCTCTCCTGGACCCCGATCACATCCCTACAGTCTCTCGTCTCTCCTGGGCCCCGATCACATCCCGACAGTCTCTCGTCTCTCCTGGACCCCGATCACATCCCTACAGTCTCTCGCCTCTCCTGGGCCCCGATCACATCCCTACAGTCTCTCGTCTCTCCTGGACCCCGATCACATCCCTACAGTCTCTCGTCTCTCCTGGGCCCCGATCACATCCCTACAGTCTCTCGTCTCTCCTGGGCCCCGATCACATCCCTACAGTCTCTCGTCTCTCCTTCGCCCCGATCACAACCCTGCAGTCTCTCGCCTCTCCTTCGCCCCGATCACATCCCTACAGTCTCTCGTCTCTCCTGGACCCCGATCACATCCCTACAGTCTCTCGTCTCTCCTGGGCCCCGATCACATCCCTACAGTCTCTCGTCTCTCCTTCGCCCCGATCACATCCCTACAGTCTCTCGCCTCTCCTTCGCCCCGATCACATCCCTACAGTCTCTCGTCTCTCCTGGACCCCGATCACATCCCTACAGTCTCTCGCCTCTCCTTCGCCCCGATCACATCCCTACAGTCTCTCGTCTCTCCTGGGCCCCGATCACATCCCTGCAGTCTCTCGTCTCTCCTTCGCCCCGATCACAACCCTGCAGTCTCTCGCCTCTCCTTCGCCCCGATCACATCCCTACAGTCCATCGTCTCTCCTGGACCCCGATCACATCCCTACAGTCTCTCGTCTCTCCTGGGCCCCGATCACATCCCTACAGTCTCTCGTCTCTCCTTCGCCCCGATCACATCCCTACAGTCTCTCGCCTCTCCTTCGCCCCGATCACATCCCTACAGTCTCTCGTCTCTCCTGGACCCCGATCACATCCCTGCAGTCTCTCGCCTCTCCTTCGCCCCGATCACATCCCTACAGTCTCTCGTCTCTCCTGGGCCCCGATCACATCCCTACAGTCTCTCGTCTCTCCTTCGCCCCGATCACATCCCTGCAGTCTCTCGTCTCTCCTTCGCCCCGATCACATCCCTACAGTCTCTCGTCTCTCCTTCGCCCCGATCATATCCCTACAGTCTCTCGCCTCTCCTGGGCCCCGATCACATCCCTACAGTCTCTCGCCTCTCCTGGGCCCCGATCACATCCCTACAGTCTCTCGTCTCTCCTGGGCCCCGATCACATCCCTACAGTCTCTCGTCTCTCCTTCGCCCCGATCACATCCCTACAGTCTCTCGTCTCTCCTTCGCCCCGATCACATCCCTGCAGTCTCTCGTCTCTCCTGGACCCCGATCACATCCCTTCAGTCTCTCGTCTCTCCTGGGCCCCGATCACATCCCTACAGTCTCTCGTCTCTCCTTCGCCCCGATCACATCCCTACAGTCTCTCGTCTCTCCTGGGCCCCGATCACATCCCTACAGTCTCTCGTCTCTCCTTCGCCCTGATCACATCCCTACAGTCTCTCGTCTCTCCTGGGCCCCGATCACATCCCTACAGTCTCTCGTCTCTCCTTCGCCCCGATCACATCCCTACAGTCTCTCGTCTCTCCTTCGCCCCGATCACATCCCTACAGTCTCTCGTCTCTCCTGGGCCCCGATCACATCCCTACAGTCTCTCGCCTCTCCTGGGCCCCGATCACATCCCTACAGTCTCTTGCCTCTCCTTCGCCCCGATCACATCCCGACAGTCTCTCGTCTCTCCTGGGCCCCGATCACATCCCTACAGTCTCTCGTCTCTCCTGGGCCCCGATCACATCCCTGCAGTCTCTCGTCTCTCCTGGGCCCCGATCACATCCCGACAGTCTCTCGCCTCTCCTGGGCCCCGATCACATCCCTACAGTCTCTCGTCTCTCCTGGACCCCGATCACATCCCTACAGTCTCTCGTCTCTCCTGGGCCCCGATCACATCCCTACAGTCTCTCGTCTCTCCTGGGCCCCGAACACATCCCTACAGTCTCTCGCCTCTCCTGGACCCCGATCACATCCCAACAGACTCTCGTCTCTCCTGGACCCCGATCACATCCCTACAGTCTCTCGTCTCTCCTTCGCCCCGATCACATCCCTACAGTCTCTCGTCTCTCCTTCGCCCCGATCACATCCCTACAGTCTCTTGTCTCTCCTGGACCCCGATCACATCCCTACAGTCTCTCGTCTCTCCTGGGCCCCGATCACATCCCTACAGTCTCTCGTCTCTCCTTCGCCCCGATCACATCCCTACAGTCTCTCGTCTCTCCTGGACCCCGATCACATCCCTACAGTCTCTCGTCTCTCCTGGGCCCCGATCACATCCCTACAGTCTCTCGTCTCTCCTGGACCCCGATCACATCCCTACAGTCTCTCGCCTCTCCTGGGCCCCGATCACATCCCTACAGTCTCTCGTCTCTCCTGGACCCCGATCACATCCCTACAGTCTCTCGTCTCTCCTGGGCCCCGATCACATCCCTGCAGTCTCTCGTCTCTGCTTCGCCCCGATCACAACCCTGCAGTCTCTCGTCTCTCCTTCGCCCCGATCACATCCCTACAGTCTCTCGCCTCTCCTGGGCCCCGATCACATCCCTACAGTCTCTCGCCTCTCCTTCGCCCCGATCACATCCCTACAGTCTCTCGTCTCTCCTGGACCCCGATCACAACCCTGCAGTCTCTCGCCTCTCCTTCGCCCCGATTTCATCCCTACAGTCTCTCGTCTCTCCTTCGCCCCGATCACCTCCCTACAGTCTCTCGTCTCTCCTTCGCCCCGATCACATCCCTACAGTCTCTCGTCTCTCCTGGGCCCCGATCACATCCCTACAGTCTCTCGTCTCTCCTTCGCCCCGATCACATCCCTGCAGTCTCTCGTCTCTCCTGGGCCCCGATCACATCCCTACAGTCTCTCGTCTCTCCTTCGCCTCGATCACATCTCTACAGTCTCTCGTCTCTCCTTCGCCCCGATCACATCCCTACAGTCTCTCGTCTCTCCTTCGCCCCGATCATATCCCGACAGTCTCTCGCCTCTCCTGGGCCCCGATCACATCCCTACAGTCTCTCGCCTCTCCTGGGCCCCGATCACATCCCTACAGTCTCTCGCCTCTCCTGGACCCCGATCACATCCCTTCAGTCTCTCGTCTCTCCTGGGCCCCGATCACATCCCTACAGTCTCTCGTCTCTCCTTCGCCCCGATCACATCCCTACAGTCTCTCGTCTCTCCTTCGCCCCGATCACATCCCTACAGTCTCTCGTCTCTCCTGGACCCCGATCACATCCCTTCAGTCTCTCGTCTCTCCTGGGCCCTGATCACATCCCTACAGTCTCTCGTCTCTCCTTCGCCCCGATCACATCCCTACAGTCTCTCGTCTCTCCTGGGCCCCGATCACATCCCTACAGTCTCTCGTCTCTCCTTCGCCCTGATCACATCCCTACAGTCTCTCGTCTCTCCTTCGCCCCGATCACATCCCTACAGTCTCTCGTCTCTCCTTCGCCCGATCACATCCCTACAGTCTCTCGTCTCTCCTGGGCCCCGATCACATCCCTACAGTCTCTCGCCTCTCCTGGGCCCCGATCACATCCCTACAGTCTCTCGCCTCTCCTTCGCCCCGATCACATCCCGACAGTCTCTCGTCTCTCCTGGGCCCCGATCACATCCCTACAGTCTCTCGCCTCTCCTGGGCCCCGATCACATCCCTACAATCTCTCGTCTCTCCTGGACCCCGATCACATCCCCACAGTCTCTCGTCTCTCCTGGGCCCCGATCACATCCCTACAGTCTCTCGCCTCTCCTGGGCCCCGATCACATCCCTACAGTCTCTCGTCTCTCCTGGGCCCCGATCACATCCCTACAGTCTCTCGCCTCTCCTGGGCCCGGATCACATCCCTACAGTCTCTCGTCTCTCCTGGACCCCGATCACATCCCTACAGTCTCTCGTCTCTCCTGGGCCCCGATCACATCCCTACAGTCTCTCGTCTCTCCTGGGCCCCGATCACATCCCTACAGTCTCTCGCCTCTCCTGGACCCCGATCACATCCCAACAGACTCTCGTCTCTCCTGGACCCCGATCACATCCCTACAGTCTCTCGTCTCTCCTTCGCCCCGATCACATCCCTACAGTCTCTCGTCTCTCCTTCGCCCCGATCACATCCCTACAGTCTCTTGTCTCTCCTGGACCCCGATCACATCCCTACAGTCTCTCGTCTCTCCTGGGCCCCGATCACATTCCTACAGTCTCTCGTCTCTCCTTCGCCCCGATCACATCCCTACAGTCTCTCGTCTCTCCTGGACCCCGATCACATCCCTACAGTCTCTCGTCTCTCCTGGGCCCCGATCACATCCCGACAGTCTCTCGTCTCTCCTGGACCCCGATCACATCCCTACAGTCTCTCGCCTCTCCTGGGCCCCGATCACATCCCTACAGTCTCTCGTCTCTCCTGGACCCCGATCACATCCCTACAGTCTCTCGTCTCTCCTGGGCCCCGATCACATCCCTACAGTCTCTCGCCTCTCGTGGGCCCCGATCACATCCCTACAGTCTCTCGTCTCTCCTTCGCCCCGATCACATCCCTACAGTCTCTCGTCTCTCCTTCGCCCCGATCACAACCCTGCAGTCTCTCGTCTCTCCTTCGCCCCGATCACATCCCTACAGTCTCTCGTCTCTCCTTCGCCCCGATCACATCCCTACAGTCTCTCGTCTCTCCTTCGCCCCGATCACATCCCTACAGTCTCTCGTCTCTCCTTCGCCCCGATCACATCCCTACAGTCTCTCGTCTCTCCTTCGCCCCGATCACATCCCTACAGTCTCTCGTCTCTCCTTCGCCCCGATCACATCCCTACAGTCTCTCGCCTCTCCTGGGCCCCGATCACATCCCTACAGTCTCTCGCCTCTCCTGGGCCCCGATCACATCCCGACAGTCTCTCGTCTCTCCTTCGCCCCGATCACATCCCTACAGTCTCTCGTCTCTCCTGGACCCCGATCACATCCCTACAGTCTCTCGTCTCTCCTGGGCCCCGATCACATCCCTACAGTCTCTCGTCTCTCCTTCGCCCCGATCACATCCCTACAGTCTCTCGCCTCTCCTTCGCCCCGATCACATCCCTACAGTCTCTCGTCTCTCCTGGACCCCGATCACATCCCTACAGTCTCTCGCCTCTCCTTCGCCCCGATCACATCCCTACAGTCTCTCGTCTCTCCTGGGCCCCGATCACATCCCTGCAGTCTCTCGTCTCTCCTTCGCCCCGATCACAACCCTGCAGTCTCTCGCCTCTCCTTCGCCCCGATCACATCCCTACAGTCCATCGTCTCTCCTGGACCCCGATCACATCCCTACAGTCTCTCGTCTCTCCTGGGCCCCGATCACATCCCTACAGTCTCTCGTCTCTCCTTCGCCCCGATCACATCCCTACAGTCTCTCGTCTCTCCTGGACCCCGATCACATCCCTGCAGTCTCTCGCCTCTCCTTCGCCCCGATCACATCCCTACAGTCTCTCGTCTCTCCTGGGCCCCGATCACATCCCTACAGTCTCTCGTCACTCCTTCGCCCCGATCACATCCCTGCAGTCTCTCGTCTCTCCTTCGCCCCGATCACATCCCTACAGTCTCTCGTTTCTCCTTCGCCCCGATCATATCCCTACAGTCTCTCGCCTCTCCTGGGCCCCGATCACATCCCTACAGTCTCTCGCCTCTCCTGGGCCCCGATCACATCCCTACAGTCTCTCGTCTCTCCTTCGCCCCGATCACATCCCTACAGTCTCTCGTCTCTCCTGGACCCCGATCACATCCCTTCAGTCTCTCGTCTCTCCTGGGCCCCGATCACATCCCTACAGTCTCTCGTCTCTCCTTCGCCCCGATCACATCCCTACAGTCTCTCGTCTCTCCTGGGCCCCGATCACATCCCTACAGTCTCTCGTCTCTCCTTCGCCCTGATCACATCCCTACAGTCTCTCGTCTCTCCTGGGCCCCGATCACATCCCTACAGTCTCTCGTCTCTCCTTCGCCCCGATCACATCCCTACAGTCTCTCGTCTCTCCTTCGCCCCGATCACATCCCTACAGTCTCTCGTCTCTCCTGGGCCCCGATCACATCCCTACAGTCTCTCGCCTCTCCTGGGCCCCGATCACATCCCTACAGTCTCTCGCCTCTCCTTCGCCCCGATCACATCCCGACACTCTCTCGTCTCTCCTGGGCCCCGATCACATCCCTACAGTCTCTCGCCTCTCCTGGGCCCCGATCACATCCCTACAGTCTCTCGTCTCTCCTGGACCCCGATCACATCCCCACAGTCTCTCGTCTCTCCTGGGCCCCGATCACATCCCTGCAGTCTCTCGTCTCTCCTGGGCCCCGATCACATCCCGACAGTCTCTCGCCTCTCCTGGGCCCCGATCACATCCCTACAGTCTCTCGTCTCTCCTGGACCCCGATCACATCCCTACAGTCTCTCGTCTCTCCTGGGCCCCGATCACATCCCTACAGTCTCTCGTCTCTCCTGGGCCCCGATCACATCCCTACAGTCTCTCGCCTCTCCTGGACCCCGATCACATCCCAACAGACTCTCGTCTCTCCTGGACCCCGATCACATCCCTACAGTCTCTCGTCTCTCCTTCGCCCCGATCACATCCCTACAGTCTCTCGTCTCTCCTTCGCCCCGATCACATCCCTACAGTCTCTTGTCTCTCCTGGACCCCGATCACATCCCTACAGTCTCTCGTCTCTCCTGGGCCCCGATCACATCCCTACAGTCTCTCGTCTCTCCTTCGCCCCGATCACATCCCTACAGTCTCTCGTCTCTCCTGGACCCCGATCACATCCCTACAGTCTCTCGTCTCTCCTGGGCCCCGATCACATCCCTACAGTCTCTCGTCTCTCCTGGACCCCGATCACATCCCTACAGTCTCTCGCCTCTCCTGGGCCCCGATCACATTCCTACAGTCTCTCGTCTCTCCTGGACCCCGATCACATCCCTACAGTCTCTCGTCTCTCCTGGGCCCCGATCACATCCCTACAGTCTCTCGTCTCTCCTGGGCCCCGATCACATCCCTACAGTCTCTCGTCTCTCCTTCGCCCCGATCACATCCCTACAGTCTCTCGTCTCTCCTGGGCCCCGATCACATCCCTACAGTCTCTCGTCTCTCCTTCGCCCCGATCACATCCCTACAGTCTCTCGTCTCTCCTTCGCCCGATCACATCCCTACAGTCTCTCGTCTCTCCTGGGCCCCGATCACATCCCTACAGTCTCTCGCCTCTCCTGGGCCCCGATCACATCCCTACAGTCTCTCGCCTCTCCTTCGCCCCGATCACATCCCGACAGTCTCTCGTCTCTCCTGGGCCCCGATCACATCCCTACAGTCTCTCGCCTCTCCTGGGCCCCGATCACATCCCTACAATCTCTCGTCTCTCCTGGACCCCGATCACATCCCCACAGTCTCTCGTCTCTCCTGGGCCCCGATCACATCCCTACAGTCTCTCGCCTCTCCTGGGCCCCGATCACATCCCTACAGTCTCTCGTCTCTCCTGGGCCCCGATCACATCCCTACAGTCTCTCGCCTCTCCTGGGCCCCGATCACATCCCTACAGTCTTTCGTCTCTCCTGGACCCCGATCACATCCCTACAGTCTCTCGTCTCTCCTGGGCCCCGATCACATCCCTACAGTCTCTCGTCTCTCCTGGGCCCCGATCACATCCCTACAGTCTCTCGCCTCTCCTGGACCCCGATCACATCCCAACAGACTCTCGTCTCTCCTGGACCCCGATCACATCCCTACAGTCTCTCGTCTCTCCTTCGCCCCGATCACATCCCTACAGTCTCTCGTCTCTCCTTCGCCCCGATCACATCCCTACAGTCTCTTGTCTCTCCTGGACCCCGATCACATCCCTCAAGTCTCTCGTCTCTCCTGGGCCCCGATCACATTCCTACAGTCTCTCGTCTCTCCTTCGCCCCGATCACATCCCTACAGTCTCTCGTCTCTCCTGGACCCCGATCACATCCCTACAGTCTCTCGTCTCTCCTGGGCCCCGATCACATCCCGACAGTCTCTCGTCTCTCCTGGACCCCGATCACATCCCTACAGTCTCTCGCCTCTCCTGGGCCCCGATCACATCCCTACAGTCTCTCGTCTCTCCTGGACCCCGATCACATCCCTACAGTCTCTCGTCTCTCCTGGGCCCCGATCACATCCCTACAGTCTCTCGCCTCTCGTGGGCCCCGATCACATCCCTACAGTCTCTCGTCTCTCCTTCGCCCCGATCACATCCCTACAGTCTCTCGTCTCTCCTTCGCCCCGATCACAACCCTGCAGTCTCTCGTCTCTCCTTCGCCCCGATCACATCCCTACAGTCTCTCGTCTCTCCTTCGCCCCGATCACATCCCTACAGTCTCTCGTCTCTCCTTCGCCCCGATCACATCCCTACAGTCTCTCGTCTCTCCTTCGCCCCGATCACATCCCTACAGTCTCTCGTCTCTCCTTCGCCCCGATCACATCCCTACAGTCTCTCGTCTCTCCTTCGCCCCGATCACATCCCTACAGTCTCTCGCCTCTCCTGGGCCCCGATCACATCCCTACAGTCTCTCGCCTCTCCTGGGCCCCGATCACATCCCGACAGTCTCTCGTCTCTCCTTCGCCCCGATCACATCCCTACAGTCTCTCGTCTCTCCTGGACCCCGATCACATCCCTACAGTCTCTCGTCTCTCCTGGGCCCCGATCACATCCCTACAGTCTCTCGTCTCTCCTTCGCCCCGATCACATCCCTACAGTCTCTCGCCTCTCCTTCGCCCCGATCACATCCCTACAGTCTCTCGTCTCTCCTGGACCCCGATCACATCCCTACAGTCTCTCGCCTCTCCTTCGCCCCGATCACATCCCTACAGTCTCTCGTCTCTCCTGGGCCCCGATCACATCCCTGCAGTCTCTCGTCTCTCCTTCGCCCCGATCACAACCCTGCAGTCTCTCGCCTCTCCTTCGCCCCGATCACATCCCTACAGTCCATCGTCTCTCCTGGACCCCGATCACATCCCAACAGTCTCTCGTCTCTCCTGGGCCCCGATCACATCCCTACAGTCTCTCGTCTCTCCTTCGCCCCGATCACATCCCTACAGTCTCTTGTCTCTCCTGGACCCCGATCACATCCCTGCAGTCTCTCGCCTCTCCTTCGCCCCGATCACATCCCTACAGTCTCTCGTCTCTCCTGGGCCCCGATCACATCCCTACAGTCTCTCGTCACTCCTTCGCCCCGATCACATCCCTGCAGTCTCTCGTCTCTCCTTCGCCCCGATCACATCCCTACAGTCTCTCGTCTCTCCTTCGCCCCGATCACATCCCTACAGTCTCTCGTCTCTCCTGGACCCCGATCACATCCCTTCAGTCTCTCGTCTCTCCTGGGCCCCGATCACATCCCTACAGTCTCTCGTCTCTCCTTCGCCCCGATCACATCCCTGCAGTCTCTCGTCTCTCCTGGGCCCCGATCACATTCCTACAGTCTCTCGTCTCTCCTGGGCCCCGATCACATCCCTACAGTCTCTCGTCTCTCCTTCGCCCCGATCACATCGCTACAGTCTCTCGCCTCTCCTTCGCCCCGATCACATCCCTACAGTCTCTCGTCTCTCCTGGACCCCGATCACATCCCTTCAGTCTCTCGTCTCTCCTGGGCCCCGATCACATCCCTACAGTCTCTCGTCTCTCCTTCGCCCCGATCACATCCCTACAGTCTCTCGTCTCTCCTTCGCCCTGATCACATCCCTACAGTCTCTCGTCTCTCCTGGGCCCCGATCACATCCCTACAGTCTCTCGTCTCTCCTTCGCCCCGATCACATCCCTACAGTCTCTCGTCTCTCCTTCGCCCCGATCACATCCCTACAGTCTCTCGTCTCTCCTGGGCCCCGATCACATCCCTACAGTCTCTCGCCTCTCCTGGGCCCCGATCACATCCCTACAGTCTCTCGCCTCTCCTTCGCCCCGATCACATCCCGACACTCTCTCGTCTCTCCTGGGCCCCGATCACATCCCTACAGTCTCTCGCCTCTCCTGGGCCCCGATCACATCCCTACAGTCTCTCGTCTCTCCTGGACCCCGATCACATCCCCACAGTCTCTCGTCTCTCCTGGGCCCCGATCACATCCCTGCAGTCTCTCGTCTCTCCTGGGCCCCGATCACATCCCGACAGTCTCTCGCCTCTCCTGGGCCCCGATCACATCCCTACAGTCTCTCGTCTCTCCTGGACCCCGATCACATCCCTACAGTCTCTCGTCTCTCCTGGGCCCCGATCACATCCCTACAGTCTCTCGTCTCTCCTGGGCCCCGATCACATCCCTACAGTCTCTCGCCTCTCCTGGACCCCGATCACATCCCAACAGACTCTCGTCTCTCCTGGACCCCGATCACATCCCTACAGTCTCTCGTCTCTCCTTCGCCCCGATCACATCCCTACAGTCTCTCGTCTCTCCTGGGCCCCGATCACATCCCTACAGTCTCTTGTCTCTCCTGGACCCCGATCACATCCCTACAGTCTCTCGTCTCTCCTGGGCCCCGATCACATCCCTACAGTCTCTCGTCTCTCCTTCGCCCCGATCACATCCCTACAGTCTCTCGTCTCTCCTGGACCCCGATCACATCCCTACAGTCTCTCGTCTCTCCTGGGCCCCGATCACATCCCTACAGTCTCTCGTCTCTCCTGGACCCCGATCACATCCCTACAGTCTCTCGCCTCTCCTGGGCCCCGATCACATTCCTACAGTCTCTCGTCTCTCCTGGACCCCGATCACATCCCTACAGTCTCTCGTCTCTCCTGGGCCCCGATCACATCCCTACAGTCTCTCGTCTCTCCTGGGCCCCGATCACATCCCTACAGTCTCTCGTCTCTCCTGGACCCCGATCACATCCCTACAGTCTCTCGCCTCTCCTGGGCCCCGATCACATTCCTACAGTCTCTCGTCTCTCCTTCGCCCCGATCACAACCCTGCAGTCTCTCGTCTCTCCTTCGCCCCGATCACATCCCTACAGTCTCTCGCCTCTCCTGGGCCCCGATCACATCCCTACAGTCTCTCGCCTCTCCTTCGCCCCGATCACATCCCTACAGTCCATCGTCTCTCCTGGACCCCGATCACATCCCTACAGTCTCTCGCCTCTCCTAGGCCCCGATCACATCCCTACAGTCTCTCGTCTCTCCTGGACCCCGATCACAACCCTGCAGTCTCTCGCCTCTCCTTCGCCCCGATCACATCCCTACAGTCTCTCGCCTCTCCTGGGCCCCGATCACATCCCTACAGTCTCTCGTCTCTCCTGGACCCCGATCACATCCCTACAGTCTCTCGTCTCTCCTGGGCCCCGATCACATCCCTACAGTCTCTCGTCTCTCCTTCGCCCCGATCACATCCCTACAGTCTCTCGTCTCTCCTGGGCCCCGATCACATCCCTACAATCTCTCGTCTCTCCTGGGCCCCGATCACATCCCTACAGTCTCTCGTCTCTCCTTCGCCCCGATCACATCCCTACAGTCTCTCGTCTCTCCTGGGCCCCGATCACATCCCTACAGTCTCTCGTCTCTCCTTCGCCCTGATCACATCCCTACAGTCTCTCGTCTCTCCTGGGCCCCGATCACATCCCTACAGTCTCTCGTCTCTCCTTCGCCCCGATCACATCCCTACAGTCTCTCGTCTCTCCTTCGCCCGATCACATCCCTACAGTCTCTCGTCTCTCCTGGGCCCCGATCACATCCTACAGTCTCTCGCCTCTCCTGGGCCCCGATCACATCCCTACAGTCTCTCGCCTCTCCTTCGCCCCGATCACATCCCGACAGTCTCTCGTCTCTCCTGGGCCCCGATCACATCCCTACAGTCTCTCGCCTCTCCTGGGCCCCGATCACATCCCTACAATCTCTCGTCTCTCCTGGACCCCGATCACATCCCCACAGTCTCTCGTCTCTCCTGGGCCCCGATCACATCCCTACAGTCTCTCGCCTCTCCTGGGCCCCGATCACATCCCTACAGTCTCTCGTCTCTCCTGGGCCCCGATCACATCCCTACAGTCTCTCGCCTCTCCTGGGCCCCGATCACATCCCTACAGTCTCTCGTCTCTCCTGGACCCCGATCACATCCCTACAGTCTCTCGTCTCTCCTGGGCCCCGATCACATCCCTACAGTCTCTCGTCTCTCCTGGGCCCCGATCACATCCCTACAGTCTCTCGCCTCTCCTCGACCCCGATCACATCCCAACAGACTCTCGTCTCTCCTGGACCCCGATCACATCCCTACAGTCTCTCGTCTCTCCTTCGCCCCGATCACATCCCTACAGTCTCTCGTCTCTCCTTCGCCCCGATCACATCCCTACAGTCTCTTGTCTCTCCTGGACCCCGATCACATCCCTACAGTCTCTCGTCTCTCCTGGGCCCCGATCACATTCCTACAGTCTCTCGTCTCTCCTTCGCCCCGATCACATCCCTACAGTCTCTCGTCTCTCCTGGACCCCGATCACATCCCTACAGTCTCTCGTCTCTCCTGGGCCCCGATCACATCCCGACAGTCTCTCGTCTCTCCTGGACCCCGATCACATCCCTACAGTCTCTCGCCTCTCCTGGGCCCCGATCACATCCCTACAGTCTCTCGTCTCTCCTGGACCCCGATCACATCCCTACAGTCTCTCGTCAATCCTGGGCCCCGATCACATCCCTACAGTCTCTCGCCTCTCGTGGGCCCCGATCACATCCCTACAGTCTCTCGTCTCTCCTTCGCCCCGATCACATCCCTACAGTCTCTCGTCTCTCCTTCGCCCCGATCACAACCCTGCAGTCTCTCGTCTCTCCTTCGCCCCGATCACATCCCTACAGTCTCTCGTCTCTCCTTCGCCCCGATCACATCCCTACAGTCTCTCGTCTCTCCTTCGCCCCGATCACATCCCTACAGTCTCTCGTCTCTCCTTCGCCCCGATCACATCCCTACAGTCTCTCGTCTCTCCTTCGCCCCGATCACATCCCTACAGTCTCTCGTCTCTCCTGGGCCCCGATCACATCCCTACAGTCTCTCGTCTCTCCTGGGCCCCGATCACATCCCTACAGTCTCTCGTCTCTCCTGGGCCCCGATCACATCCCTACAGTCTCTCGCCTCTCTTTCGCCCCGATCACATCCCTACAGTCTCTCGTCTCTCCTGGGCCCCGATCACATCCCTACAGTCTCTCGTCTCTCCTGGGCCCCGATCACATCCCTACAGTCTCTCGTCTCTCCTTCACCCCGATCACATCCCTACAGTCTCTCGTCTCTCCTTCGCCCCGATCACATCCCTACAGTCTCTTGTCTCTCCTGGACCCCGATCACATCCCTACAGTCTCTCGTCTCTCCTGGGCCCCGATCACATCCCTACAGTCTCTCGTCTCTCCTGGGCCCCGATCACATCCCTACAGTCTCTCGTCTCTCCTTCGCCCCGATCACATCCCTACAGTCTCTCGTCTCTCCTGGGCCCCGATCACATCCCTACAGTCTCTCGTCTCTCCTTCGCCCCGATCACATCCCTACAGTCTCTCGTCTCTCCTTCGCCCGATCACATCCCTACAGTCTCTCGTCTCTCCTGGGCCCCGATCACATCCCTACAGTCTCTCGCCTCTCCTGGGCCCCGATCACATCCCTACAGTCTCTCGCCTCTCCTTCGCCCCGATCACATCCCGACAGTCTCTCGTCTCTCCTGGGCCCCGATCACATCCCTACAGTCTCTCGCCTCTCCTGGGCCCCGATCACATCCCTACAATCTCTCGTCTCTCCTGGACCCCGATCACATCCCCACAGTCTCTCGTCTCTCCTGGGCCCCGATCACATCCCTACAGTCTCTCGCCTCTCCTGGGCCCCGATCACATCCCTACAGTCTCTCGTCTCTCCTGGGCCCCGATCACATCCCTACAGTCTCTCGCCTCTCCTGGGCCCCGATCACATCCCTACAGTCTTTCGTCTCTCCTGGACCCCGATCACATCCCTACAGTCTCTCGTCTCTCCTGGGCCCCGATCACATCCCTACAGTCTCTCGTCTCTCCTGGGCCCCGATCACATCCCTACAGTCTCTCGCCTCTCCTGGACCCCGATCACATCCCAACAGACTCTCGTCTCTCCTGGACCCCGATCACATCCCTACAGTCTCTCGTCTCTCCTTCGCCCCGATCACATCCCTACAGTCTCTCGTCTCTCCTTCGCCCCGATCACATCCCTACAGTCTCTTGTCTCTCCTGGACCCCGATCACATCCCTCAAGTCTCTCGTCTCTCCTGGGCCCCGATCACATTCCTACAGTCTCTCGTCTCTCCTTCGCCCCGATCACATCCCTACAGTCTCTCGTCTCTCCTGGACCCCGATCACATCCCTACAGTCTCTCGTCTCTCCTGGGCCCCGATCACATCCCGACAGTCTCTCGTCTCTCCTGGACCCCGATCACATCCCTACAGTCTCTCGCCTCTCCTGGGCCCCGATCACATCCCTACAGTCTCTCGTCTCTCCTGGACCCCGATCACATCCCTACAGTCTCTCGTCTCTCCTGGGCCCCGATCACATCCCTACAGTCTCTCGCCTCTCGTGGGCCCCGATCACATCCCTACAGTCTCTCGTCTCTCCTTCGCCCCGATCACATCCCTACAGTCTCTCGTCTCTCCTTCGCCCCGATCACAACCCTGCAGTCTCTCGTCTCTCCTTCGCCCCGATCACATCCCTACAGTCTCTCGTCTCTCCTTCGCCCCGATCACATCCCTACAGTCTCTCGTCTCTCCTTCGCCCCGATCACATCCCTACAGTCTCTCGTCTCTCCTTCGCCCCGATCACATCCCTACAGTCTCTCGTCTCTCCTTCGCCCCGATCACATCCCTACAGTCTCTCGTCTCTCCTGGGCCCCGATCACATCCCTACAGTCTCTCGCCTCTCCTGGGCCCCGATCACATCCCTACAGTCTCTCGCCTCTCCTGGGCCCCGATCACATCCCGACAATCTCTCGTCTCTCCTTCGCCCCGATCACATCCCTACAGTCTCTCGTCTCTCCTGGACCCCGATCACATCCCTACAGTCTCTCGTCTCTCCTGGGCCCCGATCACATCCCTACAGTCTCTCGTCTCTCCTTCGCCCCGATCACATCCCTACAGTCTCTCGCCTCTCCTTCGCCCCGATCACATCCCTACAGTCTCTCGTCTCTCCTGGACCCCGATCACATCCCTACAGTCTCTCGCCTCTCCTTCGCCCCGATCACATCCCTACAGTCTCTCGTCTCTCCTGGGCCCCGATCACATCCCTGCAGTCTCTCGTCTCTCCTTCGCCCCGATCACAACCCTGCAGTCTCTCGCCTCTCCTTCGCCCCGATCACATCCCTACAGTCCATCGTCTCTCCTGGACCCCGATCACATCCCAACAGTCTCTCGTCTCTCCTGGGCCCCGATCACATCCCTACAGTCTCTCGTCTCTCCTTCGCCCCGATCACATCCCTACAGTCTCTTGTCTCTCCTGGACCCCGATCACATCCCTGCAGTCTCTCGCCTCTCCTTCGCCCCGATCACATCCCTACAGTCTCTCGTCTCTCCTGGGCCCCG
Organism: Pristiophorus japonicus; assembly: GCF_044704955.1. Lineage (NCBI taxonomy): Eukaryota > Metazoa > Chordata > Chondrichthyes > Pristiophoridae > Pristiophorus > Pristiophorus japonicus. The sequence goes on along the minus strand of NW_027253161.1, from coordinate 190,870 downwards.
ATCACATCCCTACAGTCTCTCGTCACTCCTTCGCCCCGATCACATCCCTGCAGTCTCTCGTCACTCCTTCGCCCCGATCACATCCCTACAGTCTCTCGTCTCTCCTGGACCCCGATCACATCCCTTCAGTCTCTCGTCTCTCCTGGGCCCCGATCACATCCCTACAGTCTCTCGTCTCTCCTTCGCCCCGATCACATCCCTGCAGTCTCTCGTCTCTCCTGGGCCCCGATCACATTCCTACAGTCTCTCGTCTCTCCTGGGCCCCGATCACATCCCTACAGTCTCTCGTCTCTCCTTCGCCCCGATCACATCCCTACAGTCTCTCGTCTCTCCTGGACCCCGATCACATCCCTTCAGTCTCTCGTCTCTCCTGGGCCCCGATCACATCCCTACAGTCTCTCGTCTCTCCTTCGCCCCGATCACATCCCTACAGTCTCTCGTCTCTCCTTCGCCCTGATCACATCCCTACAGTCTCTCGTCTCTCCTGGGCCCCGATCACATCCCTACAGTCTCTCGTCTCTCCTTCGCCCCGATCACATCCCTACAGTCTCTCGTCTCTCCTTCGCCCCGATCACATCCCTACAGTCTCTCGTCTCTCCTGGGCCCCGATCACATCCCTACAGTCTCTCGCCTCTCCTGGGCCCCGATCACATCCCTACAGTCTCTCGCCTCTCCTTCGCCCCGATCACATCCCGACACTCTCTCGTCTCTCCTGGGCCCCGATCACATCCCTACAGTCTCTCGCCTCTCCTGGGCCCCGATCACATCCCTACAGTCTCTCGTCTCTCCTGGACCCCGATCACATCCCCACAGTCTCTCGTCTCTCCTGGGCCCCGATCACATCCCTGCAGTCTCTCGTCTCTCCTGGGCCCCGATCACATCCCGACAGTCTCTCGCCTCTCCTGGGCCCCGATCACATCCCTACAGTCTCTCGTCTCTCCTGGACCCCGATCACATCCCTACAGTCTCTCGTCTCTCCTGGGCCCCGATCACATCCCTACAGTCTCTCGTCTCTCCTGGGCCCCGATCACATCCCTACAGTCTCTCGCCTCTCCTGGACCCCGATCACATCCCAACAGACTCTCGTCTCTCCTGGACCCCGATCACATCCCTACAGTCTCTCGTCTCTCCTTCGCCCCGATCACATCCCTACAGTCTCTCGTCTCTCCTTCGCCCCGATCACATCCCTACAGTCTCTTGTCTCTCCTGGACCCCGATCACATCCCTACAGTCTCTCGTCTCTCCTGGGCCCCGATCACATCCCTACAGTCTCTCGTCTCTCCTTCGCCCCGATCACATCCCTACAGTCTCTCGTCTCTCCTGGACCCCGATCACATCCCTACAGTCTCTCGTCTCTCCTGGGCCCCGATCACATCCCTACAGTCTCTCGTCTCTCCTGGACCCCGATCACATCCCTACAGTCTCTCGCCTCTCCTGGGCCCCGATCACATTCCTACAGTCTCTCGTCTCTCCTGGACCCCGATCACATCCCTACAGTCTCTCGTCTCTCCTGGGCCCCGATCACATCCCTACAGTCTCTCGTCTCTCCTGGGCCCCGATCACATCCCTACAGTCTCTCGTCTCTCCTGGACCCCGATCACATCCCTACAGTCTCTCGCCTCTCCTGGGCCCCGATCACATTCCTACAGTCTCTCGTCTCTCCTTCGCCCCGATCACAACCCTGCAGTCTCTCGTCTCTCCTTCGCCCCGATCACATCCCTACAGTCTCTCGCCTCTCCTGGGCCCCGATCACATCCCTACAGTCTCTCGCCTCTCCTTCGCCCCGATCACATCCCTACAGTCCATCGTCTCTCCTGGACCCCGATCACATCCCTACAGTCTCTCGCCTCTCCTAGGCCCCGATCACATCCCTACAGTCTCTCGTCTCTCCTGGACCCCGATCACAACCCTGCAGTCTCTCGCCTCTCCTTCGCCCCGATCACATCCCTACAGTCTCTCGCCTCTCCTGGGCCCCGATCACATCCCTACAGTCTCTCGTCTCTCCTGGACCCCGATCACATCCCTACAGTCTCTCGTCTCTCCTGGGCCCCGATCACATCCCTACAGTCTCTCGTCTCTCCTTCGCCCCGATCACATCCCTACAGTCTCTCGTCTCTCCTGGGCCCCGATCACATCCCTACAATCTCTCGTCTCTCCTGGGCCCCGATCACATCCCTACAGTCTCTCGTCTCTCCTTCGCCCCGATCACATCCCTACAGTCTCTCGTCTCTCCTGGGCCCCGATCACATCCCTACAGTCTCTCGTCTCTCCTTCGCCCTGATCACATCCCTACAGTCTCTCGTCTCTCCTGGGCCCCGATCACATCCCTACAGTCTCTCGTCTCTCCTTCGCCCCGATCACATCCCTACAGTCTCTCGTCTCTCCTTCGCCCGATCACATCCCTACAGTCTCTCGTCTCTCCTGGGCCCCGATCACATCCTACAGTCTCTCGCCTCTCCTGGGCCCCGATCACATCCCTACAGTCTCTCGCCTCTCCTTCGCCCCGATCACATCCCGACAGTCTCTCGTCTCTCCTGGGCCCCGATCACATCCCTACAGTCTCTCGCCTCTCCTGGGCCCCGATCACATCCCTACAATCTCTCGTCTCTCCTGGACCCCGATCACATCCCCACAGTCTCTCGTCTCTCCTGGGCCCCGATCACATCCCTACAGTCTCTCGCCTCTCCTGGGCCCCGATCACATCCCTACAGTCTCTCGTCTCTCCTGGGCCCCGATCACATCCCTACAGTCTCTCGCCTCTCCTGGGCCCCGATCACATCCCTACAGTCTCTCGTCTCTCCTGGACCCCGATCACATCCCTACAGTCTCTCGTCTCTCCTGGGCCCCGATCACATCCCTACAGTCTCTCGTCTCTCCTGGGCCCCGATCACATCCCTACAGTCTCTCGCCTCTCCTCGACCCCGATCACATCCCAACAGACTCTCGTCTCTCCTGGACCCCGATCACATCCCTACAGTCTCTCGTCTCTCCTTCGCCCCGATCACATCCCTACAGTCTCTCGTCTCTCCTTCGCCCCGATCACATCCCTACAGTCTCTTGTCTCTCCTGGACCCCGATCACATCCCTACAGTCTCTCGTCTCTCCTGGGCCCCGATCACATTCCTACAGTCTCTCGTCTCTCCTTCGCCCCGATCACATCCCTACAGTCTCTCGTCTCTCCTGGACCCCGATCACATCCCTACAGTCTCTCGTCTCTCCTGGGCCCCGATCACATCCCGACAGTCTCTCGTCTCTCCTGGACCCCGATCACATCCCTACAGTCTCTCGCCTCTCCTGGGCCCCGATCACATCCCTACAGTCTCTCGTCTCTCCTGGACCCCGATCACATCCCTACAGTCTCTCGTCAATCCTGGGCCCCGATCACATCCCTACAGTCTCTCGCCTCTCGTGGGCCCCGATCACATCCCTACAGTCTCTCGTCTCTCCTTCGCCCCGATCACATCCCTACAGTCTCTCGTCTCTCCTTCGCCCCGATCACAACCCTGCAGTCTCTCGTCTCTCCTTCGCCCCGATCACATCCCTACAGTCTCTCGTCTCTCCTTCGCCCCGATCACATCCCTACAGTCTCTCGTCTCTCCTTCGCCCCGATCACATCCCTACAGTCTCTCGTCTCTCCTTCGCCCCGATCACATCCCTACAGTCTCTCGTCTCTCCTTCGCCCCGATCACATCCCTACAGTCTCTCGTCTCTCCTTCGCCCCGATCACATCCCTACAGTCTCTCGCCTCTCCTGGGCCCCGATCACATCCCTACAGTCTCTCGCCTCTCCTGGGCCCCGATCACATCCCGACAGTCTCTCGTCTCTCCTTCGCCCCGATCACATCCCTACAGTCTCTCGTCTCTCCTGGACCCCGATCACATCCCTACAGTCTCTCGTCTCTCCTGGGCCCCGATCACATCCCTACAGTCTCTCGTCTCTCCTTCGCCCCGATCACATCCCTACAGTCTCTCGCCTCTCCTTCGCCCCGATCACATCCCTACAGTCTCTCGTCTCTCCTGGACCCCGATCACATCCCTACAGTCTCTCGCCTCTCCTTCGCCCCGATCACATCCCTACAGTCTCTCGTCTCTCCTGGGCCCCGATCACATCCCTGCAGTCTCTCGTCTCTCCTTCGCCCCGATCACAACCCTGCAGTCTCTCGCCTCTCCTTCGCCCCGATCACATCCCTAGAGTCCATCGTCTCTCCTGGACCCCGATCACATCCCTACAGTCTCTCGTCTCTCCTGGGCCCCGATCACATCCCTACAGTCTCTCGTCTCTCCTTCGCCCCGATCACATCCCTACAGTCTCTCGTCTCTCCTGGACCCCGATCACATCCCTGCAGTCTCTCGCCTCTCCTTCGCCCCGATCACATCCCTACAGTCTCTCGTCTCTCCTGGGCCCCGATCACATCCCTACAGTCTCTCGTCACTCCTTCGCCCCGATCACATCCCTGCAGTCTCTCGTCTCTCCTGGGCCCCGATCACATCCCTACAGTCTCTCGTCACTCCTTCGCCCCGATCACATCCCTGCAGTCTCTCGTCTCTCCTGGGCCCCGATCACATCCCTACAGTCTCTCGTCTCTCCTTCGCCCCGATCATATCCCTACAGTCTCTCGCCTCTCCTGGGCCCCGATCACATCCCTACAGTCTCTCGTCTCTCCTGGGCCCCGATCACATCCCTACAGTCTCTCGCCTCTCCTTCGCCCCGATCACATCCCGACACTCTCTCGTCTCTCCTGGGCCCCGATCACATCCCTACAGTCTCTCGCCTCTCCTGGGCCCCGATCACATCCCTACAGTCTCTCGTCTCTCCTGGACCCCGATCACATCCCCACAGTCTCTCGTCTCTCCTGGGCCCCGATCACATCCCTGCAGTCTCTCGTCTCTCCTGGGCCCCGATCACATCCCGACAGTCTCTCGCCTCTCCTGGGCCCCGATCACATCCCTACAGTCTCTCGTCTCTCCTGGACCCCGATCACATCCCTACAGTCTCTCGTCTCTCCTGGGCCCCGATCACATCCCTACAGTCTCTCGTCTCTCCTGGGCCCCGATCACATCCCTACAGTCTCTCGCCTCTCCTGGACCCCGATCACATCCCAACAGACTCTCGTCTCTCCTGGACCCCGATCACATCCCTACAGTCTCTCGTCTCTCCTTCGCCCCGATCACATCCCTACAGTCTCTCGTCTCTCCTTCGCCCCGATCACATCCCTACAGTCTCTTGTCTCTCCTGGACCCCGATCACATCCCTACAGTCTCTCGTCTCTCCTGGGCCCCGATCACATCCCTACAGTCTCTCGTCTCTCCTTCGCCCCGATCACATCCCTACAGTCTCTCGTCTCTCCTGGACCCCGATCACATCCCTACAGTCTCTCGTCTCTCCTGGGCCCCGATCACATCCCTACAGTCTCTCGTCTCTCCTGGACCCCGATCACATCCCTACAGTCTCTCGCCTCTCCTGGGCCCCGATCACATTCCTACAGTCTCTCGTCTCTCCTGGACCCCGATCACATCCCTACAGTCTCTCGTCTCTCCTGGGCCCCGATCACATCCCTGCAGTCTCTCGTCTCTCCTGGGCCCCGATCACATCCCTACAGTCTCTCGTCTCTCCTGGACCCCGATCACATCCCTACAGTCTCTCGCCTCTCCTGGGCCCCGATCACATTCCTACAGTCTCTCGTCTCTCCTTCGCCCCGATCACAACCCTGCAGTCTCTCGTCTCTCCTTCGCCCCGATCACATCCCTACAGTCTCTCGCCTCTCCTGGGCCCCGATCACATCCCTACAGTCTCTCGCCTCTCCTTCGCCCCGATCACATCCCTACAGTCCATCGTCTCTCCTGGACCCCGATCACATCCCTACAGTCTCTCGCCTCTCCTAGGCCCCGATCACATCCCTACAGTCTCTCGTCTCTCCTGGACCCCGATCACAACCCTGCAGTCTCTCGCCTCTCCTTCGCCCCGATCACATCCCTACAGTCTCTCGCCTCTCCTGGGCCCCGATCACATCCCTACAGTCTCTCGTCTCTCCTGGACCCCGATCACATCCCTACAGTCTCTCGTCTCTCCTGGGCCCCGATCACATCCCTACAGTCTCTCGTCTCTCCTTCGCCCCGATCACATCCCTACAGTCTCTCGCCTCTCCTTCGCCCCGATCACATCCCTACAGTCTCTCGTCTCTCCTGGACCCCGATCACATCCCTACAGTCTCTCGCCTCTCCTTCGCCCCGATCACATCCCTACAGTCTCTCGTCTCTCCTGGGCCCCGATCACATCCCTACAGTCTCTCGTCTCTCCTGGACCCCGATCACATCCCTGCAGTCTCTCGTCTCTCCTTCGCCCCGATCACATCCCGACAGTCTCTCGTCTCTCCTGGGCCCCAATCACATCCCTACAGTCTCTCGTCTCTCCTGGGCCCCGATCACATCCCCACAGTCTCTCGTCTCTCCTGGACCGCGATCACATCCCTACAGTCTCTCGTCTCTCCTGGGCCCCGATCACATCCCTACAGTCTCTCGTCTCTCCTGGACCCCGATCACATCCCTGCAGTCTCTCGCCTCTCCTGGGCCCCGATCACATCCCTACAGTCTCTCGTCTCTCCTTCGCCCCGATCACATCCCTACAGTCTCTCGTCTCTCCTTCGCCCGGATCACATCCCTACAGTCTCTCGTCTCTCCTTCGCCCCGATCACATCCCTGCAGTCTCTCGTCTCTCCTTCGCCCCGATCACATCCCTACAGTCTCTCGCCTCTCCTGGGCCCCGATCACATCCCTACAGTCTCTCGTCTCTCCTGGGCCCCGATCACATCCCTACAGTCTCTCGCCTCTCCTGGGCCCCGATCACATCCCTACAGTCTCTCGTCTCTCCTGGGCCCCGATCACCTCCCTACAGTCTCTCGTCTCCTTCGCCCCGATCACATCCCTACAGTCTCTCGCCTCTCCTGCGCCCCGATCACATCCCTACAATCTCTCGTCTCTCCTGGGCCCCGATCACATCCCTGCAGTCTCTCGTCTCTCCTTCGCCCCGATCACATCCCTACAGTCTCTCGTCTCTCCTTCGCCCCGATCACATCCCTACAGTCTCTCGTCTCTCCTTCGCCCTGATCACATCCCTCCAGTCTCTCGCCTCTCCTTCGCCCCGATCACATCCCTACAGTCTCTCGTCTCTCCTTCGCCCCGATCACATCCCTACAGTCTCTCGTCTCTCCTGGGCCCCGATCACATCCCAACAGTCTCTCGTCTCTCCTTCGCCCCGATCACATCCCTGCAGTCTCTCGTCTCTCCTTCGCCCCGATCACATCCCTACAGTCTCTCGCCTCTCCTTCGCCCCGATCACATCCCTACAGTCTCTCGTCTCTCCTGGGCCCCGATCACATCCCTACAGTCTCTCGTCTCTCCTTCGCCCCGATCACATCCCTACAGTCTCTCGTCTCTCCTGGGCCCCGATCACATCCCTACAATCTCTCGTCTCTCCTGGGCCCCGATCACATCCCTACAGTCTCTCGTCTCTCCTGGGCCCCGATCACATCCCTACAGTCTCTCGTCTCTCCTGGGCCCCGATCACATCCCTACAGTCTCTCGTCTCTCCTGGGCCCCGATCACATCCCTACAGTCTCTCGTCTCTCCTGGGCCCCGATCACATCCCTACAGTCTCTCGTCTCTCGTGGGCCCCGATCACATCCCTACAGTCTCTCGTCTCTCCTGGGCCCCGATCACATCCCTACAGTCTCTCGTCTCTCCTGGGCCCCGATCACATCCCTACAGTCTCTCGTCTCTCCTGGGCCCCGATCACATCCCTACAGTCTCTCGTCTCTCCTGGGCCCCGATCACCTCCCTACAGTCTCTCGTCTCCTTCGCCCCGATCACATCCCTACAGTCTCTCGTCTCTCCTTCGCCCCGATCACATCCCTACAGTCTCTCGTCTCTCCTTCGCCCTGATCACATCCCTACAGTCTCTCGTCTCTCCTTCGCCCCGATCACATCCCTACAGTCTCTCGTCTCTCCTGGGCCCCGATCACATTCCTACAGTCTCTCGTCTCTCCTTCGCCCCGATCACAACCCTGCAGTCTCTCGTCTCTCCTTCGCCCCGATCACATCCCTACAGTCTCTCGCCTCTCCTGGGCCCCGATCACATCCCTACAGTCTCTCGCCTCTCCTTCGCCCCGATCACATCCCTACAGTCCATCGTCTCTCCTGGACCCCGATCACATCCCTACAGTCTCTCGCCTCTCCTAGGCCCCGATCACATCCCTACAGTCTCTCGTCTCTCCTGGACCCCGATCACAACCCTGCAGTCTCTCGCCTCTCCTTCGCCCCGATCACATCCCTACAGTCTCTCGCCTCTCCTGGGCCCCGATCACATCCCTACAGTCTCTCGTCTCTCCTGGACCCCGATCACATCCCTACAGTCTCTCGTCTCTCCTGGGCCCCGATCACATCCCTACAGTCTCTCGTCTCTCCTTCGCCCCGATCACATCCCTACAGTCTCTCGTCTCTCCTGGGCCCCGATCACATCCCTACAATCTCTCGTCTCTCCTGGGCCCCGATCACATCCCTACAGTCTCTCGTCTCTCCTTCGCCCCGATCACATCCCTACAGTCTCTCGTCTCTCCTGGGCCCCGATCACATCCCTACAGTCTCTCGTCTCTCCTTCGCCCTGATCACATCCCTACAGTCTCTCGTCTCTCCTGGGCCCCGATCACATCCCTACAGTCTCTCGTCTCTCCTTCGCCCCGATCACATCCCTACAGTCTCTCGTCTCTCCTTCGCCCGATCACATCCCTACAGTCTCTCGTCTCTCCTGGGCCCCGATCACATCCTACAGTCTCTCGCCTCTCCTGGGCCCCGATCACATCCCTACAGTCTCTCGCCTCTCCTTCGCCCCGATCACATCCCGACAGTCTCTCGTCTCTCCTGGGCCCCGATCACATCCCTACAGTCTCTCGCCTCTCCTGGGCCCCGATCACATCCCTACAATCTCTCGTCTCTCCTGGACCCCGATCACATCCCCACAGTCTCTCGTCTCTCCTGGGCCCCGATCACATCCCTACAGTCTCTCGCCTCTCCTGGGCCCCGATCACATCCCTACAGTCTCTCGTCTCTCCTGGGCCCCGATCACATCCCTACAGTCTCTCGCCTCTCCTGGGCCCCGATCACATCCCTACAGTCTCTCGTCTCTCCTGGACCCCGATCACATCCCTACAGTCTCTCGTCTCTCCTGGGCCCCGATCACATCCCTACAGTCTCTCGTCTCTCCTGGGCCCCGATCACATCCCTACAGTCTCTCGCCTCTCCTCGACCCCGATCACATCCCAACAGACTCTCGTCTCTCCTGGACCCCGATCACATCCCTACAGTCTCTCGTCTCTCCTTCGCCCCGATCACATCCCTACAGTCTCTCGTCTCTCCTTCGCCCCGATCACATCCCTACAGTCTCTTGTCTCTCCTGGACCCCGATCACATCCCTACAGTCTCTCGTCTCTCCTGGGCCCCGATCACATTCCTACAGTCTCTCGTCTCTCCTTCGCCCCGATCACATCCCTACAGTCTCTCGTCTCTCCTGGACCCCGATCACATCCCTACAGTCTCTCGTCTCTCCTGGGCCCCGATCACATCCCGACAGTCTCTCGTCTCTCCTGGACCCCGATCACATCCCTACAGTCTCTCGCCTCTCCTGGGCCCCGATCACATCCCTACAGTCTCTCGTCTCTCCTGGACCCCGATCACATCCCTACAGTCTCTCGTCAATCCTGGGCCCCGATCACATCCCTACAGTCTCTCGCCTCTCGTGGGCCCCGATCACATCCCTACAGTCTCTCGTCTCTCCTTCGCCCCGATCACATCCCTACAGTCTCTCGTCTCTCCTTCGCCCCGATCACAACCCTGCAGTCTCTCGTCTCTCCTTCGCCCCGATCACATCCCTACAGTCTCTCGTCTCTCCTTCGCCCCGATCACATCCCTACAGTCTCTCGTCTCTCCTTCGCCCCGATCACATCCCTACAGTCTCTCGTCTCTCCTTCGCCCCGATCACATCCCTACAGTCTCTCGTCTCTCCTTCGCCCCGATCACATCCCTACAGTCTCTCGTCTCTCCTTCGCCCCGATCACATCCCTACAGTCTCTCGCCTCTCCTGGGCCCCGATCACATCCCTACAGTCTCTCGCCTCTCCTGGGCCCCGATCACATCCCGACAGTCTCTCGTCTCTCCTTCGCCCCGATCACATCCCTACAGTCTCTCGTCTCTCCTGGACCCCGATCACATCCCTACAGTCTCTCGTCTCTCCTGGGCCCCGATCACATCCCTACAGTCTCTCGTCTCTCCTTCGCCCCGATCACATCCCTACAGTCTCTCGCCTCTCCTTCGCCCCGATCACATCCCTACAGTCTCTCGTCTCTCCTGGACCCCGATCACATCCCTACAGTCTCTCGCCTCTCCTTCGCCCCGATCACATCCCTACAGTCTCTCGTCTCTCCTGGGCCCCGATCACATCCCTGCAGTCTCTCGTCTCTCCTTCGCCCCGATCACAACCCTGCAGTCTCTCGCCTCTCCTTCGCCCCGATCACATCCCTAGAGTCCATCGTCTCTCCTGGACCCCGATCACATCCCTACAGTCTCTCGTCTCTCCTGGGCCCCGATCACATCCCTACAGTCTCTCGTCTCTCCTTCGCCCCGATCACATCCCTACAGTCTCTCGTCTCTCCTGGACCCCGATCACATCCCTGCAGTCTCTCGCCTCTCCTTCGCCCCGATCACATCCCTACAGTCTCTCGTCTCTCCTGGGCCCCGATCACATCCCTACAGTCTCTCGTCACTCCTTCGCCCCGATCACATCCCTGCAGTCTCTCGTCTCTCCTGGGCCCCGATCACATCCCTACAGTCTCTCGTCACTCCTTCGCCCCGATCACATCCCTGCAGTCTCTCGTCTCTCCTGGGCCCCGATCACATCCCTACAGTCTCTCGTCTCTCCTTCGCCCCGATCATATCCCTACAGTCTCTCGCCTCTCCTGGGCCCCGATCACATCCCTACAGTCTCTCGTCTCTCCTGGGCCCCGATCACATCCCTACAGTCTCTCGCCTCTCCTTCGCCCCGATCACATCCCGACACTCTCTCGTCTCTCCTGGGCCCCGATCACATCCCTACAGTCTCTCGCCTCTCCTGGGCCCCGATCACATCCCTACAGTCTCTCGTCTCTCCTGGACCCCGATCACATCCCCACAGTCTCTCGTCTCTCCTGGGCCCCGATCACATCCCTGCAGTCTCTCGTCTCTCCTGGGCCCCGATCACATCCCGACAGTCTCTCGCCTCTCCTGGGCCCCGATCACATCCCTACAGTCTCTCGTCTCTCCTGGACCCCGATCACATCCCTACAGTCTCTCGTCTCTCCTGGGCCCCGATCACATCCCTACAGTCTCTCGTCTCTCCTGGGCCCCGATCACATCCCTACAGTCTCTCGCCTCTCCTGGACCCCGATCACATCCCAACAGACTCTCGTCTCTCCTGGACCCCGATCACATCCCTACAGTCTCTCGTCTCTCCTTCGCCCCGATCACATCCCTACAGTCTCTCGTCTCTCCTTCGCCCCGATCACATCCCTACAGTCTCTTGTCTCTCCTGGACCCCGATCACATCCCTACAGTCTCTCGTCTCTCCTGGGCCCCGATCACATCCCTACAGTCTCTCGTCTCTCCTTCGCCCCGATCACATCCCTACAGTCTCTCGTCTCTCCTGGACCCCGATCACATCCCTACAGTCTCTCGTCTCTCCTGGGCCCCGATCACATCCCTACAGTCTCTCGTCTCTCCTGGACCCCGATCACATCCCTACAGTCTCTCGCCTCTCCTGGGCCCCGATCACATTCCTACAGTCTCTCGTCTCTCCTGGACCCCGATCACATCCCTACAGTCTCTCGTCTCTCCTGGGCCCCGATCACATCCCTGCAGTCTCTCGTCTCTCCTGGGCCCCGATCACATCCCTACAGTCTCTCGTCTCTCCTGGACCCCGATCACATCCCTACAGTCTCTCGCCTCTCCTGGGCCCCGATCACATTCCTACAGTCTCTCGTCTCTCCTTCGCCCCGATCACAACCCTGCAGTCTCTCGTCTCTCCTTCGCCCCGATCACATCCCTACAGTCTCTCGCCTCTCCTGGGCCCCGATCACATCCCTACAGTCTCTCGCCTCTCCTTCGCCCCGATCACATCCCTACAGTCCATCGTCTCTCCTGGACCCCGATCACATCCCTACAGTCTCTCGCCTCTCCTAGGCCCCGATCACATCCCTACAGTCTCTCGTCTCTCCTGGACCCCGATCACAACCCTGCAGTCTCTCGCCTCTCCTTCGCCCCGATCACATCCCTACAGTCTCTCGCCTCTCCTGGGCCCCGATCACATCCCTACAGTCTCTCGTCTCTCCTGGACCCCGATCACATCCCTACAGTCTCTCGTCTCTCCTGGGCCCCGATCACATCCCTACAGTCTCTCGTCTCTCCTTCGCCCCGATCACATCCCTACAGTCTCTCGCCTCTCCTTCGCCCCGATCACATCCCTACAGTCTCTCGTCTCTCCTGGACCCCGATCACATCCCTACAGTCTCTCGCCTCTCCTTCGCCCCGATCACATCCCTACAGTCTCTCGTCTCTCCTGGGCCCCGATCACATCCCTACAGTCTCTCGTCTCTCCTGGACCCCGATCACATCCCTGCAGTCTCTCGTCTCTCCTTCGCCCCGATCACATCCCGACAGTCTCTCGTCTCTCCTGGGCCCCAATCACATCCCTACAGTCTCTCGTCTCTCCTGGGCCCCGATCACATCCCCACAGTCTCTCGTCTCTCCTGGACCGCGATCACATCCCTACAGTCTCTCGTCTCTCCTGGGCCCCGATCACATCCCTACAGTCTCTCGTCTCTCCTGGACCCCGATCACATCCCTGCAGTCTCTCGCCTCTCCTGGGCCCCGATCACATCCCTACAGTCTCTCGTCTCTCCTTCGCCCCGATCACATCCCTACAGTCTCTCGTCTCTCCTTCGCCCGGATCACATCCCTACAGTCTCTCGTCTCTCCTTCGCCCCGATCACATCCCTGCAGTCTCTCGTCTCTCCTTCGCCCCGATCACATCCCTACAGTCTCTCGCCTCTCCTGGGCCCCGATCACATCCCTACAGTCTCTCGTCTCTCCTGGGCCCCGATCACATCCCTACAGTCTCTCGCCTCTCCTGGGCCCCGATCACATCCCTACAGTCTCTCGTCTCTCCTGGGCCCCGATCACCTCCCTACAGTCTCTCGTCTCCTTCGCCCCGATCACATCCCTACAGTCTCTCGCCTCTCCTGCGCCCCGATCACATCCCTACAATCTCTCGTCTCTCCTGGGCCCCGATCACATCCCTGCAGTCTCTCGTCTCTCCTTCGCCCCGATCACATCCCTACAGTCTCTCGTCTCTCCTTCGCCCCGATCACATCCCTACAGTCTCTCGTCTCTCCTTCGCCCTGATCACATCCCTCCAGTCTCTCGCCTCTCCTTCGCCCCGATCACATCCCTACAGTCTCTCGTCTCTCCTTCGCCCCGATCACATCCCTACAGTCTCTCGTCTCTCCTGGGCCCCGATCACATCCCAACAGTCTCTCGTCTCTCCTTCGCCCCGATCACATCCCTGCAGTCTCTCGTCTCTCCTTCGCCCCGATCACATCCCTACAGTCTCTCGCCTCTCCTTCGCCCCGATCACATCCCTACAGTCTCTCGTCTCTCCTGGGCCCCGATCACATCCCTACAGTCTCTCGTCTCTCCTTCGCCCCGATCACATCCCTACAGTCTCTCGTCTCTCCTGGGCCCCGATCACATCCCTACAATCTCTCGTCTCTCCTGGGCCCCGATCACATCCCTACAGTCTCTCGTCTCTCCTGGGCCCCGATCACATCCCTACAGTCTCTCGTCTCTCCTGGGCCCCGATCACATCCCTACAGTCTCTCGTCTCTCCTGGGCCCCGATCACATCCCTACAGTCTCTCGTCTCTCCTGGGCCCCGATCACATCCCTACAGTCTCTCGTCTCTCGTGGGCCCCGATCACATCCCTACAGTCTCTCGTCTCTCCTGGGCCCCGATCACATCCCTACAGTCTCTCGTCTCTCCTGGGCCCCGATCACATCCCTACAGTCTCTCGTCTCTCCTGGGCCCCGATCACATCCCTACAGTCTCTCGTCTCTCCTGGGCCCCGATCACCTCCCTACAGTCTCTCGTCTCCTTCGCCCCGATCACATCCCTACAGTCTCTCGTCTCTCCTTCGCCCCGATCACATCCCTACAGTCTCTCGTCTCTCCTTCGCCCTGATCACATCCCTACAGTCTCTCGTCTCTCCTTCGCCCCGATCACATCCCTACAGTCTCTCGTCTCTCCTTCGCCCCGATCACATCCCTACAGTCTCTCGTCTCTCCTTCGCCCCGATCACATCCCTCCAGTCTCTCGTCTCTCCTTCGCCCCGATCACCTCCCTACAGTCTCTCGTCTCTCCTTCGCCCCGATCACATCCCTACAGTCTCTCGCCTCTCCTTCGCCACGATCACATCCCTACAGTCTCTCGTCTCTCCTTCGCCCCGATCACATCCCTACAGTCTCTCGCCTCTCCTTCGCCACGATCACATCCCTACAGTCTCTCGTCTCTCCTTCGCCCCGATCACATCCCTACAGTCTCTCGTCTCTCCTGGGCCCCGATCACATCCCTACAATCTCTCGTCTCTCCTGGGCCCCGATCACATCCCTACAGTCTCTCGTCGCTCGTGGGCCCCGATCACATCCCTACAGTCTCTCGTCTCTCCTGGGCCCCGATCACATCCCTACAGTCTCTCGTCTCTCCTGGGCCCCGATCACATCCCTACAGTCTCTCGTCTCTCCTGGGCCCTGATCACATCCCTACAGTCTCTCGTCTCTCCTGGGCCCTGATCACCTCCCTACAGTCTCTCGTCTCTCGTGGGCCCCGATCACATCCCTACAGTCTCTCGTCTCTCGTGGGCCCCGATCACATCCCTACAGTCTCTCGTCTCTCCTGGGCCCCGATCACATCCCTACAGTCTCTCGTCTCTCCTGGGCCCCGATCACATCCCTACAGTCTCTCGTCTCTCCTGGGCCCCGATCACCTCCCTACAGTCTCTTGTCTCCTTCGCCCCGATCACATCCCTACAGTCTCTCGCCTCTCCTGCGCCCCGATCACATCCCTACAATCTCTCGTCTCTCCTGGGCCCCGATCACATCCCTGCAGTCTCTCGTCTCTCCTTCGCCCCGATCACATCCCTACAGTCTCTCGTCTCTCCTTCGCCCTGATCACATCCCTCCAGTCTCTCGCCTCTCCTTCGCCCCGATCACATCCCTA
Source organism: Pristiophorus japonicus (assembly GCF_044704955.1). Classification (NCBI taxonomy): domain Eukaryota; kingdom Metazoa; phylum Chordata; class Chondrichthyes; family Pristiophoridae; genus Pristiophorus; species Pristiophorus japonicus. The sequence continues at coordinate 175,520 of NW_027253161.1, read as the reverse complement.
CAGTCTCTCGTCTCTCCTTCGCCCCGATCACATCCCTACAGTCTCTCGTCTCTCCTTCGCCCTGATCACATCCCTCCAGTCTCTCGCCTCTCCTTCGCCCCGATCACATCCCTACAGTCTCTCGTCTCTCCTTCGCCCCGATCACATCCCTACAGTCTCTCGTCTCTCCTGGGCCCCGATCACATCCCAACAGTCTCTCGTCTCTCCTTCGCCCCGATCACATCCCTGCAGTCTCTCGTCTCTCCTGGGCCCCGATCACATCCCTACAGTCTCTCGTCTCTCCTTCGCCCCGATCACATCCCTACAGTCTCTCGCCTCTCCTTCGCCCCGATCACATCCCTACAGTCTCTCGTCTCTCCTGGGCCCCGATCACATCCCTACAGTCTCTCGTCTCTCCTTCGCCCCGATCACATCCCTACAGTCTCTCGTCTCTCCTGGGCCCCGATCACATCCCTACAATCTCTCGTCTCTCCTGGGCCCCGATCACATCCCTACAGTCTCTCGTCTCTCCTGGGCCCCGATCACATCCCTACAGTCTCTCGTCTCTCCTGGGCCCCGATCACATCCCTACAGTCTCTCGTCTCTCCTGGGCCCCGATCACATCCCGACAGTCTCTCGTCTCTCCTGGGCCCCGATCACATCCCTACAGTCTCTCGTCTCTCGTGGGCCCCGATCACATCCCTACAGTCTCTCGTCTCTCCTGGGCCCCGATCACATCCCTACAGTCTCTCGCCTCTCCTTCGCCCCGATCACATCCCTACAGTCCATCGTCTCTCCTGGACCCCGATCACATCCCTACAGTCTCTCGCCTCTCCTAGGCCCCGATCACATCCCTACAGTCTCTCGTCTCTCCTGGACCCCGATCACAACCCTGCAGTCTCTCGCCTCTCCTTCGCCCCGATCACATCCCTACAGTCTCTCGCCTCTCCTGGGCCCCGATCACATCCCTACAGTCTCTCGTCTCTCCTGGACCCCGATCACATCCCTACAGTCTCTCGTCTCTCCTGGGCCCCGATCACATCCCTACAGTCTCTCGTCTCTCCTTCGCCCCGATCACATCCCTACAGTCTCTCGTCTCTCCTGGGCCCCGATCACATCCCTACAATCTCTCGTCTCTCCTGGGCCCCGATCACATCCCTACAGTCTCTCGTCTCTCCTTCGCCCCGATCACATCCCTACAGTCTCTCGTCTCTCCTGGGCCCCGATCACATCCCTACAGTCTCTCGTCTCTCCTTCGCCCTGATCACATCCCTACAGTCTCTCGTCTCTCCTGGGCCCCGATCACATCCCTACAGTCTCTCGTCTCTCCTTCGCCCCGATCACATCCCTACAGTCTCTCGTCTCTCCTTCGCCCGATCACATCCCTACAGTCTCTCGTCTCTCCTGGGCCCCGATCACATCCTACAGTCTCTCGCCTCTCCTGGGCCCCGATCACATCCCTACAGTCTCTCGCCTCTCCTTCGCCCCGATCACATCCCGACAGTCTCTCGTCTCTCCTGGGCCCCGATCACATCCCTACAGTCTCTCGCCTCTCCTGGGCCCCGATCACATCCCTACAATCTCTCGTCTCTCCTGGACCCCGATCACATCCCCACAGTCTCTCGTCTCTCCTGGGCCCCGATCACATCCCTACAGTCTCTCGCCTCTCCTGGGCCCCGATCACATCCCTACAGTCTCTCGTCTCTCCTGGGCCCCGATCACATCCCTACAGTCTCTCGCCTCTCCTGGGCCCCGATCACATCCCTACAGTCTCTCGTCTCTCCTGGACCCCGATCACATCCCTACAGTCTCTCGTCTCTCCTGGGCCCCGATCACATCCCTACAGTCTCTCGTCTCTCCTGGGCCCCGATCACATCCCTACAGTCTCTCGCCTCTCCTGGACCCCGATCACATCCCAACAGACTCTCGTCTCTCCTGGACCCCGATCACATCCCTACAGTCTCTCGTCTCTCCTTCGCCCCGATCACATCCCTACAGTCTCTCGTCTCTCCTTCGCCCCGATCACATCCCTACAGTCTCTTGTCTCTCCTGGACCCCGATCACATCCCTACAGTCTCTCGTCTCTCCTGGGCCCCGATCACATTCCTACAGTCTCTCGTCTCTCCTTCGCCCCGATCACATCCCTACAGTCTCTCGTCTCTCCTGGACCCCGATCACATCCCTACAGTCTCTCGTCTCTCCTGGGCCCCGATCACATCCCGACAGTCTCTCGTCTCTCCTGGACCCCGATCACATCCCTACAGTCTCTCGCCTCTCCTGGGCCCCGATCACATCCCTACAGTCTCTCGTCTCTCCTGGACCCCGATCACATCCCTACAGTCTCTCGTCTCTCCTGGGCCCCGATCACATCCCTACAGTCTCTCGCCTCTCGTGGGCCCCGATCACATCCCTACAGTCTCTCGTCTCTCCTTCGCCCCGATCACATCCCTACAGTCTCTCGTCTCTCCTTCGCCCCGATCACATCCCGACAGTCTCTCGTCTCTCCTGGGCCCCGATCACATCCCTACAGTCTCTCGCCTCTCCTGGGCCCCGATCACATCCCTACAATCTCTCGTCTCTCCTGGACCCCGATCACATCCCCACAGTCTCTCGTCTCTCCTGGGCCCCGATCACATCCCTACAGTCTCTCGCCTCTCCTGGGCCCCGATCACATCCCTACAGTCTCTCGTCTCTCCTGGGCCCCGATCACATCCCTACAGTCTCTCGCCTCTCCTGGGCCCCGATCACATCCCTACAGTCTCTCGTCTCTCCTGGACCCCGATCACATCCCTACAGTCTCTCGTCTCTCCTGGGCCCCGATCACATCCCTACAGTCTCTCGTCTCTCCTGGGCCCCGATCACATCCCTACAGTCTCTCGCCTCTCCTGGACCCCGATCACATCCCAACAGACTCTCGTCTCTCCTGGACCCCGATCACATCCCTACAGTCTCTCGTCTCTCCTTCGCCCCGATCACATCCCTACAGTCTCTCGTCTCTCCTTCGCCCCGATCACATCCCTACAGTCTCTTGTCTCTCCTGGACCCCGATCACATCCCTACAGTCTCTCGTCTCTCCTGGGCCCCGATCACATTCCTACAGTCTCTCGTCTCTCCTTCGCCCCGATCACATCCCTACAGTCTCTCGTCTCTCCTGGACCCCGATCACATCCCTACAGTCTCTCGTCTCTCCTGGGCCCCGATCACATCCCGACAGTCTCTCGTCTCTCCTGGACCCCGATCACATCCCTACAGTCTCTCGCCTCTCCTGGGCCCCGATCACATCCCTACAGTCTCTCGTCTCTCCTGGACCCCGATCACATCCCTACAGTCTCTCGTCTCTCCTGGGCCCCGATCACATCCCTACAGTCTCTCGCCTCTCGTGGGCCCCGATCACATCCCTACAGTCTCTCGTCTCTCCTTCGCCCCGATCACATCCCTACAGTCTCTCGTCTCTCCTTCGCCCCGATCACAACCCTGCAGTCTCTCGTCTCTCCTTCGCCCCGATCACATCCCTACAGTCTCTCGTCTCTCCTTCGCCCCGATCACATCCCTACAGTCTCTCGTCTCTCCTTCGCCCCGATCACATCCCTACAGTCTCTCGTCTCTCCTTCGCCCCGATCACATCCCTACAGTCTCTCGTCTCTCCTTCGCCCCGATCACATCCCTACAGTCTCTCGTCTCTCCTTCGCCCCGATCACATCCCTACAGTCTCTCGCCTCTCCTGGGCCCCGATCACATCCCTACAGTCTCTCGCCTCTCCTGGGCCCCGATCACATCCCGACAGTCTCTCGTCTCTCCTTCGCCCCGATCACATCCCTACAGTCTCTCGTCTCTCCTGGACCCCGATCACATCCCTACAGTCTCTCGTCTCTCCTGGGCCCCGATCACATCCCTACAGTCTCTCGTCTCTCCTTCGCCCCGATCACATCCCTACAGTCTCTCGCCTCTCCTTCGCCCCGATCACATCCCTACAGTCTCTCGTCTCTCCTGGACCCCGATCACATCCCTACAGTCTCTCGCCTCTCCTTCGCCCCGATCACATCCCTACAGTCTCTCGTCTCTCCTGGGCCCCGATCACATCCCTGCAGTCTCTCGTCTCTCCTTCGCCCCGATCACAACCCTGCAGTCTCTCGCCTCTCCTTCGCCCCGATCACATCCCTACAGTCCATCGTCTCTCCTGGACCCCGATCACATCCCTACAGTCTCTCGTCTCTCCTGGGCCCCGATCACATCCCTACAGTCTCTCGTCTCTCCTTCGCCCCGATCACATCCCTACAGTCTCTCGTCTCTCCTGGACCCCGATCACATCCCTACAGTCTCTCGCCTCTCCTTCGCCCCGATCACATCCCTACAGTCTCTCGTCTCTCCTGGGCCCCGATCACATCCCTACAGTCTCTCGTCACTCCTTCGCCCCGATCACATCCCTGCAGTCTCTCGTCTCTCCTTCGCCCCGATCACATCCCTACAGTCTCTCGCCTCTCCTGGGCCCCGATCACATCCCTTCAGTCTCTCGCCTCTCCTGGGCCCCGATCACATCCCTGCAGTCTCTCGTCTCTCCTTCGCCCCGATCACATCCCTACAGTCTCTCGTCACTCCTTCGCCCCGATCACATCCCTGCAGTCTCTCGTCTCTCCTTCGCCCCGATCACATCCCTACAGTCTCTCGTCTCTCCTGGACCCCGATCACATCCCTTCAGTCTCTCGTCTCTCCTGGGCCCCGATCACATCCCTACAGTCTCTCGTCTCTCCTTCGCCCCGATCACATCCCTACAGTCTCTCGTCTCTCCTTCGCCCCGATCACATCCCTACAGTCTCTCGTCTCTCCTTCGCCCTGATCACATCCCTACAGTCTCTCGTCTCTCGTGGGCCCCGATCACATCCCTACAGTCTCTCGTCTCTCCTTCGCCCCGATCACATCCCTACAGTCTCTCGTCTCTCCTTCGCCCCGATCACATCCCTACAGTCTCTCGTCTCTCCTGGGCCCCGATCACATCCCTACAGTCTCTCGCCTCTCCTGGGCCCCGATCACATCCCTACAGTCTCTCGCCTCTCCTTCGCCCCGATCACATCCCGACACTCTCTCGTCTCTCCTGGGCCCCGATCACATCCCTACAGTCTCTCGCCTCTCCTGGGCCCCGATCACATCCCTACAGTCTCTCGTCTCTCCTGGACCCCGATCACATCCCCACAGTCTCTCGTCTCTCCTGGGCCCCGATCACATCCCTGCAGTCTCTCGTCTCTCCTGGGCCCCGATCACATCCCGACAGTCTCTCGCCTCTCCTGGGCCCCGATCACATCCCTACAGTCTCTCGTCTCTCCTGGACCCCGATCACATCCCTACAGTCTCTCGTCTCTCCTGGGCCCCGATCACATCCCTACAGTCTCTCGTCTCTCCTGGGCCCCGATCACATCCCTACAGTCTCTCGCCTCTCCTGGACCCCGATCACATCCCAACAGACTCTCGTCTCTCCTGGACCCCGATCACATCCCTACAGTCTCTCGTCTCTCCTTCGCCCCGATCACATCCCTACAGTCTCTCGTCTCTCCTTCGCCCCGATCACATCCCTACAGTCTCTTGTCTCTCCTGGACCCCGATCACATCCCTACAGTCTCTCGTCTCTCCTGGGCCCCGATCACATCCCTACAGTCTCTCGTCTCTCCTTCGCCCCGATCACATCCCTACAGTCTCTCGTCTCTCCTGGACCCCGATCACATCCCTACAGTCTCTCGTCTCTCCTGGGCCCCGATCACATCCCTACAGTCTCTCGTCTCTCCTGGACCCCGATCACATCCCTACAGTCTCTCGCCTCTCCTGGGCCCCGATCACATTCCTACAGTCTCTCGTCTCTCCTGGACCCCGATCACATCCCTACAGTCTCTCGTCTCTCCTGGGCCCCGATCACATCCCTGCAGTCTCTCGTCTCTCCTGGGCCCCGATCACATCCCTACAGTCTCTCGTCTCTCCTGGACCCCGATCACATCCCTACAGTCTCTCGCCTCTCCTGGGCCCCGATCACATTCCTACAGTCTCTCGTCTCTCCTTCGCCCCGATCACAACCCTGCAGTCTCTCGTCTCTCCTTCGCCCCGATCACATCCCTACAGTCTCTCGCCTCTCCTGGGCCCCGATCACATCCCTACAGTCTCTCGCCTCTCCTTCGCCCCGATCACATCCCTACAGTCCATCGTCTCTCCTGGACCCCGATCACATCCCTACAGTCTCTCGCCTCTCCTAGGCCCCGATCACATCCCTACAGTCTCTCGTCTCTCCTGGACCCCGATCACAACCCTGCAGTCTCTCGCCTCTCCTTCGCCCCGATCACATCCCTACAGTCTCTCGCCTCTCCTGGGCCCCGATCACATCCCTACAGTCTCTCGTCTCTCCTGGACCCCGATCACATCCCTACAGTCTCTCGTCTCTCCTGGGCCCCGATCACATCCCTACAGTCTCTCGTCTCTCCTTCGCCCCGATCACATCCCTACAGTCTCTCGCCTCTCCTTCGCCCCGATCACATCCCTACAGTCTCTCGTCTCTCCTGGACCCCGATCACATCCCTACAGTCTCTCGCCTCTCCTTCGCCCCGATCACATCCCTACAGTCTCTCGTCTCTCCTGGGCCCCGATCACATCCCTACAGTCTCTCGTCTCTCCTGGACCCCGATCACATCCCTGCAGTCTCTCGTCTCTCCTTCGCCCCGATCACATCCCGACAGTCTCTCGTCTCTCCTGGGCCCCAATCACATCCCTACAGTCTCTCGTCTCTCCTGGGCCCCGATCACATCCCCACAGTCTCTCGTCTCTCCTGGACCGCGATCACATCCCTACAGTCTCTCGTCTCTCCTGGGCCCCGATCACATCCCTACAGTCTCTCGTCTCTCCTGGACCCCGATCACATCCCTGCAGTCTCTCGCCTCTCCTGGGCCCCGATCACATCCCTACAGTCTCTCGTCTCTCCTTCGCCCCGATCACATCCCTACAGTCTCTCGTCTCTCCTTCGCCCGGATCACATCCCTACAGTCTCTCGTCTCTCCTTCGCCCCGATCACATCCCTGCAGTCTCTCGTCTCTCCTTCGCCCCGATCACATCCCTACAGTCTCTCGCCTCTCCTGGGCCCCGATCACATCCCTACAGTCTCTCGTCTCTCCTGGGCCCCGATCACATCCCTACAGTCTCTCGCCTCTCCTGGGCCCCGATCACATCCCTACAGTCTCTCGTCTCTCCTGGGCCCCGATCACCTCCCTACAGTCTCTCGTCTCCTTCGCCCCGATCACATCCCTACAGTCTCTCGCCTCTCCTGCGCCCCGATCACATCCCTACAATCTCTCGTCTCTCCTGGGCCCCGATCACATCCCTGCAGTCTCTCGTCTCTCCTTCGCCCCGATCACATCCCTACAGTCTCTCGTCTCTCCTTCGCCCCGATCACATCCCTACAGTCTCTCGTCTCTCCTTCGCCCTGATCACATCCCTCCAGTCTCTCGCCTCTCCTTCGCCCCGATCACATCCCTACAGTCTCTCGTCTCTCCTTCGCCCCGATCACATCCCTACAGTCTCTCGTCTCTCCTGGGCCCCGATCACATCCCAACAGTCTCTCGTCTCTCCTTCGCCCCGATCACATCCCTGCAGTCTCTCGTCTCTCCTTCGCCCCGATCACATCCCTACAGTCTCTCGCCTCTCCTTCGCCCCGATCACATCCCTACAGTCTCTCGTCTCTCCTGGGCCCCGATCACATCCCTACAGTCTCTCGTCTCTCCTTCGCCCCGATCACATCCCTACAGTCTCTCGTCTCTCCTGGGCCCCGATCACATCCCTACAATCTCTCGTCTCTCCTGGGCCCCGATCACATCCCTACAGTCTCTCGTCTCTCCTGGGCCCCGATCACATCCCTACAGTCTCTCGTCTCTCCTGGGCCCCGATCACATCCCTACAGTCTCTCGTCTCTCCTGGGCCCCGATCACATCCCTACAGTCTCTCGTCTCTCCTGGGCCCCGATCACATCCCTACAGTCTCTCGTCTCTCGTGGGCCCCGATCACATCCCTACAGTCTCTCGTCTCTCCTGGGCCCCGATCACATCCCTACAGTCTCTCGTCTCTCCTGGGCCCCGATCACCTCCCTACAGTCTCTCGTCTCCTTCGCCCCGATCACATCCCTACAGTCTCTCGTCTCTCCTTCGCCCCGATCACATCCCTACAGTCTCTCGTCTCTCCTTCGCCCTGATCACATCCCTACAGTCTCTCGTCTCTCCTTCGCCCCGATCACATCCCTACAGTCTCTCGTCTCTCCTTCGCCCCGATCACATCCCTACAGTCTCTCGTCTCTCCTTCGCCCCGATCACATCCCTCCAGTCTCTCGTCTCTCCTTCGCCCCGATCACCTCCCTACAGTCTCTCGTCTCTCCTTCGCCCCGATCACATCCCTACAGTCTCTCGCCTCTCCTTCGCCACGATCACATCCCTACAGTCTCTCGTCTCTCCTTCGCCCCGATCACATCCCTACAGTCTCTCGCCTCTCCTTCGCCACGATCACATCCCTACAGTCTCTCGTCTCTCCTTCGCCCCGATCACATCCCTACAGTCTCTCGTCTCTCCTGGGCCCCGATCACATCCCTACAATCTCTCGTCTCTCCTGGGCCCCGATCACATCCCTACAGTCTCTCGTCGCTCGTGGGCCCCGATCACATCCCTACAGTCTCTCGTCTCTCCTGGGCCCCGATCACATCCCTACAGTCTCTCGTCTCTCCTGGGCCCCGATCACATCCCTACAGTCTCTCGTCTCTCCTGGGCCCTGATCACATCCCTACAGTCTCTCGTCTCTCCTGGGCCCTGATCACCTCCCTACAGTCTCTCGTCTCTCGTGGGCCCCGATCACATCCCTACAGTCTCTCGTCTCTCGTGGGCCCCGATCACATCCCTACAGTCTCTCGTCTCTCCTGGGCCCCGATCACATCCCTACAGTCTCTCGTCTCTCCTGGGCCCCGATCACATCCCTACAGTCTCTCGTCTCTCCTGGGCCCCGATCACCTCCCTACAGTCTCTCGTCTCCTTCGCCCCGATCACATCCCTACAGTCTCTCGCCTCTCCTGCGCCCCGATCACATCCCTACAATCTCTCGTCTCTCCTGGGCCCCGATCACATCCCTGCAGTCTCTCGTCTCTCCTTCGCCCCGATCACATCCCTACAGTCTCTCGTCTCTCCTTCGCCCTGATCACATCCCTCCAGTCTCTCGCCTCTCCTTCGCCCCGATCACATCCCTACAGTCTCTCGTCTCTCCTTCGCCCCGATCACATCCCTACAGTCTCTCGTCTCTCCTTCGCCCTGATCACATCCCTCCAGTCTCTCGCCTCTCCTTCGCCCCGATCACATCCCTACAGTCTCTCGTCTCTCCTTCGCCCCGATCACATCCCTACAGTCTCTCGTCTCTCCTGGGCCCCGATCACATCCCAACAGTCTCTCGTCTCTCCTTCGCCCCGATCACATCCCTGCAGTCTCTCGTCTCTCCTGGGCCCCGATCACATCCCTACAGTCTCTCGTCTCTCCTTCGCCCCGATCACATCCCTACAGTCTCTCGCCTCTCCTTCGCCCCGATCACATCCCTACAGTCTCTCGTCTCTCCTGGGCCCCGATCACATCCCTACAGTCTCTCGTCTCTCCTTCGCCCCGATCACATCCCTACAGTCTCTCGTCTCTCCTGGGCCCCGATCACATCCCTACAATCTCTCGTCTCTCCTGGGCCCCGATCACATCCCTACAGTCTCTCGTCTCTCCTGGGCCCCGATCACATCCCTACAGTCTCTCATCTCTCCTGGGCCCCGATCACATCCCTACAGTCTCTCGTCTCTCCTGGGCCCCGATCACATCCCGACAGTCTCTCGTCTCTCCTGGGCCCCGATCACATCCCTACAGTCTCTCGTCTCTCGTGGGCCCCGATCACATCCCTACAGTCTCTCGTCTCTCCTGGGCCCCGATCACATCCCTACAGTCTCTCGTCTCTCCTGGGCCCCGATCACCTCCCTACAGTCTCTCGTCTCCTTCGCCCCGATCACATCCCTACAGTCTCTCGTCTCTCCTTCGCCCCGATCACATCCCTACAGTCTCTCGTCTCTCCTTCGCCCTGATCACATCCCTACAGTCTCTCGTCTCTCCTTCGCCCCGATCACATCCCTACAGTCTCTCGTCTCTCCTTCGCCCCGATCACATCCCTACAGTCTCTCGTCTCTCCTTCGCCCCGATTTCATCCCTACAGTCTCTCGTCTCTCCTTCGCCCCGATCACCTCCCTACAGTCTCTCGTCTCTCCTTCGCCCCGATCACATCCCTACAGTCTCTCGTCTCTCCTTCGCCCTGATCACATCCCTCCAGTCTCTCGCCTCTCCTTCGCCCCGATCACATCCCTACAGTCTCTCGTCTCTCCTTCGCCCCGATCACATCCCTACAGTCTCTCGTCTCTCCTGGGCCCCGATCACATCCCTACAGTCTCTCGTCTCTCCTTCGCCCCGATCACATCCCTGCAGTCTCTCGTCTCTCCTGGGCCCCGATCACATCCCTACAGTCTCTCGTCTCTCCTTCGCCCAGATCACATCTCTACAGTCTCTCGTCTCTCCTTCGCCCCGATCACATCCCTACAGTCTCTCGTCTCTCCTTCGCCCCGATCATATCCCGACAGTCTCTCGCCTCTCCTGGGCCCCGATCACATCCCTACAGTCTCTCGCCTCTCCTGGGCCCCGATCACATCCCTACAGTCTCTCGTCTCTCCTGGACCCCGATCACATCCCTTCAGTCTCTCGTCTCTCCTTCGCCCCGATCACATCCCTACAGTCTCTCGTCTCTCCTTCGCCCCGATCACATCCCTACAGTCTCTCGCCTCTCCTTCGCCCCGATCACAACCCTGCAGTCTCTCGTCTCTCCTTCGCCCCGATCACAACCCTGCAGTCTCTCGCCTCTCCTTCGCCCCGATCACATCCCTACAGTCTCTCGTCTCTCCTGGACCCCGATCACATCCCTACAGTCTCTCGTCTCTCCTGGGCCCCGATCACATCCCTACAGTCTCTCGTCTCTCCTTCGCCCCGATCACATCCCTACAGTCTCTCGCCTCTCCTTCGCCCCGATCACATCCCTACAGTCTCTCGTCTCTCCTGGACCCCGATCACATCCCTACAGTCTCTCGCCTCTCCTTCGCCCCGATCACATCCCTACAGTCTCTCGTCTCTCCTGGGCCCCGATCACATCCCTGCAGTCTCTCGTCTCTCCTTCGCCCCGATCACAACCCTGCAGTCTCTCGCCTCTCCTTCGCCCCGATCACATCCCTACAGTCCATCGTCTCTCCTGGACCCCGATCACATCCCTACAGTCTCTCGTCTCTCCTGGGCCCCGATCACATCCCTACAGTCTCTCGTCTCTCCTTCGCCCCGATCACATCCCTACAGTCTCTCGCCTCTCCTTCGCCCCGATCACATCCCTAAAGTCTCTCGTCTCTCCTGGACCCCGATCACATCCCTGCAGTCTCTCGCCTCTCCTTCGCCCCGATCACATCCCTACAGTCTCTCGTCTCTCCTTCGCCCCGATCACATCCCTACAGTCTCTCGTCTCTCCTGGGCCCCGATCACATCCCTACAATCTCTCGTCTCTCCTGGGCCCCGATCACATCCCTACAGTCTCTCGTCTCTCCTGGGCCCCGATCACATCCCTACAGTCTCTCGTCTCTCCTGGGCCCCGATCACATCCCTACAGTCTCTCGTCTCTCCTGGGCCCCGATCACATCCCTACAGTCTCTCGTCTCTCCTGGGCCCCGATCACATCCCTACAGTCTCTCGTCTCTCGTGGGCCCCGATCACATCCCTACAGTCTCTCGTCTCTCCTGGGCCCCGATCACATCCCTACAGTCTCTCGTCTCTCCTGGGCCCCGATCACCTCCCTACAGTCTCTCGTCTCCTTCGCCCCGATCACATCCCTACAGTCTCTCGTCTCTCCTTCGCCCCGATCACATCCCTACAGTCTCTCGTCTCTCCTTCGCCCTGATCACATCCCTACAGTCTCTCGTCTCTCCTTCGCCCCGATCACATCCCTACAGTCTCTCGTCTCTCCTTCGCCCCGATCACATCCCTACAGTCTCTCGTCTCTCCTTCGCCCCGATCACATCCCTCCAGTCTCTCGTCTCTCCTTCGCCCCGATCACCTCCCTACAGTCTCTCGTCTCTCCTTCGCCCCGATCACATCCCTACAGTCTCTCGCCTCTCCTTCGCCACGATCACATCCCTACAGTCTCTCGTCTCTCCTTCGCCCCGATCACATCCCTACAGTCTCTCGCCTCTCCTTCGCCACGATCACATCCCTACAGTCTCTCGTCTCTCCTTCGCCCCGATCACATCCCTGCAGTCTCTCGTCTCTCCTGGGCCCCGATCACATCCCTACAATCTCTCGTCTCTCCTGGGCCCCGATCACATCCCTACAGTCTCTCGTCGCTCGTGGGCCCCGATCACATCCCTACAGTCTCTCGTCTCTCCTGGGCCCCGATCACATCCCTACAGTCTCTCGTCTCTCCTGGGCCCCGATCACATCCCTACAGTCTCTCGTCTCTCCTGGGCCCTGATCACATCCCTACAGTCTCTCGTCTCTCCTGGGCCCTGATCACCTCCCTACAGTCTCTCGTCTCTCGTGGGCCCCGATCACATCCCTACAGTCTCTCGTCTCTCGTGGGCCCCGATCACATCCCTACAGTCTCTCGTCTCTCCTGGGCCCCGATCACATCCCTACAGTCTCTCGTCTCTCCTGGGCCCCGATCACATCCCTACAGTCTCTCGTCTCTCCTGGGCCCCGATCACCTCCCTACAGTCTCTCGTCTCCTTCGCCCCGATCACATCCCTACAGTCTCTCGCCTCTCCTGCGCCCCGATCACATCCCTACAATCTCTCGTCTCTCCTGGGCCCCGATCACATCCCTGCAGTCTCTCGTCTCTCCTTCGCCCCGATCACATCCCTACAGTCTCTCGTCTCTCCTTCGCCCTGATCACATCCCTCCAGTCTCTCGCCTCTCCTTCGCCCCGATCACATCCCTACAGTCTCTCGTCTCTCCTTCGCCCCGATCACATCCCTACAGTCTCTCGTCTCTCCTTCGCCCTGATCACATCCCTCCAGTCTCTCGCCTCTCCTTCGCCCCGATCACATCCCTACAGTCTCTCGTCTCTCCTTCGCCCCGATCACATCCCTACAGTCTCTCGTCTCTCCTGGGCCCCGATCACATCCCAACAGTCTCTCGTCTCTCCTTCGCCCCGATCACATCCCTGCAGTCTCTCGTCTCTCCTGGGCCCCGATCACATCCCTACAGTCTCTCGTCTCTCCTTCGCCCCGATCACATCCCTACAGTCTCTCGCCTCTCCTTCGCCCCGATCACATCCCTACAGTCTCTCGTCTCTCCTGGGCCCCGATCACATCCCTACAGTCTCTCGTCTCTCCTTCGCCCCGATCACATCCCTACAGTCTCTCGTCTCTCCTGGGCCCCGATCACATCCCTACAATCTCTCGTCTCTCCTGGGCCCCGATCACATCCCTACAGTCTCTCGTCTCTCCTGGGCCCCGATCACATCCCTACAGTCTCTCGTCTCTCCTGGGCCCCGATCACATCCCTACAGTCTCTCGTCTCTCCTGGGCCCCGATCACATCCCGACAGTCTCTCGTCTCTCCTGGGCCCCGATCACATCCCTACAGTCTCTCGTCTCTCGTGGGCCCCGATCACATCCCTACAGTCTCTCGTCTCTCCTGGGCCCCGATCACATCCCTACAGTCTCTCGTCTCTCCTGGGCCCCGATCACCTCCCTACAGTCTCTCGTCTCCTTCGCCCCGATCACATCCCTACAGTCTCTCGTCTCTCCTTCGCCCCGATCACATCCCTACAGTCTCTCGTCTCTCCTTCGCCCTGATCACATCCCTACAGTCTCTCGTCTCTCCTTCGCCCCGATCACATCCCTACAGTCTCTCGTCTCTCCTTCGCCCCGATCACATCCCTACAGTCTCTCGTCTCTCCTTCGCCCCGATTTCATCCCTACAGTCTCTCGTCTCTCCTTCGCCCCGATCACCTCCCTACAGTCTCTCGTCTCTCCTTCGCCCCGATCACATCCCTACAGTCTCTCGTCTCTCCTTCGCCCTGATCACATCCCTCCAGTCTCTCGCCTCTCCTTCGCCCCGATCACATCCCTACAGTCTCTCGTCTCTCCTTCGCCCCGATCACATCCCTACAGTCTCTCGTCTCTCCTGGGCCCCGATCACATCCCTACAGTCTCTCGTCTCTCCTTCGCCCCGATCACATCCCTGCAGTCTCTCGTCTCTCCTGGGCCCCGATCACATCCCTACAGTCTCTCGTCTCTCCTTCGCCCAGATCACATCTCTACAGTCTCTCGTCTCTCCTTCGCCCCGATCACATCCCTACAGTCTCTCGTCTCTCCTTCGCCCCGATCATATCCCGACAGTCTCTCGCCTCTCCTGGGCCCCGATCACATCCCTACAGTCTCTCGTCTCTCCTGGACCCCGATCACATCCCTTCAGTCTCTCGTCTCTCCTGGGCCCCGATCACATCCCTACAGTCTCTCGTCTCTCCTTCGCCCCGATCACATCCCTACAGTCTCTCGTCTCTCCTGGACCCCGATCACATCCCTTCAGTCTCTCATCTCTCCTGGGCCCCGATCACATCCCTACAGTCTCTCGTCTCTCCTGGGCCCCGATCACATCCCTACAGTCTCTCGTCTCTCCTTCGCCCTGATCACATCCCTACAGTCTCTCGTCTCTCCTGGGCCCCGATCACATCCCTACAGTCTCTCGTCTCTCCTTCGCCCCGATCACATCCCTACAGTCTCTCGTCTCTCCTTCGCCCCGATCACATCCCTACAGTCTCTCGTCTCTCCTGGGCCCCGATCACATCCCTACAGTCTCTCGCCTCTCCTAGGCCCCGATCACATCCCTACAGTCTCTCGCCTCTCCTTCGCCCCGATCACATCCCGACAGTCTCTCGTCTCTCCTGGGCCCCGATCACATCCCGACAGTCTCTCGCCTCTCCTGGGCCCCGATCACATCCCTACAATCTCTCGTCTCTCCTGGACCCCGATCACATCCCCACAGTCTCTCGTCTCTCCTGGGCCCCGATCACATCCCTACAGTCTCTCGCCTCTCCTGGGCCCCGATCACATCCCTACAGTCTCTCGTCTCTCCTGGGCCCCGATCACATCCCTACAGTCTCTCGCCTCTCCTGGGCCCCGATCACATCCCTACAGTCTCTCGTCTCTCCTGGACCCCGATCACATCCCTACAGTCTCTCGTCTCTCCTGGGCCCCGATCACATCCCTACAGTCTCTCGTCTCTCCTGGGCCCCGATCACATCCCTACAGTCTCTCGCCTCTCCTGGACCCCGATCACATCCCAACAGACTCTCGTCTCTCCTGGACCCCGATCACATCCCTACAGTCTCTCGTCTCTCCTTCGCCCCGATCACATCCCTACAGTCTCTCGTCTCTCCTTCGCCCCGATCACATCCCTACAGTCTCTTGTCTCTCCTGGACCCCGATCACATCCCTACAGTCTCTCGTCTCTCCTGGGCCCCGATCACATTCCTACAGTCTCTCGTCTCTCCTTCGCCCCGATCACATCCCTACAGTCTCTCGTCTCTCCTGGACCCCGATCACATCCCTACAGTCTCTCGTCTCTCCTGGGCCCCGATCACATCCCGACAGTCTCTCGTCTCTCCTGGACCCCGATCACATCCCTACAGTCTCTCGCCTCTCCTGGGCCCCGATCACAGCCCTACAGTCTCTCGTCTCTCCTGGACCCCGATCACATCCCTACAGTCTCTCGTCTCCCCTGGGCCCCGATCACATCCCTACAGTCTCTCGCCTCTCCTGGGCCCCGATCACATCCCTACAGTCTCTCGCCGCTCCTGGGCCCCGATCACATCCCTGCAGTCTCTCGTCTCTCCTTCGCCCCGATCACAACCCTGCAGTCTCTCGTCTCTCCTTCGCCCCGATCACAACCCTGCAGTCTCTCGCCTCTCCTTCGCCCCGATCACATCCCTACAGTCTCTCGTCTCTCCTGGACCCCGATCACATCCCTACAGTCTCTCGTCTCTCCTGGGCCCCGATCACATCCCTACAGTCTCTCGTCTCTCCTTCGCCCCGATCACATCCCTACAGTCTCTCGCCTCTCCTTCGCCCCGATCACATCCCTACAGTCTCTCGTCTCTCCTGGACCCCGATCACATCCCTACAGTCTCTCGCCTCTCCTTCGCCCCGATCACATCCCTACAGTCTCTCGTCTCTCCTGGGCCCCGATCACATCCCTGCAGTCTCTCGTCTCTCCTTCGCCCCGATCACAACCCTGCAGTCTCTCGCCTCTCCTTCGCCCCGATCACATCCCTACAGTCCATCGTCTCTCCTGGACCCCGATCACATCCCTACAGTCTCTCGTCTCTCCTGGGCCCCGATCACATCCCTACAGTCTCTCGTCTCTCCTTCGCCCCGATCACATCCCTACAGTCTCTCGCCTCTCCTTCGCCCCGATCATATCCCTACAGTCTCTCGCCTCTCCTGGGCCCCGATCACATCCCTACAGTCTCTCGCCTCTCCTGGGCCCCGATCACATCCCTACAGTCTCTCGTCTCTCCTGGACCCCGATCACATCCCTTCAGTCTCTCGTCTCTCCTGGGCCCCGATCACATCCCTACAGTCTCTCGTCTCTCCTTCGCCCCGATCACATCCCTACAGTCTCTCGTCTCTCCTTCGCCCCGATCACATCCCTGCAGTCTCTCGTCTCTCCTGGACCCCGATCACATCCCTACAGTCTCTCGTCTCTCCTTCGCCCCGATCACATCCCTACAGTCTCTCGTCTCTCCTTCGCCCCGATCACATCCCTACAGTCTCTCGTCTCTCCTGGGCCCCGATCACATCCCTACAGTCTCTCGTCTCTCCTTCGCCCTGATCACATCCCTACAGTCTCTCGTCTCTCCTGGGCCCCGATCACATCCCTACAGTCTCTCGTCTCTCCTTCGCCCCGATCACATCCCTACAGTCTCTCGTCTCTCCTTCGCCCCGATCACATCCCTACAGTCTCTCGTCTCTCCTGGGCCCCGATCACATCCCTACAGTCTCTCGCCTCTCCTAGGCCCCGATCACATCCCTACAGTCTCTCGCCTCTCCTTCGCCCCGATCACATCCCGACAGTCTCTCGTCTCTCCTGGGCCCCGATCACATCCCGACAGTCTCTCGCCTCTCCTGGGCCCCGATCACATCCCTACAATCTCTCGTCTCTCCTGGACCCCGATCACATCCCCACAGTCTCTCGTCTCTCCTGGGCCCCGATCACATCCCTACAGTCTCTCGCCTCTCCTGCGCCCCGATCACATCCCTACAATCTCTCGTCTCTCCTGGGCCCCGATCACATCCCTGCAGTCTCTCGTCTCTCCTTCGCCCCGATCACATCCCTACAGTCTCTCGTCTCTCCTTCGCCCTGATCACATCCCTCCAGTCTCTCGCCTCTCCTTCGCCCCGATCACATCCCTACAGTCTCTCGTCTCTCCTTCGCCCCGATCACATCCCTACAGTCTCTCGTCTCTCCTTCGCCCTGATCACATCCCTCCAGTCTCTCGCCTCTCCTTCGCCCCGATCACATCCCTACAGTCTCTCGTCTCTCCTTCGCCCCGATCACATCCCTACAGTCTCTCGTCTCTCCTGGGCCCCGATCACATCCCAACAGTCTCTCGTCTCTCCTTCGCCCCGATCACATCCCTGCAGTCTCTCGTCTCTCCTGGGCCCCGATCACATCCCTACAGTCTCTCGTCTCTCCTTCGCCCCGATCACATCCCTACAGTCTCTCGCCTCTCCTTCGCCCCGATCACATCCCTACAGTCTCTCGTCTCTCCTGGGCCCCGATCACATCCCTACAGTCTCTCGTCTCTCCTTCGCCCCGATCACATCCCTACAGTCTCTCGTCTCTCCTGGGCCCCGATCACATCCCTACAATCTCTCGTCTCTCCTGGGCCCCGATCACATCCCTACAGTCTCTCGTCTCTCCTGGGCCCCGATCACATCCGTACAGTCTCTCGTCTCTCCTGGGCCCCGATCACATCCCTACAGTCTCTCGTCTCTCCTGGGCCCCGATCACATCCCGACAGTCTCTCGTCTCTCCTGGGCCCCGATCACATCCCTACAGTCTCTCGTCTCTCGTGGGCCCCGATCACATCCCTACAGTCTCTCGTCTCTCCTGGGCCCCGATCACATCCCTACAGTCTCTCGTCTCTCCTGGGCCCCGATCACCTCCCTACAGTCTCTCGTCTCCTTCGCCCCGATCACATCCCTACAGTCTCTCGTCTCTCCTTCGCCCCGATCACATCCCTACAGTCTCTCGTCTCTCCTTCGCCCTGATCACATCCCTACAGTCTCTCGTCTCTCCTTCGCCCCGATCACATCCCTACAGTCTCTCGTCTCTCCTTCGCCCCGATCACATCCCTACAGTCTCTCGTCTCTCCTTCGCCCCGATTTCATCCCTACAGTCTCTCGTCTCTCCTTCGCCCCGATCACCTCCCTACAGTCTCTCGTCTCTCCTTCGCCCCGATCACATCCCTACAGTCTCTCGTCTCTCCTTCGCCCTGATCACATCCCTCCAGTCTCTCGCCTCTCCTTCGCCCCGATCACATCCCTACAGTCTCTCGTCTCTCCTTCGCCCCGATCACATCCCTACAGTCTCTCGTCTCTCCTGGGCCCCGATCACATCCCTACAGTCTCTCGTCTCTCCTTCGCCCCGATCACATCCCTGCAGTCTCTCGTCTCTCCTGGGCCCCGATCACATCCCTACAGTCTCTCGTCTCTCCTTCGCCCAGATCACATCTCTACAGTCTCTCGTCTCTCCTTCGCCCCGATCACATCCCTACAGTCTCTCGTCTCTCCTTCGCCCCGATCATATCCCGACAGTCTCTCGCCTCTCCTGGGCCCCGATCACATCCCTACAGTCTCTCGTCTCTCCTGGGCCCCGATCACATCCCTACAGTCTCTCGTCTCTCCTTCGCCCCGATCACATCCCTACAGTCTCTCGTCTCTCCTTCGCCCCGATCACATCCCTACAGTCTCTCGTCTCTCCTTCGCCCCGATCACATCCCTACAGTCTCTCGTCTCTCCTTCGCCCCGATCACATCCCTACAGTCTCTCGTCTCTCCTTCGCCCCGATCACATCCCTACAGTCTCTCGTCTCTCCTTCGCCCCGATCACATCCCTACAGTCTCTCGCCTCTCCTGGGCCCCGATCACATCCCTACAGTCTCTCGTCTCTCCTGGACCCCGATCACATCCCTACAGTCTCTCGTCTCTCCTGGGCCCCGATCACATCCCTACAGTCTCTCGTCTCTCCTTCGCCCCGATCACATCCCTACAGTCTCTCGTCTCTCCTGGGCCCCGATCACATCCCTACAGTCTCTCGTCTCTCCTTCGCCCTGATCACATCCCTACAGTCTCTCGTCTCTCCTGGGCCCCGATCACATCCCTACAGTCTCTCGTCTCTCCTTCGCCCCGATCACATCCCTACAGTCTCTCGTCTCTCCTTCGCCCCGATCACATCCCTACAGTCTCTCGTCTCTCCTGGGCCCCGATCACATCCCTACAGTCTCTCGCCTCTCCTAGGCCCCGATCACATCCCTACAGTCTCTCGCCTCTCCTTCGCCCCGATCACATCCCGACAGTCTCTCGTCTCTCCTGGGCCCCGATCACATCCCGACAGTCTCTCGCCTCTCCTGGGCCCCGATCACATCCCTACAATCTCTCGTCTCTCCTGGACCCCGATCACATCCCCACAGTCTCTCGTCTCTCCTGGGCCCCGATCACATCCCTACAGTCTCTCGCCTCTCCTGGGCCCCGATCACATCCCTACAGTCTCTCGTCTCTCCTGGGCCCCGATCACATCCCTACAGTCTCTCGCCTCTCCTGGGCCCCGATCACATCCCTACAGTCTCTCGTCTCTCCTGGACCCCGATCACATCCCTACAGTCTCTCGTCTCTCCTGGGCCCCGATCACATCCCTACAGTCTCTCGTCTCTCCTGGGCCCCGATCACATCCCTACAGTCTCTCGCCTCTCCTGGACCCCGATCACATCCCAACAGACTCTCGTCTCTCCTGGACCCCGATCACATCCCTACAGTCTCTCGTCTCTCCTTCGCCCCGATCACATCCCTACAGTCTCTCGTCTCTCCTTCGCCCCGATCACATCCCTACAGTCTCTTGTCTCTCCTGGACCCCGATCACATCCCTACAGTCTCTCGTCTCTCCTGGGCCCCGATCACATTCCTACAGTCTCTCGTCTCTCCTTCGCCCCGATCACATCCCTACAGTCTCTCGTCTCTCCTGGACCCCGATCACATCCCTACAGTCTCTCGTCTCTCCTGGGCCCCGATCACATCCCGACAGTCTCTCGTCTCTCCTGGACCCCGATCACATCCCTACAGTCTCTCGCCTCTCCTGGGCCCCGATCACATCCCTACAGTCTCTCGTCTCTCCTGGACCCCGATCACATCCCTACAGTCTCTCGTCTCCCCTGGGCCCCGATCACATCCCTACAGTCTCTCGCCTCTCCTGGGCCCCGATCACATCCCTACAGTCTCTCGCCGCTCCTGGGCCCCGATCACATCCCTGCAGTCTCTCGTCTCTCCTTCGCCCCGATCACAACCCTGCAGTCTCTCGTCTCTCCTTCGCCCCGATCACAACCCTGCAGTCTCTCGCCTCTCCTTCGCCCCGATCACATCCCTACAGTCTCTCGTCTCTCCTGGACCCCGATCACATCCCTACAGTCTCTCGTCTCTCCTGGGCCCCGATCACATCCCTACAGTCTCTCGTCTCTCCTTCGCCCCGATCACATCCCTACAGTCTCTCGCCTCTCCTTCGCCCCGATCACATCCCTACAGTCTCTCGTCTCTCCTGGACCCCGATCACATCCCTACAGTCTCTCGCCTCTCCTTCGCCCCGATCACATCCCTACAGTCTCTCGTCTCTCCTGGGCCCCGATCACATCCCTGCAGTCTCTCGTCTCTCCTTCGCCCCGATCACAACCCTGCAGTCTCTCGCCTCTCCTTCGCCCCGATCACATCCCTACAGTCCATCGTCTCTCCTGGACCCCGATCACATCCCTACAGTCTCTCGTCTCTCCTGGGCCCCGATCACATCCCTACAGTCTCTCGTCTCTCCTTCGCCCCGATCACATCCCTACAGTCTCTCGCCTCTCCTTCGCCCCGATCATATCCCTACAGTCCATCGTCTCTCCTGGACCCCGATCACATCCCTACAGTCTCTCGTCTCTCCTGGGCCCCGATCACATCCCTACAGTCTCTCGTCTCTCCTTCGCCCCGATCACATCCCTACAGTCTCTCGCCTCTCCTTCGCCCCGATCATATCCCTACAGTCTCTCGTCTCTCCTGGGCCCCGATCACATCCCTACAGTCTCTCGTCTCTCCTGGACCCCGATCACATCCCTTCAGTCTCTCGTCTCTCCTGGGCCCCGATCACATCCCTACAGTCTCTCGCCTCTCCTTCGCCCCGATCACATCCCTACAGTCTCTCGTCTCTCCTTCGCCCAGATCACATCCCTACAGTCTCTCGTCTCTCCTTCGCCCCGATCACATCCCTACAGTCTCTCGTCTCTCCTTCGCCCCGATCACATCCCTACAGTCTCTCGTCTCTCCTGGACCCCGATCACATCCCTTCAGTCTCTCGTCTCTCCTGGGCCCCGATCACATCCCTACAGTCTCTCGTCTCTCCTTCGCCCCGATCACATCCCTACAGTCTCTCGTCTCTCCTGGGCCCCGATCACATCCCTACAGTCTCTCGTCTCTCCTTCGCCCTGATCACATCCCTACAGTCTCTCGTCTCTCCTGGGCCCCGATCACATCCCTACAGTCTCTCGTCTCTCCTTCGCCCCGATCACATCCCGACAGTCTCTCGTCTCTCCTGGGCCCCGATCACATCCCTACAGTCTCTCGCCTCTCCTAGGCCCCGATCACATCCCTACAGTCTCTCGCCTCTCCTTCGCCCCGATCACATCCCGACAGTCTCTCGTCTCTCCTGGGCCCCGATCACATCCCGACAGTCTCTCGCCTCTCCTGGGCCCCGATCACATCCCTACAATCTCTCGTCTCTCCTGGACCCCGATCACATCCCCACAGTCTCTCGTCTCTCCTGGGCCCCGATCACATCCCTACAGTCTCTCGCCTCTCCTGGGCCCCGATCACATCCCTACAGTCTCTCGTCTCTCCTGGGCCCCGATCACATCCCTACAGTCTCTCGCCTCTCCTGGGCCCCGATCACATCCCTACAGTCTCTCGTCTCTCCTGGACCCCGATCACATCCCTACAGTCTCTCGTCTCTCCTGGGCCCCGATCACATCCCTACAGTCTCTCGTCTCTCCTGGGCCCCGATCACATCCCTACAGTCTCTCGCCTCTCCTGGACCCCGATCACATCCCAACAGACTCTCGTCTCTCCTGGACCCCGATCACATCCCTACAGTCTCTCGTCTCTCCTTCGCCCCGATCACATCCCTACAGTCTCTCGTCTCTCCTTCGCCCCGATCACATCCCTACAGTCTCTTGTCTCTCCTGGACCCCGATCACATCCCTACAGTCTCTCGTCTCTCCTGGGCCCCGATTACATTCCTACAGTCTCTCGTCTCTCCTTCGCCCCGATCACATCCCTACAGTCACTCGTCTCTCGTGGACCCCGATCACATCCCTACAGTCTCTCGTCTCTCCTGGGCCCCGATCACATCCCGACAGTCTCTCGTCTCTCCTGGACCCCGATCACATCCCTACAGTCTCTCGCCTCTCCTGGGCCCCGATCACATCCCTACAGTCTCTCGTCTCTCCTGGACCCCGATCACATCCCTACAGTCTCTCGTCTCCCCTGGGCCCCGATCACATCCCTACAGTCTCTCGCCTCTCCTGGGCCCCGATCACATCCCTACAGTCTCTCGCCGCTCCTGGGCCCCGATCACATCCCTGCAGTCTCTCGTCTCTCCTTCGCCCCGATCACAACCCTGCAGTCTCTCGTCTCTCCTTCGCCCCGATCACATCCCTGCAGTCTCTCGCCTCTCCTTCGCCCCGATCACATCCCTACAGTCTCTCGTCTCTCCTGGACCCCGATCACATCCCTACAGTCTCTCGTCTCTCCTGGGCCCCGATCACATCCCTACAGTCTCTCGTCTCTCCTTCGCCCCGATCACATCCCTACAGTCTCTCGCCTCTCCTTCGCCCCGATCACATCCCTACAGTCTCTCGTCTCTCCTGGACCCCGATCACATCCCTACAGTCTCTCGCCTCTCCTTCGCCCCGATCACATCCCTACAGTCTCTCGTCTCTCCTGGGCCCCGATCACATCCCTGCAGTCTCTCGTCTCTCCTTCGCCCCGATCACAACCCTGCAGTCTCTCGCCTCTCCTTCGCCCCGATCACATCCCTACAGTCCATCGTCTCTCCTGGACCCCGATCACATCCCTACAGTCTCTCGTCTCTCCTGGGCCCCGATCACATCCCAACAGTCTCTCGTCTCTCCTTCGCCCCGATCACATCCCTACAGTCTCTCGCCTCTCCTTCGCCCCGATCACATCCCTAAAGTCTCTCGTCTCTCCTGGACCCCGATCACATCCCTGCAGTCTCTCGCCTCTCCTTCGCCCCGATCACATCCCTACAGTCTCTCGTCTCTCCTGGGCCCCGATCACATCCCTACAGTCTCTCGTCTCTCCTTCGCCCCGATCACATCCCTGCAGTCTCTCGTCTCTCCTGGGCCCCGATCACATCCCTACAGTCTCTCGTCTCTCCTTCGCCCCGATCACATCCCTACAGTCTCTCGTCTCTCCTGGGCCCCGATCACATCCCTACAGTCTCTCGTCTCTCCTTCGCCCCGATCACATCCCTGCAGTCTCTCGTCTCTCCTGGGCCCCGATCACATCCCTACAGTCTCTCGTCTCTCCTTCGCCCCGATCACATCCCTGCAGTCTCTCGCCTCTCCTGGGCCCCGATCACATCCCTACAGTCTCTCGTCTCTCCTGGACCCCGATCACATCCCTTCAGTCTCTCGTCTCTCCTGGGCCCCGATCACATCCCTACAGTCTCTCGTCTCTCCTTCGCCCCGATCACATCCCTACAGTCTCTCGCCTCTCCTGGGCCCCGATCACATCCCTACAGTCTCTCGTCTCTCCTGGACCCCGATCACATCCCTTCAGTCTCTCGTCTCTCCTGGGCCCCGATCACATCCCTACAGTCTCTCGTCTCTCCTTCGCCCCGATCACATCCCTACAGTCTCTCGTCTCTCCTGGGCCCCGATCACATCCCTACAGTCTCTCGTCTCTCCTTCGCCCTGATCACATCCCTACAGTCTCTCGTCTCTCCTGGGCCTCGATCACATCCCTACAGTCTCTCGTCTCTCCTTCGCCCCGATCACATCCCTACAGTCTCTCGTCTCTCCTTCGCCCCGATCACATCCCTACAGTCTCTCGTCTCTCCTGGGCCCCGATCACATCCCTACAGTCTCTCGCCTCTCCTGGGCCCCGATCACATCCCTACAGTCTCTCGCCTCTCCTTCGCCCCGATCACATCCCGACAGTCTCTCGTCTCTCCTGGGCCCCGATCACATCCCTACAGTCTCTCGCCTCTCCTGGGCCCCGATCACATCCCTACAGTCTCTCGTCTCTCCTGGACCCCGATCACATCCCCACAGTCTCTCGTCTCTCCTGGGCCCCGATCACATCCCTGCAGTCTCTCGTCTCTCCTGGGCCCCGATCACATCCCTACAGTCTCTCGCCTCTCCTGGGCCCCGATCACATCCCTACAGTCTCTCGTCTCTCCTGGACCCCGATCACATCCCTACAGTCTCTCGTCTCTCCTGGGCCCCGATCACATCCCTACAGTCTCTCGTCTCTCCTGGGCCCCGATCACATCCCTACAGTCTCTCGCCTCTCCTGGACCCCGATCACATCCCAACAGACTCTCGTCTCTCCTGGACCCCGATCACATCCCTACAGTCTCTCGTCTCTCCTTCGCCCCGATCACATCCCTACAGTCTCTCGTCTCTCCTTCGCCCCGATCACATCCCTACAGTCTCTTGTCTCTCCTGGACCCCGATCACATCCCTACAGTCTCTCGTCTCTCCTGGGCCCCGATCACATCCCTACAGTCTCTCGTCTCTCCTTCGCCCCGATCACATCCCTACAGTCTCTCGTCTCTCCTGGACCCCGATCACATCCCTACAGTCTCTCGTCTCTCCTGGGCCCCGATCACATCCCTACAGTCTCTCGTCTCTCCTGGACCCCGATCACATCCCTACAGTCTCTCGCCTCTCCTGGGCCCCGATCACATCCCTACAGTCTCTCGTCTCTCCTGGACCCCGATCACATCCCTACAGTCTCTCGTCTCTCCTGGGCCCCGATCACATCCCTACAGTCTCTCGCCTCTCCTGGGCCCCGATCACATCCCTGCAGTCTCTCGCCGCTCCTGGGCCCCGATCACATCCCTGCAGTCTCTCGTCTCTCCTTCGCCCCGATCACAACCCTGCAGTCTCTCGCCTCTCCTTCGCCCCGATCACATCCCTACAGTCTCTCGTCTCTCCTTCGCCCCGATCACAACCCTGCAGTCTCTCGCCTCTCCTTCGCCCCGATCACATCCCTACAGTCTCTCGTCTCTCCTGGGCCCCGATCACATCCCTACAGTCTCTCGTCTCTCCTTCGCCCCGATCACATCCCTACAGTCTCTCGTCTCTCCTTCGCCCCGATCACATCCCTACAGTCTCTCGTCTCTCCTGGGCCCCGATCACATCCCTACAGTCTCTCGCCTCTCCTGGGCCCCGATCACATCCCTGCAGTCTCTCGTCTCTCCTTCGCCCCGATCACATCCCTACAGTCTCTCGCCTCTCCTTCGCCCCGATCACATCCCTACAGTCTCTCGTCTCTCCTGGACCCCGATCACATCCCTGCAGTCTCTCGCCTCTCCTTCGCCCCGATGACATCCCTGCAGTCTCTCGTCTCTCCTGGACCCCGATCACATCCCTACAGTCTCTCGCCTCTCCTAGGCCCCGATCACATCCCTACAGTCTCTCGTCTCTCCTGGACCCCGATCACAACCCTGCAGTCTCTCGTCTCTCCTGGGCCCCGATCACATCCCTACAGTCTCTCGCCTCTCCTGGGCCCCGATCACATCCCTACAGTCTCTCGTCTCTCCTGGACCCCGATCACATCCCTACAGTCTCTCGTCTCTCCTGGGCCCCGATCACATCCCTACAGTCTCTCGTCTCTCCTTCGCCCTGATCACATCCCTACAGTCTCTCGCCTCTCCTTCGCCCCGATCACATCCCTACAGTCTCTCGTCTCTCCTGGACCCCGATCACATCCCTACAGTCTCTCGCCTCTCCTTCGCCCCGATCACATCCCTACAGTCTCTCGTCTCTCCTGGGCCCAGATCACATCCCTACAGTCTCTCGTCTCTCCTGGACCCCGATCACATCCCTGCAGTCTCTCGTCTCTCCTTCGCCCCGATCACATCCCTACAGTCTCTCGTCTCTCCTGGGCCCCGATCACATCCCTACAGTCTCTCGTCTCTCCTGGGCCCCGATCACATCCCCACAGTCTCTCGTCTCTCCTGGACCCCGATCACATCCCTACAGTCTCTCGTCTCTCCTGGGCCCCGATCACATCCCTACAGTCTCTCGTCTCTCCTGGACCCCGATCACATCCCTGCAGTCTCTCGCCTCTCCTGGGCCCCGATCACATCCCTACAGTCTCTCGTCTCTCCTTCGCCCCGATCACATCCCTACCGTCTCTCGTCTCTCCTTCGCCCGGATCACATCCCTACAGTCTCTCGTCTCTCCTTCGCCCCGATCACATCCCTGCAGTCTCTCGTCTCTCCTTCGCCCCGATCACATCCCTACAGTCTCTCACCTCTCCTGGGCCCTGATCACATCCCTACAGTCTCTCGTCTCTCCTGGGCCCCGATCACATCCCTACAGTCTCTCGTCTCTCCTTCGCCCCGATCACATCCCTACAGTCTCTCGCCTCTCCTTCGCCCCGATCACATCCCTACAGTCTCTCGTCTCTCCTGGGCCCCGATCACATCCCTACAGTCTCTCGTCTCTCCTTCGCCCCGATCACATCCCTACAGTCTCTCGTCTCTCCTTCGCCCCGATCACATCCCTACAGTCTCTCGCCTCTCCTTCGCCACGATCACATCCCTACAGTCTCTCGTCTCTCCTTCGCCCCGATCACATCCCTACAGTCTCTCGTCTCTCCTGGGCCCCGATCACATCCCTACAATCTCTCGTCTCTCCTGGGCCCCGATCACATCCCTACAGTCTCTCGTCTCTCGTGGGCCCCGATCACATCCCTACAGTCTCTCGTCTCTCCTGGGCCCCGATCACATCCCTACAGTCTCTCGTCTCTCCTGGGCCCCGATCACATCCCTACAGTCTCTCGTCTCTCCTGGGCCCTGATCACATCCCTACAGTCTCTCGTCTCTCCTGGGCCCTGATCACCTCCCTACAGTCTCTCGTCTCTCGTGGGCCCCGATCACATCCCTACAGTCTCTCGTCTCTCGTGGGCCCCGATCACATCCCTACAGTCTCTCGTCTCTCCTGGGCCCCAATCACATCCCTACAGTCTCTCGTCTCTCCTGGGCCCCGATCACATCCCTACAGTCTCTCGTCTCTCCTGGGCCCCGATCACCTCCCTACAGTCTCTCGTCTCCTTCGCCCCGATCACATCCCTACAGTCTCTCGCCTCTCCTGCGCCCCGATCACATCCCTACAATCTCTCGTCTCTCCTGGGCCCCGATCACATCCCTGCAGTCTCTCGTCTCTCCTTCGCCCCGATCACATCCCTACAGTCTCTCGTCTCTCCTTCGCCCTGATCACATCCCTCCAGTCTCTCGCCTCTCCTTCGCCCCGATCACATCCCTACAGTCTCTCGTCTCTCCTTCGCCCCGATCACATCCCTACAGTCTCTCGTCTCTCCTTCGCCCTGATCACATCCCTCCAGTCTCTCGCCTCTCCTTCGCCCCGATCACATCCCTACAGTCTCTCGTCTCTCCTGGGCCCCGATCACATCCCAACAGTCTCTCGTCTCTCCTTCGCCCCGATCACATCCCTACAGTCTCTCATCTCTCCTGGGCCCCGATCACATCCCTACAGTCTCTCGTCTGTCCTTCGCCCCGATCACATCCCTACAGTCTCTCGCCTCTCCTTCGCCCCGATCACATCCCTACAGTCTCTCGTCTCTCCTGGGCCCCGATCACATCCCTACAGTCTCTCGTCTCTCCTTCGCCCCGATCACATCCCTACAGTCTCTCGTCTCTCCTGGGCCCCGATCACATCCCTACAATCTCTCGTCTCTCCTGGGCCCCGATCACATCCCTACAGTCTCTCGTCTCTCCTGGGCCCCGATCACATCCCTACAGTCTCTCGTCTCTCCTGGGCCCCGATCACATCCCTACAGTCTCTCGTCTCTCCTGGGCCCCGATCACATCCCTACAGTCTCTCGTCTCTCCTGGGCCCCGATCACCTCCCTACAGTCTCTCGTCTCCTTCGCGCCGATCACATCCCTACAGTCTCTCGTCTCTCCTTCGCCCCGATCACATCCCTACAGTCTCTCGTCTCTCCTTCGCCCTGATCACATCCCTACAGTCTCTCGTCTCTCCTTCGCCCTGATCACATCCCTACAGTCTCTCGTCTCTCCTTCGCCCCGATCACATCCCTACAGTCTCTCGTCTCTCCTTCGCCCCGATTTCATCCCTACAGTCTCTCGTCTCTCCTTCGCCCCGATCACCTCCCTACAGTCTCTCGTCTCTCCTTCGCCCCGATCACATCCCTACAGTCTCTCGTCTCTCCTTCGCCCTGATCACATCCCTACAGTCTCTCGTCTCTCCTTCGCCCCGATCACATCCCTACAGTCTCTCGTCTCTCCTTCGCCCCGATCACATCCCTACAGTCTCTCGTCTCTCCTTCGCCCCGATTTCATCCCTACAGTCTCTCGTCTCTCCTTCGCCCCGATCACCTCCCTACAGTCTCTCGTCTCTCCTTCGCCCCGATCACATCCCTACAGTCTCTCGTCTCTCCTTCGCCCTGATCACATCCCTCCAGTCTCTCGCCTCTCCTTCGCCCCGATCACATCCCTACAGTCTCTCGTCTCTCCTGGGCCCCGATCACATCCCTACAGTCTCTCGTCTCTCCTGGGCCCCGATCACATCCCTACAGTCTCTCGTCTCTCCTTCGCCCCGATCACATCCCTGCAGTCTCTCGTCTCTCCTGGGCCCCGATCACATCCCTACAGTCTCTCGTCTCTCCTTCGCCCAGATCACATCTCTACAGTCTCTCGTCTCTCCTTCGCCCCGATCACATCCCTACAGTCTCTCGTCTCTCCTTCGCCCCGATCATATCCCGACAGTCTCTCGCCTCTCCTGGGCCCCGATCACATCCCTACAGTCTCTCGTCTCTCCTTCGCCCTGATCACATCCCTACAGTCTCTCGTCTCTCCTGGGCCCCGATCACATCCCTACAGTCTCTCGTCTCTCCTTCGCCCCGATCACATCCCTACAGTCTCTCGTCTCTCCTTCGCCCCGATCACATCCCTACAGTCTCTCGTCTCTCCTGGGCCCCGATCACATCCCTACAGTCTCTCGCCTCTCCTAGGCCCCGATCACATCCCTACAGTCTCTCGCCTCTCCTTCGCCCCGATCACATCCCGACAGTCTCTCGTCTCTCCTGGGCCCCGATCACATCCCTACAGTCTCTCGCCTCTCCTGGGCCCCGATCACATCCCTACAATCTCTCGTCTCTCCTGGACCCCGATCACATCCCCACAGTCTCTCGTCTCTCCTGGGCCCCGATCACATCCCTACAGTCTCTCGCCTCTCCTGGGCCCCGATCACATCCCTACAGTCTCTCGTCTCTCCTGGGCCCCGATCACATCCCTACAGTCTCTCGCCTCTCCTGGGCCCCGATCACATCCCTACAGTCTCTCGTCTCTCCTGGACCCCGATCACATCCCTACAGTCTCTCGTCTCTCCTGGGCCCCGATCACATCCCTACAGTCTCTCGTCTCTCCTGGGCCCCGATCACATCCCTACAGTCTCTCGCCTCTCCTGGACCCCGATCACATCCCAACAGACTCTCGTCTCTCCTGGACCCCGATCACATCCCTACAGTCTCTCGTCTCTCCTTCGCCCCGATCACATCCCTACAGTCTCTCGTCTCTCCTTCGCCCCGATCACATCCCTACAGTCTCTTGTCTCTCCTGGACCCCGATCACATCCCTACAGTCTCTCGTCTCTCCTGGGCCCCGATCACATTCCTACAGTCTCTCGTCTCTCCTTCGCCCCGATCACATCCCTACAGTCTCTCGTCTCTCCTGGACCCCGATCACATCCCTACAGTCTCTCGTCTCTCCTGGGCCCCGATCACATCCCTACAGTCTCTCGTCTCTCCTTCGCCCCGATCACATCCCTACAGTCTCTCGTCTCTCCTGGGCCCCGATCACATCCCTACAATCTCTCGTCTCTCCTGGGCCCCGATCACATCCCTACAGTCTCTCGTCTCTCCTGGGCCCCGATCACATCCCTACAGTCTCTCGTCTCTCCTGGGCCCCGATCACATCCCTACAGTCTCTCGTCTCTCCTGGGCCCCGATCACATCCCTACAGTCTCTCGTCTCTCCTGGGCCCCGATCACATCCCTACAGTCTCTCGTCTCTCGTGGGCCCCGATCACATCCCTACAGTCTCTCGTCTCTCCTGGGCCCCGATCACATCCCTACAGTCTCTCGTCTCTCCTGGGCCCCGATCACATCCCTACAGTCTCTCGTCTCTCCTGGGCCCCGATCACATCCCTACAGTCTCTCGTCTCTCCTGGGCCCCGATCACATCCCTACAGTCTCTCGTCTCTCGTGGGCCCCGATCACATCCCTACAGTCTCTCGTCTCTCCTGGGCCCCGATCACATCCCTACAGTCTCTCGTCTCTCCTGGGCCCCGATCACCTCCCTACAGTCTCTCGTCTCCTTCGCCCCGATCACATCCCTACAGTCTCTCGTCTCTCCTTCGCCCCGATCACATCCCTACAGTCTCTCGTCTCTCCTTCGCCCCGATCACATCCCTACAGTCTCTCGTCTCTCCTTCGCCCCGATCACATCCCTACAGTCTCTCGTCTCTCCTTCGCCCCGATCACATCCCTACAGTCTCTCGTCTCTCCTTCGCCCCGATCACATCCCTACAGTCTCTCGTCTCTCCTTCGCCCCGATCACCTCCCTACAGTCTCTCGTCTCTCCTTCGCCCCGATCACATCCCTACAGTCTCTCGCCTCTCCTTCGCCACGATCACATCCCTACAGTCTCTCGTCTCTCCTTCGCCCCGATCACATCCCTACAGTCTCTCGCCTCTCCTTCGCCACGATCACATCCCTACAGTCTCTCGTCTCTCCTTCGCCCCGATCACATCCCTACAGTCTCTCGTCTCTCCTGGGCCCCGATCACATCCCTACAATCTCTCGTCTCTCCTGGGCCCCGATCACATCCCTACAGTCTCTCGTCTCTCCTGGGCCCCGATCACATCCCTACAGTCTCTCGTCTCTCCTTCGCCCTGATCACATCCCTCCAGTCTCTCGCCTCTCCTTCGCCCCGATCACATCCCTACAGTCTCTCGTCTCTCCTTCGCCCCGATCACATCCCTACAGTCTCTCGTCTCTCCTGGGCCCCGATCACATCCCAACAGTCTCTCGTCTCTCCTTCGCCCCGATCACATCCCTACAGTCTCTCATCTCTCCTGGGCCCCGATCACATCCCTACAGTCTCTCGTCTCTCCTTCGCCCTGATCACATCCCTACAGTCTCTCGCCTCTCCTTCGCCCCGATCACATCCCTACAGTCTCTCGTCTCTCCTGGGCCCCGATCACATCCCTACAGTCTCTCGTCTCTCCTTCGCCCCGATCACATCCCTACAATCTCTCGTCTCTCCTGGGCCCCGATCACATCCCTACAGTCTCTCGTCTCTCCTGGGCCCCGATCACATCCCTACAGTCTCTCGTCTCTCCTGGGCCCCGATCACATCCCTACAGTCTCTCGTCTCTCCTGGGCCCCGATCACATCCCTACAGTCTCTCGTCTCTCCGGGGCCCCGATCACCTCCCTACAGTCTCTCGTCTCCTTCGCGCCGATCACATCCCTACAGTCTCTCGTCTCTCCTTCGCCCCGATCACATCCCTACAGTCTCTCGTCTCTCCTTCGCCCTGATCACTTCCCTACAGTCTCTCGTCTCTCCTTCGCCCCGATCACATCCCTACAGTCTCTCGTCTCTCCTTCGCCCCGATCACATCCCTACAGTCTCTCGTCTCTCCTTCGCCCCGATTTCATCCCTACAGTCTCTCGTCTCTCCTTCGCCCCGATCACCTCCCTACAGTCTCTCGTCTCTCCTTCGCCCCGATCACATCCCTACAGTCTCTCGTCTCTCCTTCGCCCTGATCACATCCCTACAGTCTCTCGTCTCTCCTTCGCCCCGATCACATCCCTACAGTCTCTCGTCTCTCCTTCGCCCCGATCACATCCCTACAGTCTCTCGTCTCTCCTGGGCCCCGATCACATCCCTACAGTCTCTCGTCTCTCCTTCGCCCCGATCACATCCCTACAATCTCTCGTCTCTCCTGGGCCCCGATCACATCCCTACAGTCTCTCGTCTCTCCTGGGCCCCGATCACATCCCTACAGTCTCTCGTCTCTCCTGGGCCCCGATCACCTCCCTACAGTCTCTCGTCTCCTTCGCGCCGATCACATCCCTACAGTCTCTCGTCTCTCCTTCGCCCCGATCACATCCCTACAGTCTCTCGTCTCTCCTTCGCCCTGATCACATCCCTACAGTCTCTCGTCTCTCCTTCGCCCCGATCACATCCCTCCAGTCTCTCGCCTCTCCTTCGCCCCGATCACATCCCTACAGTCTCTCGTCTCTCCTTCGCCCCGATCACATCCCTACAGTCTCTCGTCTCTCCTGGGCCCCGATCACATCCCAACAGTCTCTCGTCTCTCCTTCGCCCCGATCACATCCCTACAGTCTCTCATCTCTCCTGGGCCCCGATCACATCCCTACAGTCTCTCGTCTCTCCTTCGCCCCGATCACATCCCTACAGTCTCTCGCCTCTCCTTCGCCCCGATCACATCCCTACAGTCTCTCGTCTCTCCTGGGCCCCGATCACATCCCTACAGTCTCTCGTCTCTCCTTCGCCCCGATCACATCCCTACAATCTCTCGTCTCTCCTGGGCCCCGATCACATCCCTACAGTCTCTCGTCTCTCCTGGGCCCCGATCACATCCCTACAGTCTCTCGTCTCTCCTGGGCCCCGATCACATCCCTACAGTCTCTCGTCTCTCCTGGGCCCCGATCACATCCCTACAGTCTCTCGTCTCTCCTGGGCCCCGATCACCTCCCTACAGTCTCTCGTCTCCTTCGCGCCGATCACATCCCTACAGTCTCTCGTCTCTCCTTCGCCCCGATCACATCCCTACAGTCTCTCGTCTCTCCTTCGCCCTGATCACATCCCTACAGTCTCTCGTCTCTCCTTCGCCCCGATCACATCCCTACAGTCTCTCGTCTCTCCTTCGCCCCGATCACATCCCTACAGTCTCTCGTCTCTCCTTCGCCCTGATCACATCCCTACAGTCTCTCGTCTCTCCTGGGCCCCGATCACCTCCCTACAGTCTCTCGTCTCCTTCGCGCCGATCACATCCCTACAGTCTCTCGTCTCTCCTTCGCCCCGATCACATCCCTACAGTCTCTCGTCTCTCCTTCGCCCCGATTTCATCCCTACAGTCTCTCGTCTCTCCTTCGCCCCGATCACCTCCCTACAGTCTCTCGTCTCTCCTTCGCCCCGATCACATCCCTACAGTCTCTCGTCTCTCCTTCGCCCTGATCACATCCCTACAGTCTCTCGTCTCTCCTTCGCCCCGATCACATCCCTACAGTCTCTCGTCTCTCCTTCGCCCCGATCACATCCCTACAGTCTCTCGTCTCTCCTTCGCCCCGATTTCATCCCTACAGTCTCTCGTCTCTCCTTCGCCCCGATCACCTCCCTACAGTCTCTCGTCTCTCCTTCGCCCCGATCACATCCCTACAGTCTCTCGTCTCTCCTTCGCCCTGATCACATCCCTCCAGTCTCTCGCCTCTCCTTCGCCCCGATCACATCCCTACAGTCTCTCGTCTCTCCTGGGCCCCGATCACATCCCTACAGTCTCTCGTCTCTCCTGGGCCCCGATCACATCCCTACAGTCTCTCGTCTCTCCTTCGCCCCGATCACATCCCTGCAGTCTCTCGTCTCTCCTGGGCCCCGATCACATCCCTACAGTCTCTCGTCTCTCCTTCGCCCAGATCACATCTCTACAGTCTCTCGTCTCTCCTTCGCCCCGATCACATCCCTACAGTCTCTCGTCTCTCCTTCGCCCCGATCATATCCCGACAGTCTCTCGCCTCTCCTGGGCCCCGATCACATCCCTACAGTCTCTCGCCTCTCCTGGGCCCCGATCACATCCCTACAGTCTCTCGTCTCTCCTGGGCCCCGATCACATCCCTTCAGTCTCTCGTCTCTCCTGGGCCCCGATCACATCCCTACAGTCTCTCGTCTCTCCTTCGCCCCGATCACATCCCTACAGTCTCTCGTCTCTCCTTCGCCCCGATCACATCCCTACAGTCTCTCGTCTCTCCTTCGCCCCGATCACATCCCTACAGTCTCTCGTCTCTCCTGGACCCCGATCACATCCCTTCAGTCTCTCATCTCTCCTGGGCCCCGATCACATCCCTACAGTCTCTCGTCTCTCCTTCGCCCCGATCACATCCCTACAGTCTCTCGTCTCTCCTGGGCCCCGATCACATCCCTACAGTCTCTCGTCTCTCCTTCGCCCTGATCACATCCCTACAGTCTCTCGTCTCTCCTGGGCCCCGATCACATCCCTACAGTCTCTCGTCTCTCCTTCGCCCCGATCACATCCCTACAGTCTCTCGTCTCTCCTTCGCCCCGATCACATCCCTACAGTCTCTCGTCTCTCCTGGGCCCCGATCACATCCCTACAGTCTCTCGCCTCTCCGAGGCCCCGATCACATCCCTACAGTCTCTCGCCTCTCCTTCGCCCCGATCACATCCCGACAGTCTCTCGTCTCTCCTGGGCCCCGATCACATCCCTACAGTCTCTCGCCTCTCCTGGGCCCCGATCACATCCCTACAATCTCTCGTCTCTCCTGGACCCCGATCACATCCCCACAGTCTCTCGTCTCTCCTGGGCCCTGATCACATCCCTACAGTCTCTCGCCTCTCCTGGGCCACGATCACATCCCTACAGTCTCTCGTCTCTCCTGGGCCCCGATCACATCCCTACAGTCTCTCGCCTCTCCTGGGCCCCGATCACATCCCTGCAGTCTCTCGTCTCTCCTGGACCCCGATCACATCCCTACAGTCTCTCGTCTCTCCTGGGCCCCGATCACATCCCTACAGTCTCTCGTCTCTCCTGGGCCCCGATCACATCCCTACAGTCTCTCGCCTCTCCTGGACCCCGATCACATCCCAACAGACTCTCGTCTCTCCTGGACCCCGATCACATCCCTACAGTCTCTCGTCTCTCCTTCGCCCCGATCACATCCCTACAGTCTCTCGTCTCTCCTTCGCCCCGATCACATCCCTACAGTCTCTTGTCTCTCCTGGACCCCGATCACATCCCTACAGTCTCTCGTCTCTCCTGGGCCCCGATCACATTCCTACAGTCTCTCGTCTCTCCTTCGCCCCGATCACATCCCTACAGTCTCTCGTCTCTCCTGGACCCCGATCACATCCCTACAGTCTCTCGTCTCTCCTGGGCCCCGATCACATCCCTACAGTCTCTCGTCTCTCCTTCGCCCCGATCACATCCCTACAGTCTCTCGTCTCTCCTGGGCCCCGATCACATCCCTACAATCTCTCGTCTCTCCTGGGCCCCGATCACATCCCTACAGTCTCTCGTCTCTCCTGGGCCCCGATCACATCCCTACAGTCTCTCGTCTCTCCTGGGCCCCGATCACATCCCTACAGTCTCTCGTCTCTCCTGGGCCCCGATCACATCCCTACAGTCTCTCGTCTCTCCTGGGCCCCGATCACATCCCTACAGTCTCTCGTCTCTCGTGGGCCCCGATCACATCCCTACAGTCTCTCGTCTCTCCTGGGCCCCGATCACATCCCTACAGTCTCTCGTCTCTCCTGGGCCCCGATCACCTCCCTACAGTCTCTCGTCTCCTTCGCCCCGATCACATCCCTACAGTCTCTCGTCTCTCCTTCGCCCCGATCACATCCCTACAGTCTCTCGTCTCTCCTTCGCCCTGATCACATCCCTACAGTCTCTCGTCTCTCCTTCGCCCCGATCACATCCCTACAGTCTCTCGTCTCTCCTTCGCCCCGATCACATCCCTACAGTCTCTCGTCTCTCCTTCGCCCCGATCACCTCCCTACAGTCTCTCGTCTCTCCTTCGCCCCGATCACATCCCTACAGTCTCTCGCCTCTCCTTCGCCACGATCACATCCCGACAGTCTCTCGTCTCTCCTTCGCCCCGATCGCATCCCTACAGTCTCTCGTCTCTCCTGGGCCCCGATCGCATCCCTACAATCTCTCGTCTCTCCTGGGCCCCGATCACATCCCTACAGTCTCTCGTCTCTCGTGGGCCCCGATCACATCCCTACAGTCTCTCGTCTCTCCTGGGCCCCGATCACATCCCTACAGTCTCTCGTCTCTCCTGGGCCCGGATCACATCCCTACAGTCTCTCGTCTCTCCTGGGCCCTGATCACATCCCTACAGTCTCTCGTCTCTCCTGGGCCCTGATCACATCCCTACAGTCTCTCGTCTCTCCTGGGCCCCGATCACATCCCTACAGTCTCTCGTCTCTCGTGGGCCCCGATCACATCCCTACAGTCTCTCGTCTCTCCTGGGCCCCGATCACATCCCTACAGTCTCTCGTCTCTCCTGGGCCCCGATCACATCCCTACAGTCTCTCGTCTCTCCTGGGCCCCGATCACCTCCCTACAGTCTCTCGTCTCCTTCGCCCCGATCACATCCCTACAGTCTCTCGCCTCTCCTGCGCCCCGATCACATCCCTACAATCTCTCGTCTCTCCTGGGCCCCGATCACATCCCTGCAGTCTCTCGTCTCTCCTTCGCCCCGATCACATCCCTACAGTCTCTCGTCTCTCCTTCGCCCTGATCACATCCCTCCAGTCTCTCGCCTCTCCTTCGCCCCGATCACATCCCTACAGTCTCTCGTCTCTCCTTCGCCCCGATCACATCCCTACAGTCTCTCGTCTCTCCTTCGCCCTGATCACATCCCTCCAGTCTCTCGCCTCTCCTTCGCCCCGATCACATCCCGACAGTCTCTCGTCTCTCCTTCGCCCCGATCACATCCCTACAGTCTCTCGTCTCTCCTGGGCCCCGATCACATCCCAACAGTCTCTCGTCTCTCCTTCGCCCCGATCACATCCCTACAGTCTCTCGTCTCTCCTGGGCCCCGATCACATCCCTACAGTCTCTCGTCTCTCCTTCGCCCCGATCACATCCCTACAGTCTCTCGCCTCTCCTTCGCCCCGATCACATCCCTACAGTCTCTCGTCTCTCCTGGGCCCCGATCACATCCCTACAGTCTCTCGTCTCTCCTTCGCCCCGATCACATCCCTACAGTCTCTCGTCTCTCCTGGGCCCCGATCACATCCCTACAATCTCTCGTCTCTCCTGAGCCCCGATCACATCCCTACAGTCTCTCGTCTCTCCTGGGCCCCGATCACATCCCTACAGTCTCTCGTCTCTCCTGGGCCCCGATCACATCCCTACAGTCTCTCGTCTCTCCTGGGCCCCGATCACATCCCTACAGTCTCTCGTCTCTCCTGGGCCCCGATCACCTCCCTACAGTCTCTCGTCTCCTTCGCGCCGATCACATCCCTACAGTCTCTCGTCTCTCCTTCGCCCCGATCACATCCCTACAGTCTCTCGTCTCTCCTTCGCCCTGATCACATCCCTGCAGTCTCTCGTCTCTCCTTCGCCCCGATCACATCCCTACAGTCTCTCGTCTCTCCTTCGCCCCGATCACATCCCTACAGTCTCTCGTCTCTCCTTCGCCCCGATTTCATCCCTACAGTCTCTCGTCTCTCCTTCGCCCCGATCACCTCCCTACAGTCTCTCGTCTCTCCTTCGCCCCGATCACATCCCTACAGTCTCTCGTCTCTCCTTCGCCCTGATCACATCCCTCCAGTCTCTCGCCTCTCCTTCGCCCCGATCACATCCCTACAGTCTCTCGTCTCTCCTTCGCCCCGATCACATCCCTACAGTCTCTCGTCTCTCCTGGGCCCCGATCACATCCCTACAGTCTCTCGTCTCTCCTTCGCCCCGATCACATCCCTGCAGTCTCTCGTCTCTCCTTCGCCCCGATCACATCCCTACAGTCTCTCGTCTCTCCTTCGCCCCGATCATATCCCGACAGTCTCTCGCCTCTCCTGGGCCCCGATCA
The DNA here is from genome assembly GCF_044704955.1 of Pristiophorus japonicus. Lineage (NCBI taxonomy): Eukaryota > Metazoa > Chordata > Chondrichthyes > Pristiophoridae > Pristiophorus > Pristiophorus japonicus. Next base: position 137,034 of record NW_027253161.1, on the reverse strand, counting down.
CATCCCTACAGTCTCTCGCCTCTCCTGGGCCCCGATCACATCCCTACAGTCTCTCGTCTCTCCTGGACCCCGATCACATCCCTTCAGTCTCTCGTCTCTCCTGGGCCCCGATCACATCCCTACAGTCTCTCGTCTCTCCTTCGCCCCGATCACATCCCTACAGTCTCTCGTCTCTCCATCGCCCCGATCACATCCCTACAGTCTCTCGTCTCTCCTTCGCCCTGATCACATCCCTACAGTCTCTCGTCTCTCCTGGGCCCCGATCACATCCCTACAGTCTCTCGTCTCTCCTTCGCCCCGATCACATCCCTACAGTCTCTCGTCTCTCCTTCGCCCCGATCACATCCCTACAGTCTCTCGTCTCTCCTTCGCCCCGATCACATCCCTACAGTCTCTCGTCTCTCCTTCGCCCCGATCACATCCCTACAGTCTCTCGTCTCTCCTTCGCCCCGATCACATCCCTACAGTCTCTCGTCTCTCCTGGGCCCCGATCACATCCCTACAGTCTCTCGCCTCTCCTAGGCCCCGATCACATCCCTACAGTCTCTCGCCTCTCCTTCGCCCCGATCACATCCCGACAGTCTCTCGTCTCTCCTGGGCCCCGATCACATCCCGACAGTCTCTCGCCTCTCCTGGGCCCCGATCACATCCCTACAATCTCTCGTCTCTCCTGGACCCCGATCACATCCCCACAGTCTCTCGTCTCTCCTGGGCCCCGATCACATCCCTACAGTCTCTCGCCTCTCCTGGGCCCCGATCACATCCCTACAGTCTCTCGTCTCTCCTGGGCCCCGATCACATCCCTACAGTCTCTCGCCTCTCCTGGGCCCCGATCACATCCCTACAGTCTCTCGTCTCTCCTGGACCCCGATCACATCCCTACAGTCTCTCGTCTCTCCTGGGCCCCGATCACATCCCTACAGTCTCTCGTCTCTCCTGGGCCCCGATCACATCCCTACAGTCTCTCGCCTCTCCTGGACCCCGATCACATCCCAACAGACTCTCGTCTCTCCTGGACCCCGATCACATCCCTACAGTCTCTCGTCTCTCCTTCGCCCCGATCACATCCCTACAGTCTCTCGTCTCTCCTTCGCCCCGATCACATCCCTACAGTCTCTTGTCTCTCCTGGACCCCGATCACATCCCTACAGTCTCTCGTCTCTCCTGGGCCCCGATCACATTCCTACAGTCTCTCGTCTCTCCTTCGCCCCGATCACATCCCTACAGTCTCTCGTCTCTCCTGGACCCCGATCACATCCCTACAGTTTCTCGTCTCTCCTGGGCCCCGATCACATCCCGACAGTCTCTCGTCTCTCCTGGACCCCGATCACATCCCTACAGTCTCTCGCCTCTCCTGGGCCCCGATCACATCCCTACAGTCTCTCGTCTCTCCTGGACCCCGATCACATCCCTACAGTCTCTCGTCTCTCCTGGGCCCCGATCACATCCCTACAGTCTCTCGCCTCTCCTGGGCCCCGATCACATCCCTACAGTCTCTCGCCGCTCCTGGGCCCCGATCACATCCCTGCCGTCTCTCGTCTCTCCTTCGCCCCGATCACAACCCTGCAGTCTCTCGCCTCTCCTTCGCCCCGATCACATCCCTACAGTCTCTCGTCTCTCCTGGACCCCGATCACATCCCTACAGTCTCTCGCCTCTCCTGGGCCCCGACCACATCCCTACAGTCTCTCGTCTCTCCTGGACCCCGATCACATCCCCACAGTCTCTCGCCTCTCCTTCGCCCCGATCACATCCCTACAGTCTCTCGTCTCTCCTGGACCCCGATCACATCCCTACAGTCTCTCGCCTCTCCTGGGCCCCGACCACATCCCTACAGTCTCTCGTCTCTCCTGGACCCCGATCACATCCCCACAGTCTCTCGTCTCTCCTTCGCCCCGATCACATCCCTACAGTCTCTCGCCTCTCCTTCGCCCCGATCACATCCCTACAGTCTCTCGTCTCTCCTGGACCCCGATCACATCCCTACAGTCTCTCGCCTCTCCTTCGCCCCGATCACATCCCTACAGTCTCTCGTCTCTCCTGGGCCCCGATCACATCCCTGCAGTCTCTCGTTTCTCCTTCGCCCCGATCACAACCCTGCAGTCTCTCGCCTCTCCTTCGCCCCGATCACATCCCTACAGTCCATCGTCTCTCCTGGACCCCGATCACATCCCTACAGTCTCTCGTCTCTCCTGGGCCCCGATCACATCCCTACAGTCTCTCGTCTCTCCTTCGCCCCGATCACATCCCTACAGTCTCTCGTCTCTCCTTCGCCCCGATCACATCCCTGCAGTCTCTCGTCTCTCCTGGGCCCCGATCACATCCCTACAGTCTCTCGTCTCTCCTTCGCCCAGATCATATCCCTACAGTCTCTCGCCTCTCCTGGGCCCCGATCACATCCCTACAGTCTCTCGCCTCTCCTGGGCCCCGATCACATCCCTACAGTCTCTCGCCTCTCCTGGGCCCCGATCACATCCCTACAGTCTCTCGTCTCTCCTGGACCCCGATCACATCCCTACAGTCTCTCGTCTCTCCTGGACCCCGATCACATCCCTACAGTCTCTCGCCTCTCCTGGGCCCCGATCACATCCCTACAGTCTCTCGTCTCTCCTGGGCCCCGATCACATCCCTACAGTCTCTCGTCTCTCCTTCGCCCCGATCACATCCCTACAGTCTCTCGTCTCTCCTTCGCCCCGATCACATCCCTACAGTCTCTCGTCTCTCCTGGACCCCGATCACATCCCTTCAGTCTCTCGTCTCTCCTGGACCCCGATCACATCCCTACAGTCTCTCGTCTCTCCTGGACCCCGATCACATCCCTACAGTCTCTCGCCTCTCCTGGGCCCCGATCACATCCCTACAGTCTCTCGTCTCTCCTGGGCCCCGATCACATCCCTACAGTCTCTCGTCTCTCCTTCGCCCCGATCACATCCCTACAGTCTCTCGTCTCTCCTTCGCCCCGATCACATCCCTACAGTCTCTCGTCTCTCCTGGACCCCGATCACATCCCTTCAGTCTCTCGTCTCTCCTGGGCCCCGATCACATCCCTACAGTCTCTCGTCTCTCCTTCGCCCCGATCACATCCCTGCAGTCTCTCGTCTCTCCTGGACCCCGATCACATCCCTACAGTCTCTCGTCTCTCCTGGGCCCCGATCACATCCCTACAGTCTCTCGTCTCTCCTTCGCCCCGATCACATCCCTACAGTCTCTCGTCTCTCCTGGGCCCCGATCACATCCCTACAGTCTCTCGTCTCTCCTTCGCCCTGATCACATCCCTACAGTCTCTCGTCTCTCCTGGGCCTCGATCACATCCCTACAGTCTCTCGTCTCTCCTTCGCCCCGATCACATCCCTACAGTCTCTCGTCTCTCCTTCGCCCCGATCACATCCCTACAGTCTCTCGTCTCTCTTGGGCCCCGATCACATCCCTACAGTCTCTCGCCTCTCCTGGGCCCCGATCACATCCCTACAGTCTCTCGTCTCTCCTGGGCCCCGATCACATCCCTGCAGTCTCTCGTCTCTCCTGGGCCCCGATCACATCCCTACAGTCTCTCGCCTCTCCTGGGCCCCGATCACATCCCTACAGTCTCTCGCCTCTCCTGGGCCCCGATCACATCCCCACAGTCTCTCGTCTCTCCTGGGCCCCGATCACATCCCTGCAGTCTCTCGTCTCTCCTGGGCCCCGATCACATCCCTACAGTCTCTCGCCTCTCCTGGGCCCCGATCACATCCCTACAGTCTCTCGTCTCTCCTGGACCCCGATCACATCCCTACAGTCTCTCGTCTCTCCTGGGCCCCGATCACATCCCTACAGTCTCTCGTCTCTCCTGGGCCCCGATCACATCCCTACAGTCTCTCGCCTCTCCTGGACCCCGATCACATCCCAACAGACTCTCGTCTCTCCTGGACCCCGATCACATCCCTACAGTCTCTCGTCTCTCCTTCGCCCCGATCACATCCCTACAGTCTCTCGTCTCTCCTTCACCCCGATCACATCCCTACAGTCTCTTGTCTCTCCTGGACCCCGATCACATCCCTACAGTCTCTCGTCTCTCCTGGGCCCCGATCACATCCCTACAGTCTCTCGTCTCTCCTTCGCCCCGATCACATCCCTACAGTCTCTCGTCTCTCCTGGGCCACGATCACATCCCTACAGTCTCTCGTCTCTCCTGGACCCCGATCACATCCCTACAGTCTCTCGTCTCTCCTGGGCCCCGATCACATCCCTACAGTCTCTCGTCTCTCCTGGGCCCCGATCACATCCCTACAGTCTCTCGCCTCTCCTGGGCCCCGATCACATCCCTGCAGTCTCTCGCCGCTCCTGGGCCCCGATCACATCCCTGCAGTCTCTCGTCTCTCCTTCGCCCCGATCACAACCCTGCAGTCTCTCGCCTCTCCTTCGCCCCGATCACATCCCTACAGTCTCTCGTCTCTCCTTCGCCCTGATCACATCCCTACAGTCTCTCGTCTCTCCTGGGCCCCGATCACATCCCTACAGTCTCTCGTCTCTCCTTCGCCCCGATCACATCCCTACAGTCTCTCGTCTCTCCTTCGCCCCGATCACATCCCTACAGTCTCTCGTCTCTCCTGGGCCCCGATCACATCCCTACAGTCTCTCGCCTCTCCTGGGCCCCGATCACATCCCTACAGTCTCTCGTCTCTCCTTCGCCCCGATCACATCCCTACAGTCTCTCGCCTCTCCTTCGCCCCGATCACATCCCTACAGTCTCTCGTCTCTCCTGGACCCCGATCACATCCCTGCAGTCTCTCGCCTCTCCTTCGCCCCGATCACATCCCTACAGTCTCTCGTCTCTCCTGGACCCCGATCACATCCCTACAGTCTCTCGCCTCTCCTAGGCCCCGATCACATCCCTACAGTCTCTCGTCTCTCCTGGACCCCGATCACAACCCTGCAGTCTCTCGTCTCTCCTGGGCCCCGATCACATCCCTACAGTCTCTCGCCTCTCCTGGGCCCCGATCACATCCCTACAGTCTCTCGTCTCTCCTGGACCCCGATCACATCCCTACAGTCTCTCGTCTCTCCTGGGCCCCGATCACATCCCTACAGTCTCTCGTCTCTCCTTCGCCCTGATCACATCCCTACAGTCTCTCGCCTCTCCTTCGCCCCGATCACATCCCTACAGTCTCTCGTCTCTCCTGGACCCCGATCACATCCCTACAGTCTCTCGCCTCTCCTTCGCCCCGATCACATCCCTACAGTCTCTCGTCTCTCCTGGGCCCCGATCACATCCCTACAGTCTCTCGTCTCTCCTGGACCCCGATCACATCCCTGCAGTCTCTCGTCTCTCCTTCGCCCCGATCACATCCCTACAGTCTCTCGTCTCTCCTGGGCCCCGATCACATCCCTACAGTCTCTCGTCTCTCCTGGGCCCCGATCACATCCCCACAGTCTCTCGTCTCTCCTGGACCCCGATCACATCCCTACAGTCTCTCGGTCTCTCCTGGGCCCCGATCACATCCCTACAGTCTCTCGTCTCTCCTGGACCCCGATCACATCCCTGCAGTCTCTCGCCTCTCCTGGGCCCCGATCACATCCCTACAGTCTCTCGTCTCTCCTTCGCCCCGATCACATCCCTACAGTCTCTCGTCTCTCCTTCGCCCGGATCACATCCCTACAGTCTCTCGTCTCTCCTTCGCCCCGATCACATCCCTGCAGTCTCTCGTCTCTCCTTCGCCCCGATCACATCCCTACAGTCTCTCGCCTCTCCTGGGCCCTGATCACATCCCTACAGTCTCTCGTCTCTCCTGGGCCCCGATCACATCCCTACAGTCTCTCGTCTCTCCTTCGCCCCGATCACATCCCTACAGTCTCTCGCCTCTCCTTCGCCCCGATCACATCCCTACAGTCTCTCGTCTCTCCTGGACCCCGATCACATCCCTGCAGTCTCTCGCCTCTCCTTCGCCCCGATCACATCCCTACAGTCTCTCGTCTCTCCTGGACCCCGATCACATCCCTACAGTCTCTCGCCTCTCCTAGGCCCCGATCACATCCCTACAGTCTCTCGTCTCTCCTGGACCCCGATCACAACCCTGCAGTCTCTCGTCTCTCCTGGGCCCCGATCACATCCCTACAGTCTCTCGCCTCTCCTGGGCCCCGATCACATCCCTACAGTCTCTCGTCTCTCCTGGACCCCGATCACATCCCTACAGTCTCTCGTCTCTCCTGGACCCCGATCACATCCCTACAGTCTCTCGTCTCTCCTTCGCCCTGATCACATCCCTACAGTCTCTCGCCTCTCCTTCGCCCCGATCACATCCCTACAGTCTCTCGTCTCTCCTGGACCCCGATCACATCCCTACAGTCTCTCGCCTCTCCTTCGCCCCGATCACATCCCTACAGTCTCTCGTCTCTCCTGGGCCCCGATCACATCCCTACAGTCTCTCGTCTCTCCTGGACCCCGATCACATCCCTGCAGTCTCTCGTCTCTCCTTCGCCCCGATCACATCCCTACAGTCTCTCGTCTCTCCTGGGCCCCGATCACATCCCTACAGTCTCTCGTCTCTCCTGGGCCCCGATCACATCCCCACAGTCTCTCGTCTCTCCTGGACCCCGATCACATCCCTACAGTCTCTCGGTCTCTCCTGGGCTCCGATCACATCCCTACAGTCTCTCGTCTCTCCTGGACCCCGATCACATCCCTGCAGTCTCTCGCCTCTCCTGGGCCCCGATCACATCCCTACAGTCTCTCGTCTCTCCTTCGCCCCGATCACATCCCTACAGTCTCTCGTCTCTCCTTCGCCCGTATCACATCCCTACAGTCTCTCGTCTCTCCTTCGCCCCGATCACATCCCTGCAGTCTCTCGTCTCTCCTTCGCCCCGATCACATCCCTACAGTCTCTCGCCTCTCCTGGGCCCTGATCACATCCCTACAGTCTCTCGTCTCTCCTGGGCCCCGATCACATCCCTACAGTCTCTCGTCTCTCCTTCGCCCCGATCACATCCCTACAGTCTCTCGCCTCTCCTTCGCCCCGATCACATCCCTACAGTCTCTCGTCTCTCCTGGGCCCCGATCACATCCCTACAGTCTCTCGTCTCTCCTTCGCCCCGATCACATCCCTACAGTCTCTCGTCTCTCCTGGGCCCCGATCACGTCCCTACAATCTCTCGTCTCTCCTGGGCCCCGATCACATCCCTACAGTCTCTCGTCTCTCCTGGGCCCCGATCACATCCCTACAGTCTCTCGTCTCTCCTGGGCCCCGATCACATCCCTACAGTCTCTCGTCTCTCCTGGGCCCCGATCACATCCCGACAGTCTCTCGTCTCTCCTGGGCCCCGATCACATCCCTACAGTCTCTCGTCTCTCGTGGGCCCCGATCACATCCCTACAGTCTCTCGTCTCTCCTGGGCCCCGATCACATCCCTACAGTCTCTCGTCTCTCCTGGGCCCCGATCACCTCCCTACAGTCTCTCGTCTCCTTCGCCCCGATCACATCCCTACAGTCTCTCGTCTCTCCTTCGCCCCGATCACATCCCTACAGTCTCTCGTCTCTCCTTCGCCCTGATCACATCCCTACAGTCTCTCGTCTCTCCTTCGCCCCGATCACATCCCTACAGTCTCTCGTCTCACCTTCGCCCCGATCACATCCCTACAGTCTCTCGTCTCTCCTGGGCCCCGATCACATCCCTACAGTCTCTCGCCTCTCCTGGGCCCCGATCACATCCCTACAGTCTCTCGCCTCTCCTTCGCCCCGATCACATCCCGACAGACTCTCGTCTCTCCTGGGCCCCGATCACATCCCTACAGTCTCTCGCCTCTCCTGGGCCCCGATCACATCCCTACAGTCTCTCGTCTCTCCTGGACCCCGATCACATCCCCACAGTCTCTCGTCTCTCCTGGGCCCCGATCACATCCCTGCAGTCTCTCGTCTCTCCTGGGCCCCGATCACATCCCTACAGTCTCTCGCCTCTCCTGGGCCCCGATCACATCCCTACAGTCTCTCGTCTCTCCTGGACCCCGATCACATCCCTACAGTCTCTCGTCTCTCCTGGGCCCCGATCACATCCCTACAGTCTCTCGTCTCTCCTGGGCCCCGATCACATCCCTACAGTCTCTCGCCTCTCCTGGACCCCGATCACATCCCAACAGACTCTCGTCTCTCCTGGACCCCGATCACATCCCTACAGTCTCTCGTCTCTCCTTCGCCCCGATCACATCCCTACAGTCTCTCGTCTCTCCTTCGCCCCGATCACATCCCTACAGTCTCTTGTCTCTCCTGGACCCCGATCACATCCCTACAGTCTCTCGTCTCTCCTGGGCCCCGATCACATCCCTACAGTCTCTCGTCTCTCCTTCGCCCCGATCACATCCCTACAGTCTCTCGTCTCCCCTGGACCCCGATCACATCCCTACAGTCTCTCGTCACTCCTGGGCCCCGATCACATCCCTACAGTCTCTCGTCTCTCCTGGACCCCGATCACATCCCTACAGTCTCTCGCCTCTACTGGGCCCCGATCACATCCCTACAGTCTCTCGTCTCTCCTGGACCCCGATCACATCCCTACAGTCTCTCGTCTCTCCTTCGCCCTGATCACATCCCTACAGTCTCTCGTCTCTCCTGGGCCCCGATCACATCCCTACAGTCCCTCGTCTCTCCTTCGCCCCGATCACATCCCTGCAGTCTCTCGTCTCTCCTTCGCCCCGATCACATCCCTACAGTCTCTCGTCTCTCCTTCGCCCCGATCACATCCCTACAGTCTCTCGCCTCTCCTTCGCCCCGATCACATCCCTACAGTCTCTCGTCTCTCCTGGACCCCGATCACATCCCTGCAGTCTCTCGCCTCTCCTTCGCCCCGATCACATCCCTACAGTCTCTCGTCTCTCCTGGACCCCGATCACATCCCTACAGTCTCTCGCCTCTCCTAGGCCCCGATCACATCCCGACAGTCTCTCGTCTCTCCTGGACCCCGATCACAACCCTGCAGTCTCTCGTCTCTCCTGGGCCCCGATCACATCCCTACAGTCTCTCGCCTCTCCTGGGCCCCGATCACATCCCTACAGTCTCTCGTCTCTCCTGGACCCCGATCACATCCCTACAGTCTCTCGTCTCTCCTGGGCCCCGATCACATCCCTACAGTCTCTCGTCTCTCCTTCGCCCTGATCACATCCCTACAGTCTCTCGCCTCTCCTTCGCCCCGATCACATCCCTACAGTCTCTCGTCTCTCCTGGACCCCGATCACATCCCTACAGTCTCTCGCCTCTCCTTCGCCCCGATCACATCCCTACAGTCTCTCGTCTCTCCTGGGCCCCGATCACATCCCTACAGTCTCTCGTCTCTCCTGGACCCCGATCACATCCCTGCAGTCTCTCGTCTCTCCTTCGCCCCGATCACATCCCTACAGTCTCTCGTCTCTCCTGGGCCCCGATCACATCCCTACAGTCTCTCGTCTCTCCTGGGCCCCGATCACATCCCCACAGTCTCTCGTCTCTCCTGGACCCCGATCACATCCCTACAGTCTCTCGTCTCTCCTGGGCCCCGATCACATCCCTACAGTCTCTCGTCTCTCCTGGACCCCGATCACATCCCTGCAGTCTCTCGCCTCTCCTGGGCCCCGATCACATCCCTACAGTCTCTCGTCTCTCCTTCGCCCCGATCACATCCCTACAGTCTCTCGTCTCTCCTTCGCCCGGATCACATCCCTACAGTCTCTCGTCTCTCCTTCGCCCCGATCACATCCCTGCAGTCTCTCGTCTCTCCTTCGCCCCGATCACATCCCTACAGTCTCTCGCCTCTCCTGGGCCCTGATCACATCCCTATAGTCTCTCGTCTCTCCTGGGCCCCGATCACATCCCTACAGTCTCTCGTCTCTCCTTCGCCCCGATCACATCCCTACAGTCTCTCGCCTCTCCTTCGCCCCGATCACATCCCTACAGTCTCTCGTCTCTCCTGGGCCCCGATCACATCCCTACAGTCTCTCGTCTCTCCTTCGCCCCGATCACATCCCTACAGTCTCTCGTCTCTCCTGGGCCCCGATCACATCCCTACAATCTCTCGTCTCTCCTGGGCCCCGATCACATCCCTACAGTCTCTCGTCTCTCCTGGGCCCCGATCACATCCCTACAGTCTCTCGTCTCTCCTGGGCCCCGATCACATCCCTACAGTCTCTCGTCTCTCCTGGGCCCCGATCACATCCCGACAGTCTCTCGTCTCTCCTGGGCCCCGATCACATCCCTACAGTCTCTCGTCTCTCGTGGGCCCCGATCACATCCCTACAGTCTCTCGTCTCTCCTGGGCCCCGATCACATCCCTACAGTCTCTCGTCTCTCCTGGGCCCCGATCACCTCCCTACAGTCTCTCGTCTCCTTCGCCCCGATCACATCCCTACAGTCTCTCGTCTCTCCTTCGCCCCGATCACATCCCTACAGTCTCTCGTCTCTCCTTCGCCCAGATCACATCCCTACAGTCTCTCGTCTCTCCTTCGCCCCGATCACATCCCTACAGTCTCTCGTCTCTCCTTCGCCCCGATCACATCCCTACAGTCTCTCGTCTCTCCTTCGCCCCGATTTCATCCCTACAGTCTCTCGTCTCTCCTTCGCCCCGATCACCTCCCTACAGTCTCTCGTCTCTCCTTCGCCCCGATCACATCCCTACAGTCTCTCGTCTCTCTTTCGCCCTGATCACATCCCTCCAGTCTCTCGCCTCTCCTTCGCCCCGATCACATCCCTACAGTCTCTCGTCTCTCCTTCGCCCCGATCACATCCCTACAGTCTCTCGTCTCTCCTGGGCCCCGATCACATCCCTACAGTCTCTCGTCTCTCCTTCGCCCCGATCACATCCCTGCAGTCTCTCGTCTCTCCTGGGCCCCGATCACATCCCTACAGTCTCTCGTCTCTCCTTCGCCCAGATCACATCTCTACAGTCTCTCGTCTCTCCTTCGCCCCGATCACATCCCTGCAGTCTCTCGTCTCTCCTGGGCCCCGATCACATCCCGACAGTCTCTCGCCTCTCCTGGGCCCCGATCACATCCCTACAGTCTCTCGCCTCTCCTGGGCCCCGATCACATCCCTGCAGTCTCTCGTCTCTCCTGGACCCCGATCACATCCCTTCAGTCTCTCGTCTCTCCTGGGCCCCGATCACATCCCTACAGTCTCTCGTCTCTCCTTCGCCCCGATCACATCCCTACAGTCTCTCGTCTCTCCTGGACCCCGATCACATCCCTTCAGTCTCTCGTCTCTCCTGGGCCCCGATCACATCCCTACAGTCTCTCGTCTCTCCTTCGCCCCGATCACATCCCTGCAGTCTCTCGTCTCTCCTGGGCCCCGATCACATCCCTACAGTCTCTCGTCTCTCCTTCGCCCCGATCACATCCCTGCAGTCTCTCGTCTCTCCTGGGCCCCGATCACATCCCTACAGTCTCTCGTCTCTCCTTCGCCCCGATCACATCCCTACAGTCTCTCGTCTCTCCTGGGCCCCGATCACATCCCTACAGTCTCTCGTCTCTCCTTCGCCCTGATCACATCCCTACAGTCTCTCGTCTCTCCTGGGCCCCGATCACATCCCTACAGTCTCTCGTCTCTCCTTCGCCCCGATCACATCCCTACAGTCTCTCGTCTCTCCTTCGCCCCGATCACATCCCTACAGTCTCTCGTCTCTCCTGGGCCCCGATCACATCCCTACAGTCTCTCGCCTCTCCTAGGCCCCGATCACATCCCTACAGTCTCTCGCCTCTCCTTCGCCCCGATCACATCCCGACAGTCTCTCGTCTCTCCTGGGCCCCGATCACATCCCTACAGTCTCTCGCCTCTCCTGGGCCCCGATCACATCCCTACAATCTCTCGTCTCTCCTGGACCCCGATCACATCCCCACAGTCTCTCGTCTCTCCTGGGCCCCGATCACATCCCTACAGTCTCTCGCCTCTCCTGCGCCCCGATCACATCCCTACAGTCTCTCGTCTCTCCTGGGCCCCGATCACATCGCTACAGTCTCTCGCCTCTCCTGGGCCCCGATCACATCCCGACAGTCTCTCGTCTCTCCTGGACCCCGATCACATCCCTACAGTCTCTCGTCTCTCCTGGGCCCCGATCACATCCCTACAGTCTCTCGTCTCTCCTGGGCCCCGATCACATCCCTGCAGTCTCTCGCCTCTCCTGGACCCCGATCACATCCCAACAGACTCTCGTCTCTCCTGGACCCCGATCACATCCCTACAGTCTCTCGTCTCTCCTTCGCCCCGATCACATCCCTACAGTCTCTCGTCTCTCCTTCGCCCCGATCACATCCCTACAGTCTCTTGTCTCTCCTGGACCCCGATCACATCCCTACAGTCTCTCGTCTCTCCTGGGCCCCGATCACATTCCTACAGTCTCTCGTCTCTCCTTCGCCCCGATCACATCCCTACAGTCTCTCGTCTCTCCTGGACCCCGATCACATCCCTACAGTCTCTCGTCTCTCCTGGGCCCCGATCACATCCCGACAGTCTCTCGTCTCTCCTGGACCCCGATCACATCCCTACAGTCTCTCGCCTCTCCTGGGCCCCGATCACATCCCTACAGTCTCTCGCCTCTCCTGGGCCCTGATCACATCCCTGCAGTCTCTCGTCTCTCCTTCGCCCCGATCACAACCCTGCAGTCTCTCGCCTCTCCTTCGCCCCGATCACATCCCTACAGTCCATCGTCTCTCCTGGACCCCGATCACATCCCTACAGTCTCTCGTCTCTCCTGGCGCCCCGATCACATCCCTGCAGTCTCTCGTCTCTCCTTCGCCCCGATCACATCCCTACAGTCTCTCGCCTCTCCTTCGCCCCGATCACATCCCTACAGTCTCTCGTCTCTCCTGGACCCGATCACATCCCTGCAGTCTCTCGTCTCTCCTTTGCCCCGATCACATCCCTACAGTCTCTCGTCTCTCCTGGACCCCGATCACATCCCTACAGTCTCTCGTCTCTCCTGGGCCCCGATCACATCCCCACAGTCTCTCGTCTCTCCTGGACCCCGATCACATCCCTACAGTCTCTCGTCTCTCCTGGGCCCCGATCACATCCCTGCAGTCTCTCGTCTCTCCTGGACCCCGATCACATCCCTGCAGTCTCTCGCCTCTCCTGGGCCCCGATCACATCCCGACAGTCTCTCGTCTCTCCTTCGCCCCGATCACATCCCTACAGTCTCTCGTCTCTCCTTCGCCCGGATCACATCCCTACAGTCTCTCGTCTCTCCTTCGCCCCGATCACATCCCTGCAGTCTCTCGTCTCTCCTTCGCCCCGATCACATCCCTACAGTCTCTCGCCTCTCCTGGGCCCCGATCACATCCCTACAGTCTCTCGTCTCTCCTGGGCCCCGATCACATCCCGACAGTCTCTCGTCTCTCCTGGGCCCCGATCACATCCCTACAGTCACTCGTCTCTCCTTCGCCCCGATCACATCCCTACAGTCTCTCGTCTCTCCTTCGCCCCGATCACATCCCTACAGTCTCTCGCCTCTCCTGGGCCCCGATCACATCCCTACAGTCTCTCGCCTCTCCTGGGCCCCGATCACATCCCTACAGTCTCTCGCCTCTCCTGGGCCCCGATCACATCCCTACAGTCTCTCGTCTCTCCTGGACCCCGATCACATCCCGACAGTCTCTCGTCTCTCCTGGGCCCCGATCACATCCCTATAGTCTCTCGTCTCTCCTGGGCCCCGATCACATCCCTACAGTCTCTCGCCTCTCCTGGACCCCGATCACATCCCTACAGTCTCTCGTCTCTCCTGGACCCCGATCACATCCCTACAGTCTCTCTCGTCTCTCCTTCGCCCCGATCACATCCCGACAGTCTCTCGTCTCTCCTTCGCCCCGATCACATCCCTACAGTCTCTTGTCTCTCCTGGACCCCGATCACATCCCTACAGTCTCTCGTCTCTCCTGGGCCCCGATCACATCCCTACAGTCTCTCGTCTCTCCTTCGCCCCGATCACATCCCTACAGTCTCTCGTCTCTCCTGGACCCCGATCACATCCCTACAGTCTCTCGTCTCTCCTGGGCCCCGATCACATCCCTACAGTCTCTCGTCTCTCCTGGACCCCGATCACATCCCTACAGTCTCTCGCCTCTCCTGGGCCCCGATCACATCCCTGCAGTCTCTCGTCTCTCCTGGACCCCGATCACATCCCTACAGTCTCTCGTCTCTCCTGGGCCCCGATCACATCCCTACAGTCTCTTGACTCTCCTTCGCCCCGATCACAACCCTGCAGTCTCTCGCCTCTCCTTCGCCCCGATCACATCCCTACAGTCTCTCGTCTCTCCTGGACCCCGATCACATCCCTGCAGTCTCTTGTCTCTCCTGGGCCCCGATCACATCCCTACAGTCTCTCGTCTCTCCTTCGCCCCGATCACATCCCTACAGTCTCTCGCCTCTCCTTCGCCCCGATCACATCCCTACAGTCTCTCGTCTCTCCTGGACCCCGATCACATCCCTACAGTCTCTCGCCTCTCCTTCGCCCCGATCACATCCCGACAGTCTCTCGTCTCTCCTGGGCCCCGATCACATCCCTACAGTCTCTTGTCTCTCCTGGACCCCGATCACATCCCTGCAGTCACTCGTCTCTCCTTCGCCCCGATCACATCCCTACAGTCTCTCGTCTCTCCTGGGCCCCGATCACATCCCTACAGTCTCTCGTCTCTCCTGGGCCCCGATCACATCCCCACAGTCTCTCGTCTCTCCTGGACCCCGATCACATCCCTACAGTCTCTCGTCTCTCCTGGGCCCCGATCACATCCCTACAGTCTCTCGTCTCTCCTGGACCCCGATCACATCCCTGCAGTCTCTCGCCTCTCCTGGGCCCCGATCACATCCCTACAGTCTCTCGTCTCTCCTTCGCCCCGATCACATCCCTACAGTACTCGTCTCTCCTTCGCCCCGATCACATCCCTACAGTCTCTCGTCTCTCCTTCGCCCCGATCACATCCCTGCAGTCTCTCGTCTCTCCTTCGCCCCGATCACATCCTTACAGTCTCTCGCCTCTCCTGGGCCCCGATCACATCCCTACAGTCTCTCGTCTCTCCTGGGCCCCGATCACATCCCGACAGTCTCTCGTCTCTCCTGGGCCCCGATCACATCCCTACAGTCTCTCGTCTCTCCTTCGCCCCGATCACATCCCTACAGTCTCTCGTCTCTCCTTCGCCCCGATCACATCCCGACAGTCTCTCGTCTCTCCTTCACCCCGATCACATCCCTACAGTCTCTCGTCTCTCCTTCGCCCCGATCACATCCCTACAGTCTCTCGCCTCTCCTTCGCCCCGATCACATCCCTACAGTCTCTCGTCTCTCCTGGGCCCCGATCACATCCCTGCAGTCTCTCGCCTCTCCTGGGCCCCGATCACATCCCTACAGTCTCTCGTCTCTCCTGGACCCCGATCACATCCCTGCAGTCTCTCGTCTCTCCTGGGCCCTGATCACATCCCTACAGTCTCTCGTCTCTCCTTCGCCCGATCACATTCCGACAGTCTCTCGTCTCTCCTGGGCCCCGATCACATCCCTACAGTCTCTCGCCTCTCCTGGGCCCCGATCACATCCCTACAGTCTCTCGTCTCTCCTGGGCCCCGATCACATCCCGACAGTCTCTCGCCTCTCCTGGGCCCCGATCACATCCCTACAGTCTCTCGTCTCTCCTGGGCCCCGATCACATCCCTACAGTCTCTCGCCTCTCCTGGGCCCCGATCACATCCCTACAGTCTCTCGTCTCTCCTGGGCCCCGATCACATCCCTACAGTCTCTCGTCTCTCCTGGGCCCCGATCACATCCCTACAGTCTCTCGTCTCTCCTGGGCCCCGATCACATCCCTACAGTCTCTCGTCTCTCCTTCGCCCCGATCACATCCCTACAGTCTCTCGTCTCTCCTGGGCCCCGATCACATCCCTACAGTCTCTCGCCTCTCCTGGGCCCCGATCACATTCCTACAGTCTCTCGTCTCTCCTTCGGCCCGATCACATCCCTACAGTCTCTCGTCTCTCCTGGGCCCCGATCACATCCCTACAGTCTCTCGCCTCTCCTGGGCCCCGACCACATCCCTACAGTCTCTCGTCTCTCCTGGGCCCCGATCACATCCCTACAGTCTCTCGTCTCTCCTGGGCCCCGATCACATCCCTACAGTCTCTCGTCTCTCCTGGGCCCCGATCACATCCCTACAGTCTCTCGTCTCTCCTTCGCCCCGATCACATCCCTACAGTCTCTCGTCTCTCCTTCACCCCGATCACATCCCTACAGTCTCTCGTCTCTCCTTCGCCCCGATCACATCCCTACAGTCTCTCGCCTCTCCTTCGCCCCGATCACATCCCTACAGTCTCTCGTCTCTCCTTTGCCCCGATCACATCCCTACAGTCTCTCGTCTCTCCTGGGCCCCGATCACATCCCTACAGTCTCTCGTCTCTCCTTCGCCCCGATCACATCCCTACAGTCTCTCGTCTCTCCTTCGCCCCGATCACATCCCTACAGTCTCTCGTCTCTCCTGGGCCCCGATCACATCCCTACAGTCTCTCGCCTCTCCTTCGCCCCGATCACATCCCTACAGTCTCTCGTCTCTCCTTCGCCCCGATCATATCCCTACAGTCTCTCGTCTCTCCTTCGCCCCGATCACATCCCTACAGTCTCTCGCCTCTCCTGGGCCCCGATCACATCCCTACAGTCTCTCGCCTCTCCTGGGCCCCGATCACATCCCTACAGTCTCTCGTCTCTCATGGGCCCCGATCACATCCCGACAGTCTCTCGCCTCTCCTTCGCCCCGATCACATCCCTACAGTCTCTCGTCTCTCCTGGCCCCGATCACATCCCTACAGTCTCTCGCCTCTCCTGGGCCCCGATCACATCCCTACAGTCTCTCGTCTCTCCTTCACCCCGATCACATCCCTACAGTCTCTCGCCTCTCCTTCGCCCCGATCACATCCCTACAGTCTCTCGTCTCTCCTGGGCCCCGATCACATCCCTACAGTCTCTCGCCTCTCCTTCGCCCCGATCACATCCCTACAGTCTCTCGTCTCTCCTTCGCCCCGATCACATCCCTACAGTCTCTCGTCTCTCCTGGGCCCCGATCACATCCCTACAGTCTCTCGTCTCTCCTGGGCCCCGATCACATCCCTACAGTCTCTCGTCTCTCCTTCGCCCCGATCACATCCCTACAGTCTCTCGCCTCTCCTGGGCCCCGATCACATCCCTACAGTCTCTCGTCTCTCCTTCGCCCCGATCACATCCCTACAGTCTCTCGTCTCTCCTTCGCCCCGATCACATCCCTGCAGTCTCTCGTCTCTCCTTCGCCCCGATCACATCCCTACAGTCTCTCGTCTCTCCTGGGCCCCGATCACATCCCTACAGTCTCTCGCCTCTCCTGGGCCCCGATCACATCCCTACAGTCTCCCGTCTCTCCTGGGCCCCGATCACATCCCTGCAGTCTCTCGTCTCTCCTGGGCCCCGATCACATCCCTACAGTCTCTCGTCTCTCCTTCGCCCCGATCACATCCCTACAGTCTCTCGTCTCTCCTGGGCCCCGATCACATCCCTACAGTCTCTCGTCTCTCCTGGGCCCCGATCACATCCCCACAGTCTCTCGTCTCTCCTGGACCCCGATCACATCCCTACAGTCTCTCGTCTCTCCTGGGCCCCGATCACATCCCTACAGTCTCTCGTCTCTCCTGGACCCCGATCACATCCCTGCAGTCTCTCGCCTCTCCTGGGCCCCGATCACATCCCTACAGTCTCTCGTTTCTCCTTCGCCCCGATCACATCCCTACAGTACTCGTCTCTCCTTCGCCCCGATCACATCCCTACAGTCTCTCGTCTCTCCTTCGCCCCGATCACATCCCTGCAGTCTCTCGTCTCTCCTTCGCCCCGATCACATCCTTACAGTCTCTCGCCTCTCCTGGGCCCCGATCACATCCCTACAGTCTCTCGTCTCTCCTGGGCCCCGATCACATCCCGACAGTCTCTCGTCTCTCCTGGGCCCCGATCACATCCCTACAGTCTCTCGTCTCTCCTTCGCCCCGATCACATCCCTACAGTCTCTCGTCTCTCCTTCGCCCCGATCACATCCCGACAGTCTCTCGTCTCTCCTTCACCCCGATCACATCCCTACAGTCTCTCGTCTCTCCTTCGCCCCGATCACATCCCTACAGTCTCTCGCCTCTCCTTCGCCCCGATCACATCCCTACAGTCTCTCGTCTCTCCTGGGCCCCGATCATATCCCTGCAGTCTCTCGCCTCTCCTGGGCCCCGATCACATCCCTACAGTCTCTCGTCTCTCCTGGACCCCGATCACATCCCTACAGTCTCTCGTCTCTCCTGGGCCCTGATCACATCCCTACAGTCTCTCGTCTCTCCTTCGCCCGATCACATCCCGACAGTCTCTCGTCTCTCCTGGGCCCCGATCACACCCCTACAGTCTCTCGCCTCTCCTGGGCCCCGATCACATCCCTACAGTCTCTCGTCTCTCCTGGGCCCCGATCACATCCCTACAGTCTCTCGCCTCTCCTGGGCCCCGATCACATCCCTACAGTCTCTCGTCTCTCCTGGGCCCCGATCACATCCCTACAGTCTCTCGCCTCTCTGGGCCCCGATCACATCCCTACAGTCTCTCGTCTCTCCTGGGCCCCGATCACATCCCTACAGTCTCTCGTCTCTCCTGGGCCCCGATCACATCCCTACAGTCTCTCGTCTCTCCTGGGCCCCGATCACATCCCTACAGTCTCTCGTCTCTCCTTCGCCCCGATCACATCCCTACAGTCTCTCGTCTCTCCTGGGCCCCGATCACATCCCTACAGTCTCTCGCCTCTCCTGGGCCCCGATCACATTCCTACAGTCTCTCGTCTCTCCTTCGCCCCGATCACATCCCTACAGTCTCTCGTCTCTCCTGGGCCCCGATCACATCCCTACAGTCTCTCGCCTCTCCTGGGCCCCGACCACATCCCTACAGTCTCTCGTCTCTCCTGGGCCCCGATCACATCCCTGCAGTCTCTCGTCTCTCCTTCGCCCCGATCACATCCCTACAGTCTCTCGTCTCTCCTTCGCTCCGATGACATCCCTACAGTCTCTCGACTCTCCTGGGCCCCGATCACATCCCTACAGTCTCTCGCCTCTCCTGGGCCCCGATCACATCCCTACAGTCTCACGTCTCTCCTGGGCCCCGATCACATCCCTACAGTCTCTCGCCTCTCCTGGGCCCCGATCACATCCCTACAGTCTCTCGCCTCTCCTGGGCCCCGACCACATCCCTACAGTCTCTCGTCTCTCCTGGGCCCCGATCACATCCCTACAGTCTCTCGTCTCTCCTGGGCCCCGATCACATCCCTACAGTCTCTCGTCTCTCCTGGGCCCCGATCACATCCCTACAGTCTCTCTTCTCTCCTTCGCCCCGATCACATCCCTACAGTCTCTCGTCTCTCCTTCTCCCCGATCACATCCCTACAGTCTCTCGTCTCTCCTTCGCCCCGATCACATCCCTACAGTCTCTCGCCTCTCCTTCGCCCCGATCACATCCCTACAGTCTCTCGTCTCTCCTTTGCCCCGATCACATCCCTACAGTCTCTCGTCTCTCCTGGGCCCCGATCACATCCCTACCGTCTCTCGTCTCTCCTTCGCCCCGATCACATCCCTACAGTCTCTCGTCTCTCCTTCGCCCCGATCACATCCCTACAGTCTCTCGTCTCTCCTGGGCCCCGATCACATCCCTACAGTCTCTCGCCTCTCCTTCGCCCCGATCACATCCCTACAGTCTCTCGTCTCTCCTTCGCCCCGATCATATCCCTACAGTCTCTCGTCTCTCCTGGGCCCCGATCACATCCCGACAGTCTCTCGTCTCTCCTTCGCCCCGATCACATCCCTACAGTCTCTCGCCTCTCCTGGGCCCCGATCACATCCCTACAGTCTCTCGTCTCTCCTTCGCCCCGATCACATCCCTACAGTCTCTCGCCTCTCCTGGGCCCCGATCACATCCCTACAGTCTCTCGCCTCTCCTGGGCCCCGATCACATCCCTACAGTCTCTCGTCTCTCATGGGCCCCGATCACATCCCGACAGTCTCTCGCCTCTCCTTCGCCCCGATCACATCCCTACAGTCTCTCGTCTCTCCTGGCCCCGATCACATCCCTACAGTCTCTCGCCTCTCCTGGGCCCCGATCACATCCCTACAGTCTCTCGTCTCTCCTTCACCCCGATCACATCCCTACAGTCTCTCGCCTCTCCTTCGCCCCGATCACATCCCTACAGTCTCTCGTCTCTCCTGGGCCCCGATCACATCCCTACAGTCTCTCGCCTCTCCTTCGCCCCGATCACATCCCTACAGTCTCTCGTCTCTCCTTCGCCCCGATCACATCCCTACAGTCTCTCGTCTCTCCTGGGCCCCGATCACATCCCTACAGTCTCTCGTCTCTCCTGGGCCCCGATCACATCCCTACAGTCTCTCGTCTCTCCTTCGCCCCGATCACATCCCTACAGTCTCTCGCCTCTCCTGGGCCCTGATCACATCCCGACAGTCTCTCGTCTCTCCTTCGCCCCGATCACATCCCTACAGTCTCTCGTCTCTCCTTCGCCCCGATCACATCCCTACAGTCTCTCGTCTCTCCTTCGCCCCGATCACATCCCTACAGTCTCTCGTCCCTCCTGGGCCCCGATCACATCCCTACAGTCTCTCGCCTCTCCTGGGCCCCGATCACATCCCTACAGTCTCCCGTCTCTCCTGGGCCCCGATCACATCCCTGCAGTCTCTCGTCTCTCCTGGGCCCCGATCACATCCCTACAGTCTCTCGTCTCTCCTTCGCCCCGATCACATCCCTACAGTCTCTCGTCTCTCCTTCGCCCCGATCACATCCCAACAGTCTCTCGTCTCTCCTGGGCCCCGATCACATCCCTACAGTCTCTCGTCTCTCCTTCGCCCCGATCACATCCCCACAGTCTCTCGTCTCTCCTTCGCCCCGATCACATCCCTACAGTCTCTCGTCTCTCCTGGGCCCCGATCACATCCCTACAGTCTCTCGCCTCTCCTGGGCCGCGATCACATCCCTACAGTCTCTCGTCTCTCCTTCGCCCCGATCACATCCCTACAGTCTCTCGTCTCTCCTTCGCCCCGATCACATCCCTACAGTCTCTCGTCTCTCCTGGGCCGCGATCACATCCCAACAGTCTCTCGTCTCTCCTGGGCCGCGATCACATCCCTACAGTCTCTCGCCTCTCCTTCGCCCCGATCACATCCCAACAGTCTCTCGTCTCTCCTGGGCCCCGATCACATCCCTACAGTCTCTCGTCTCTCCTTCGCCCCGATCACATCCCTACAGTCTCTCGTCTCTCCTTCGCCCCGATCACATCCCTACAGTCTCTCGTCTCTCCTTCGCCCCGATCACATCCCTACAGTCTCTCGTCTCTCCTTAGCCCCTATCACATCCCTGCAGTCTCTCGTCTCTCCTGGGCCCCGATCACATCCCTACAGTCTCTCGCCTCTCCTGGGCCCCGATCACATCCCTACAGTCTCTCGCCTCTCATTCGCCCCGATCACATCCCTACAGTCTCTCGTCTCTCCTGGGCCCCGATCACATCCCTACAGTCTCTCGTCTCTCTTTCGCCCCGATCACATCCCTACAGTCTCTCGTCTCTCCTGGGCCCCGATCACATCCCTACAGTCTCTCGTCTCTCCTGGACCCCGATCACATCCCTACAGTCTCTCGTCTCTCCTGGGCCCCGATCACATCCCTACAGTCTCTCGCCTCTCCTTCGCCCCGATCACATCCCTACAGTCTCTCGTCTCTCCTGGGCCCCGATCACATCCCTGCAGTCTCTCGCCTCTCCTGGGCCCCGATCACATCCCTACAGTCTCTCGTCTCTCCTGGACCCCGATCACATCCCTACAGTCTCTCGTCTCTCCTGGGCCCCGATCACATCCTTACAGTCTCTCGTCT
The DNA here is from genome assembly GCF_044704955.1 of Pristiophorus japonicus. NCBI lineage: Eukaryota > Metazoa > Chordata > Chondrichthyes > Pristiophoridae > Pristiophorus > Pristiophorus japonicus. The sequence continues at coordinate 115,170 of NW_027253161.1, read as the reverse complement.
CTCCTTCGCCCGATCACATCCCGACAGTCTCTCGTCTCTCCTTCGCCCCGATCACATCCCGACAGTCTCTCGTCTCTCCTGGGCCCCGATCACATCCCTGCAGTCTCTCGTCTCTCCTGGGCCCCGATCACATCCCTACAGTCTCTCGTCTCTCCTGGGCCCCGATCACATCCGTACAGTCTCTCGCCTCTCCTGGGCCCCGACCACATCCCTACAGTCTCTCGTCTCTCCTGGGCCCCGATCACATCCCTACAGTCTCTCGTCTCTCCTTCGCCCCGATCACATCCCTACAGTCTCTCGTCTCTCCTTCACCCCGATCACATCCCTACAGTCTCTCGTCTCTCCTTCGCCCCGATCACATCCCTACAGTCTCTCGCCTCTCCTTCGCCCCGATCACATCCCTACAGTCTCTCGTCTCTCCTTCGCCCCGATCACATCCCTACAGTCTCTCGTCTCTCCTGGGCCCCGATCACATCCCTACAGTCTCTCGTCTCTCCTTCGCCCCGATCACATCCCTGCAGTCTCTCGTCTCTCCTGGGCCCCGATCACATCCCTACAGTCTCTCGCCTCTCCTGGTCCGCGATCACATCCCTACAGTCTCTCGTCTCTCCTTCGCCCCGATCACATCCCTACAGTCTCTCGTCTCTCCTTCGCCCCGATCACATCCCTACAGTCTCTCGTCTCTCCTTCGCCCCGATCACATCCCTACAGTCTCTCGTCTCTCCTTCGCCCCGATCACATCCCTACAGTCTCTCGTCTCTCCTGGACCCCGATCACATCCCTACAGTCTCTCGTCTCTCCTTCGCCCCGATCACATCCCTACAGTCTCTCGTCTCTCCTTCGACCCGATCACATCCCTACAGTCTCTCGTCTCTCCTTCGACCCGATCACATCCCGACAGTCTCTCGTCTCTCCTTCGCCCTGATCACATCCCTACAGTCTCTCGTCTCTCCTTCGCCCCTGTCACATCCCTACAGTCTCTCGTCTCTCCTGGGCCCCGGTCACATCCCTACAGTCTCTCGTCTCTCCTGGGCCCCGATCACATCCCTACAGTCTCTCGCCTCTCCTTCGCCCCGATCACATCCCTACAGTCTCTCGTCTCTCCTGCACCCCGATCACATCCCTACAGTCTCTCGTCTCTCCTTCGCCCCGATCACATCCCTACAGTCTCTCGTCTCTCCTTCGCCCCGATCACATCCCTACAGTCTCTCGCCTCTCCTGGGCCCCGATCACATCCCTACAGTCTCTCGTCTCTCCTGGGCCCCCATCACATCCCTACAGTCTCTCGTCTCTCCTGGGCCCCGATCACATCCCTACAGTCTCTCGTGTCTCCTGGGCCCCGATCACATCCCGACAGTCTCTCGTCTCTCCTGGGCCCCGATCACATCCCTACAGTCTCTCGTCTCTCCTTCGCCCCGATCACATCCCTACAGTCTCTCGTCTCTCCTTCGCCCCGATCACATCCCTACAGTCTCTCGTCTCTCCTTCACCCCGATCACATCCCTACAGTCTCTCGTCTCTCCTGGACCCCGATCACATCCCTGCAGTCTCTCGTCTCTCCTGGGCCCCGATCACATCCCTACAGTCTCTCGTCTCTCCTGGGCCCCGATCACATCCCTACAGTCTCTCGTCTCTCCTGGGCCCCGATCACATCCCTACAGTCTCTCGTCTCTCCTGGGCCCCGATCACATCCCTACAGTCTCTCGTCTCTCCTTCGCCCCGATCACATCCCTACAGTCTCTCGTCTCTCCTGGGCCCCGATCACATCCCTACAGTCTCTCGCCTCTCCTGGGCCCCGATCACATTCCTACAGTCTCTCGTCTCTCCTTCGCCCCGATCACATCCCTACAGTCTCTCGTCTCTCCTGGGCCCGATCACATCCCTACAGTCTCTCGTCTCTCCTTCGCCCCGATCACATCCCTACAGTCTCTCGCCTCTCCTGGGCCCCGACCACATCCCGACAGTCTCTCGTCTCTCCTGGGCCCCGATCACATCCCTACAGTCTCTCGTCTCTCCTTCGCCCCGATCACATCCCTACAGTCTCTCGTCTCTCCTTCGCTCCGATGACATCCCTACAGTCTCTCGACTCTCCTGGGCCCCGATCACATCCCTACAGTCTCTCGCCTCTCCTGGGCCCCGATCACATCCCTACAGTCTCACGTCTCTCCTGGGCCCCGATCACATCCCTACAGTCTCTCGCCTCTACTGGGCCCCGATCACATCCCTACAGTCTCTTGCCTCTCCTGGGCCCCGACCACATCCCTACAGTCTCTCGTCTCTCCTGGGCCCCGATCACATCCCTACAGTCTCTCGTCTCTCCTGGGCCCCGATCACATCCCTACAGTCTCTCGTCTCTCCTTCGCCCCGATCACATCCCTACAGTCTCTCGTCTCTCCTTCGCCCCGATCACATCCCTACAGTCTCTCGTCTCTCCTTCGCCCCGATCACATCCCTACAGTCTCTCGTCTCTCCTTCGCCCCGATCACATCCCTACAGTCTCTCGTCTCTCCTGGACCCCGATCACATCCCTACAGTCTCTCGTCTCTCCTTCGCCCCGATCACATCCCTACAGTCTCTCGTCTCTCCTTCGACCCGATCACATCCCTACAGTCTCTCGTCTCTCCTTCGACCCGATCACATCCCGACAGTCTCTCGTCTCTCCTTCGCCCCGATCACATCCCTACAGTCTCTCGTCTCTCCTTCGACCCTGTCACATCCCTACAGTCTCTCGTCTCTCCTGGGCCCCGATCACATCCCTACAGTCTCTCGTCTCTCCTGGGCCCCGATCACATCCCTGCAGTCTCTCGCCTCTCCTTCGCCCCGATCACATCCCTACAGTCTCTCGTCTCTCCTGCACCCCGATCACATCCCTACAGTCTCTCGTCTCTCCTTCGCCCCGATCACATCCCTACAGTCTCTCGTCTCTCCTTCGCCCCGATCACATCCCTACAGTCTCTCGCCTCTCCTGGGCCCCGATCACATCCCTACAGTCTCTCGTCTCTCCTGGGCCCCCATCACATCCCTACAGTCTCTCGTCTCTCCTGGGCCCCGATCACATCCCTACAGTCTCTCGTGTCTCCTGGGCCCCGATCACATCCCGACAGTCTCTCGTCTCTCCTGGGCCCCGATCACATCCCTACAGTCTCTCGTCTCTCCTTCGCCCCGATCACATCCCTACAGTCTCTCGTCTCTCCTTCGCCCCGATCACATCCCTACAGTCTCTCGTCTCTCCTTCACCCCGATCACATCCCTACAGTCTCTCGTCTCTCCTGGACCCCGATCACATCCCTGCAGTCTCTCGTCTCTCCTGGGCCCCGATCACATCCCTACAGTCTCTCGTCTCTCCTGGGCCCCGATCACATCCCTACAGTCTCTCGTCTCTCCTGGGCCCCGATCACATCCCCACAGTCTCTCGTCTCTCCTGGGCCCCGATCACATCCCTACAGTCTCTCGTCTCTCCTTCGCCCCGATCACATCCCTACAGTCTCTCGTCTCTCCTGGGCCCCGATCACATCCCTACAGTCTCTCGCCTCTCCTGGGCCCCGATCACATTCCTACAGTCTCTCGTCTCTCCTTCGCCCCGATCACATCCCTACAGTCTCTCGTCTCTCCTGGGCCCCGATCACATCCCTACAGTCTCTCGTCTCTCCTTCGCCCCGATCACATCCCTACAGTCTCTCGCCTCTCCTGGGCCCCGACCACATCCCGACAGTCTCTCGTCTCTCCTGGGCCCCGATCACATCCCTACAGTCTCTCGTCTCTCCTTCGCCCCGATCACATCCCTACAGTCTCTCGTCTCTCCTTCGCTCCGATGACATCCCTACAGTCTCTCGACTCTCCTGGGCCCCGATCACATCCCTACAGTCTCTCGCCTCTCCTGGGCCCCGATCACATCCCTACAGTCTCACGTCTCTCCTGGGCCCCGATCACATCCCTACAGTCTCTCGCCTCTCCTGGGCCCCGATCACATCCCTACAGTCTCTTGCCTCTCCTGGGCCCCGACCACATCCCTACAGTCTCTCGTCTCTCCTGGGCCCCGATCACATCCCTACAGTCTCTCGTCTCTCCTGGGCCCCGATCACATCCCTACAGTCTCTCGTCTCTCCTGGGCCCCGATCACATCCCTACAGTCTCTCGTCTCTCCTTCGCCCCGATCACATCCCTACAGTCTCTCGTCTCTCCTTCACCCCGATCACATCCCTACAGTCTCTCGTCTCTCCTTCGCCCCGATCACATCCCTACAGTCTCTCGCCTCTCCTTCGCCCCGATCACATCCCTACAGTCTCTCGTCTCTCCTTCGCCCCGATCACATCCCTACAGTCTCTCGTCTCTCCTGGGCCCCGATCACATCCCTACAGTCTCTCGCCTCTCCTGGGCCGCGATCACATCCCTACAGTCTCTCGTCTCTCCTTCGCCCCGATCACATCCCTACAGTCTCTCGTCTCTCCTTCGCCCCGATCACATCCCTACAGTCTCTCGTCTCTCCTGGGCCGCGATCACATCCCAACAGTCTCTCGTCTCTCCTGGGCCGCGATCACATCCCTACAGTCTCTCGCCTCTCCTTCGCCCCGATCACATCCCAACAGTCTCTCGTCTCTGCTGGGCCCCGATCACATCCCTACAGTCTCTCGTCTCTCCTTCGCCCCGATCACATCCCTACAGTCTCTCGTCTCTCCTTCGCCCCGATCACATCCCTACAGTCTCTCGTCTCTCCTTCGCCCCGATCACATCCCTACAGTCTCTCGTCTCTCCTTCGCCCCGATCACATCCCTACAGTCTCTCGTCTCTCCTTCGGCCCGATAACATCCCTACAGTCTCTCGTCTCTCCTTCGCCCCGATCACATCCCTACAGTCTCTCGTCTCTCCTGGACCCCGATCACATCCCTACAGTCTCTCGTCTCTCCTTCGCCCCGATCACATCGCTACAGTCTCTCGTCTCTCCTTCGACCCGATCACATCCCTACAGTCTCTCGTCTCTCCTTCGACCCGATCACATCCCTACAGTCTCTCGTCTCTCCTTCGCCCCTATCACATCCCTACAGTCTCTCGTCTCTCCTGGGCCCCGATCACATCCCTACAGTCTCTCGTCTCTCCTGGGCCCCGATCACATCCCTACAGTCTCTCGCCTCTCCTTCGCCCCGATCACATCCCTACAGTCTCTCGTCTCTCCTTCACCCCGATCACATCCCTACAGTCTCTCGTCTCTCCTTCGCCCCGATCACATCCCTACAGTCTCTCGTCTCTCCTTCGCCCCGATCACATCCCTACAGTCTCTCGCCTCTCCTGGGCCCCGATCACATCCCTACACTCTCTCGTCTCTCCTGGGCCCCCATCACATCCCTACAGTCTCTCGTCTCTCCTGGGCCCCGATCACATCCCTACAGTCTCTCGTCTCTCCTGGGCCCCGATCACATCCCGACAGTCTCTCGTCTCTCCTTCGCCCCGATCACATCCCTACAGTCTCTCGTCTCTCCTGGGCCCCGATCACATCCCTACAGTCTCTCGTCTCTCCTGGGCCCCGATCACATCCCTACAGTCTCTCGTCTCTCCTTCGCCCCGATCACATCCCTACAGTCTCTCGTCTCTCCTTCGCCCCGATCACATCCCTACAGTCTCTCGTCTCTCCTGGGCCCCGATCACATCCCTACAGTCTCTCGTCTCTCCTGGGCCCCGATCACATCCCTACAGTCTCTCGTCTCCCCTTCGCCCCGATTACATCCCTACAGTCTCTCGTCTCTCCTTCGCCCCGATCACATCCCTACAGTCTCTCGTCTCTCCTGGGCCCCGATCACATCCCTGCAGTCTCTCGTCTCTCCTGGGGCCCGATCACATCCCTACAGTCTCTCGCCTCTCCTGGGCCCCGATCACATCCCTACAGTTTCTCGTCTCTCCTGGGCCCCGATCACATCCCTACAGTCTCTCGTCTCTCCTGGGCCCCGATCACATCCCTACAGTCTCTCGTCTCTCCTGGGCCCCGATCACATCCCTACAGTCTCTCGTCTCTCCTTCGCCCCGATCACATCCCTACAGTCTCTCGTCTCTCCTGGGCCCCGATCACATCCCTACAGTCTCTCGCCTCTCCTGGGCCCCGATCACATTCCTACAGTCTCTCGTCTCTCCTTCGCCCCGATCACATCCCTACAGTCTCTCGCCTCTCCTGGGCCCCGATCACATCCCTACAGTCTCACGTCTCTCCTGGGCCCCGATCACATCCCTACAGTCTCTCGCCTCTCCTGGGCCCCGATCACATCCCTACAGTCTCTCGCCTCTCCTGGGCCCCGACCACATCCCTACAGTCTCTCGTCTCTCCTGGGCCCCGATCACATCCCTACAGTCTCTCGTCTCTCCTGGGCCCCGATCACATCCCTACAGTCTCTCGTCTCTCCTGGGCCCCGATCACATCCCTACAGTCTCTCGTCTCTCCTTCGCCCCGATCACATCCCTACAGTCTCTCGTCTCTCCTTCGCCCCGATCACATCCCTACAGTCTCTCGTCTCTCCTTCGCCCCGATCACATCCCTACAGTCTCTCGTCTCTCCTGGGCCGCGATCACATCCCAACTGTCTCTCGTCTCTCCTGGGCCGCGATCACATCCCTACAGTCTCTCGCCTCTCCTTCGCCCCGATCACATCCCAACAGTCTCTCGTCTCTGCTGGGCCCCGATCACATCCCTACAGTCTCTCGTCTCTCCTTCGCCCCGATCACATCCCTACAGTCTCTCGTCTCTCCTTCGCCCCGATCACATCCCTACAGTCTCTCGTCTCTCCTTCGCCCCGATCACATCCCTACAGTCTCTCGTCTCTCCTTCGCCCCGATCACATCCCTACAGTCTCTCGTCTCTCCTTCGGCCCGATAACATCCCTACAGTCTCTCGTCTCTCCTTCGCCCCGATCACATCCCTACAGTCTCTCGTCTCTCCTGGACCCCGATCACATCCCTACAGTCTCTCGTCTCTCCTTCGCCCCGATCACATCGCTACAGTCTCTCGTCTCTCCTTCGACCCGATCACATCCCTACAGTCTCTCGTCTCTCCTTCGACCCGATCACATCCCTACAGTCTCTCGTCTCTCCTTCGCCCCTATCACATCCCTACAGTCTCTCGTCTCTCCTGGGCCCCGATCACATCCCTACAGTCTCTCGTCTCTCCTGGGCCCCGATCACATCCCTACAGTCTCTCGCCTCTCCTTCGCCCCGATCACATCCCTACAGTCTCTCGTCTCTCCTTCACCCCGATCACATCCCTACAGTCTCTCGTCTCTCCTTCGCCCCGATCACATCCCTACAGTCTCTCGTCTCTCCTTCGCCCCGATCACATCCCTACAGTCTCTCGCCTCTCCTGGGCCCCGATCACATCCCTACACTCTCTCGTCTCTCCTGGGCCCCCATCACATCCCTACAGTCTCTCGTCTCTCCTGGGCCCCGATCACATCCCTACAGTCTCTCGTCTCTCCTGGGCCCCGATCACATCCCGACAGTCTCTCGTCTCTCCTGGGCCCCGATCACATCCCTACAGTCTCTCGTCTCTCCTTCGCCCCGATCACATCCCTACAGTCTCTCGTCTCTCCTTCGCCCCGATCACATCCCTACAGTCTCTCGTCTCTCCTTCACCCCGATCACATCCCGACAGTCTCTCGTCTCTCCTTCGCCCCGATCACATCCCTACAGTCTCTCGTCTCTCCTGGGCCCCGATCACATCCCTACAGTCTCTCGTCTCTCCTGGGCCCCGATCACATCCCTACAGTCTCTCGTCTCTCCTTCGCCCCGATCACATCCCTACAGTCTCTCGTCTCTCCTTCGCCCCGATCACATCCCTACAGTCTCTCGTCTCTCCTGGGCCCCGATCACATCCCTACAGTCTCTCGTCTCTCCTGGGCCCCGATCACATCCCTACAGTCTCTCGTCTCCCCTTCGCCCCGATTACATCCCTACAGTCTCTCGTCTCTCCTTCGCCCCGATCACATCCCTACAGTCTCTCGTCTCTCCTGGGCCCCGATCACATCCCTGCAGTCTCTCGTCTCTCCTGGGGCCCGATCACATCCCTACAGTCTCTCGCCTCTCCTGGGCCCCGATCACATCCCTACAGTTTCTCGTCTCTCCTGGGCCCCGATCACATCCCTACAGTCTCTCGTCTCTCCTGGGCCCCGATCACATCCCTACAGTCTCTCGTCTCTCCTGGGCCCCGATCACATCCCTACAGTCTCTCGTCTCTCCTTCGCCCCGATCACATCCCTACAGTCTCTCGTCTCTCCTGGGCCCCGATCACATCCCTACAGTCTCTCGCCTCTCCTGGGCCCCGATCACATTCCTACAGTCTCTCGTCTCTCCTTCGCCCCGATCACATCCCTACAGTCTCTCGCCTCTCCTGGGCCCCGATCACATCCCTACAGTCTCACGTCTCTCCTGGGCCCCGATCACATCCCTACAGTCTCTCGCCTCTCCTGGGCCCCGATCACATCCCTACAGTCTCTCGCCTCTCCTGGGCCCCGACCACATCCCTACAGTCTCTCGTCTCTCCTGGGCCCCGATCACATCCCTACAGTCTCTCGTCTCTCCTGGGCCCCGATCACATCCCTACAGTCTCTCGTCTCTCCTGGGCCCCGATCACATCCCTACAGTCTCTCGTCTCTCCTTCGCCCCGATCACATCCCGACATTCTCTCGTCTCTCCTTCACCCCGATCACATCCCTACAGTCTCTCGTCTCTCCTTCGCCCCGATCACATCCCTACAGTCTCTCGCCTCTCCTTCGCCCCGATCACATCCCTACAGTCTCTCGTCTCTCCTTCGCCCCGATCACATCCCTACAGTCTCTCGTCTCTCCTTCGCCCTGATCACATCCCTACAGTCTCTCGTCTCTCCTTCGCCCCGATCACATCCCTACAGTCTCTCGCCTCTCCTGGGCCCCGATTACATCCCTACAGTCTCTCGTCTCTCCTTCGCCCCGATCACATCCCTACAGTCTCTCGCCTCTCCTGGGCCCCGATCACATCCCTACAGTCTCTCGCCTCTCCTGGGCCCCGATCACATCCCTACAGTCTCTCGTCTCTCATGGGCCCCGATCACATCCCGACAGTCTCTCGCCTCTCCTGGGCCCCGATCACATCCCTACAGTCTCTCGCCTCTCCTTCGCCCCGATCACATCCCGACAGTCTCTCGCCTCTCCTGGGCCCCGATCACATCCCTACAGTCTCTCGCCTCTCCTGGGCCCCGATCACATCCCTACAGTCTCTCGTCTCTCCTTCGCCCCGATCACATCCCTACAGTCTCTCGTCTCTCCTGGACCCCGATCACATCCCTACAGTCTCTCGTCTCTCCTTCGCCCCGATCACATCCCTACAGTCTCTCGCCTCTCCTTCGCCCCGATCACATCCCGACAGTCTCTCGCCTCTCCTGGGCCCCGATCACATCCCTACAGTCTCTCGCCTCTCCTGGGCCCCGATCACATCCCTACAGTCTCTCGTCTCTCCTTCGCCCCGATCACATCCCTACAGTCTCTCGTCTCTCCTGGACCCCGATCACATCCCTACAGTCTCTCGTCTCTCCTTCGCCCCGATCACATCCCTACAGTCTCTCGCCTCTCCTGGGCCCCGATCACATCCCTACAGTCTCTCGTCTCTCCTTCGCCCCGATCACATCCCTACAGTCTCTCGCCTCTCCTTCGCCCCGATCACATCCCTACAGTCTCTCGTCTCTCCTGGGCCCTGATCACATCCCTACAGTCTCTCGCCTCTCATGGGCCCCGATCACATCCCTACAGTCTCTCGTCTCTCCTTCACCCCGATCACATCCCTACAGTCTCTCGCCTCTCCTTCGCCCCGATCACATCCCTACAGTCTCTCGTCTCTCCTGGGCCCCGATCACATCCCTACAGTCTCTCGCCTCTCCTTCGCCCCGATCACATCCCTACAGTCTCTCGTCTCTCCTTCGCCCCGATCACATCCCTACAGTCTCTCGTCTCTCCTGGGCCCCGATCACATCCCTACAGTCTCTCGTCTCTCCTGGGCCCCGATCACATCCCTACAGTCTCTCGTCTCTCCTGGGCCCCGATCACATCCCTACAGTCTCTCGTCTCTCCTTCGCCCCGATCACATCCCTACAGTCTCTCGTCTCTCCTTCACCCAGATCACATCCCTACAGTCTCTCGTCTCTCCTTCGCCCCGATCACATCCCTACAGTCTCTCGCCTCTCCTTCGCCCCGATCACATCCCTACAGTCTCTCGTCTCTCCTTCGCCCCGATCACATCCCTACAGTCTCTCGTCTCTCCTTCGCCCTGATCACATCCCTACAGTCTCTCGTCTCTCCTGGGCCCCGATCACATCCCTACAGTCTCTCGCCTCTCCTTCGCCCCGATCACATCCCTACAGTCTCTCGTCTCTCCTTCGCCCCGATCACATCCCTACAGTCTCTCGTCTCTCCTGGGCCCCGATCACATCCCTACAGTCTCTCGTCTCTCCTTCGCCCCGATCACATCCCTACAGTCTCTCGCCTCTCCTGGGCCCCGATTACATCCCTACAGTCTCTCGTCTCTCCTTCGCCCCGATCACATCCCTACAGTCTCTCGCCTCTCCTGGGCCCCGATCACATCCCTACAGTCTCTCGCCTCTCCTGGGCCCCGATCACATCCCTACAGTCTCTCGTCTCTCATGGGCCCCGATCACATCCCGACAGTCTCTCGCCTCTCTTGGGCCCCGATCACATCCCTACAGTCTCTCGTCTCTCCTTCGCCCCGATCACATCCCTACAGTCTCTCGCCTCTCCTGGGCCCCGATCACATCCCTACAGTCTCTCGCCTCTCCTTCGCCCCGATCACATCCCGACAGTCTCTCGCCTCTCCTGGGCCCCGATCACATCCCTACAGTCTCTCGCCTCTCCTGGGCCCCGATCACATCCCTACAGTCTCTCGTCTCTCCTTCGCCCCGATCACATCCCTACAGTCTCTCGTCTCTCCTGGACCCCGATCACATCCCTACAGTCTCTCGTCTCTCCTTCGCCCCGATCACATCCCTACAGTCTCTCGCCTCTCCTGGGCCCCGATCACATCCCTACAGTCTCTCGTCTCTCCTTCGCCCCGATCACATCCCTACAGTCTCTCGCCTCTCCTTCGCCCCGATCACATCCCTGCAGTCTCTCGTCTCTCCTTCGCCCCGATCACATCCCTACAGTCTCTCGTCTCTCCTGGGCCCCGATCACATCCCTACAGTCTCTCGCCTCTCCTTCGCCCCGATCACATCCCTACAGTCTCTCGTCTCTCCTTCGCCCCGATCACATCCCTACAGTCTCTCGTCTCTCCTGGGCCCCGATCACATCCCTACAGTCTCTCGTCTCTCATGGGCCCCGATCACATCCCTACAGTCTCTCGTCTCTCCTGGGCCCCGATCACATCCCTACAGTCTCTCGTCTCTCCTTCGCCCCGATCACATCCCTACAGTCTCTCGTCTCTCCTTCACCCCGATCACATCCCTACAGTCTCTCGTCTCTCCTTCGCCCCGATCACATCCCTACAGTCTCTCGCCTCTCCTTCGCCCCGATCACATCCCTACAGTCTCTCGTCTCTCCTTCGCCCCGATCACATCCCTACAGTCTCTCGTCTCTCCTGGGCCCCGATCACATCCCTACAGTCTCTCGTCTCTCCTTCGCCCCGATCACATCCCTACAGTCTCTCGTCTCTCCTGGGCCCCGATCACATCCCTACAGTCTCTCGCCTCTCCTGGGCCGCGATCACATCCCTACAGTCTCTCGTCTCTCCTTCGCCCCGATCACATCCCTACAGTCTCTCGTCTCTCCTTCGCCCCGATCACATCCCTACAGTCTCTCGTCTCTCCTGGGCCGCGATCACATCCCAACAGTCTCTCGTCTCTCCTGGGCCGCGATCACATCCCTACAGTCTCTCGCCTCTCCTTCGCCCCGATCACATCCCAACAGTCTCTCGTCTCTCCTGGGCCCCGATCACATCCCTACAGTCTCTCGTCTCTCCTTCGCCCCGATCACATCCCTACAGTCTCTCGTCTCTCCTTCGCCCCGATCACATCCCTACAGTCTCTCGTCTCTCCTTCGCCCCGATCACATCCCTACAGTCTCTCGTCTCTCCTTCGCCCCGATCACATCCCTACAGTCTCTCGTCTCTCCTTCGCCCCGATCACATCCCTACAGTCTCTCGTCTCTCCTTCGCCCCGATCACATCCCTACAGTCTCTCGTCTCTCCTGGGCCCCGATCACATCCCTACAGTCTCTCGTCTCTCCTTCGCCCCGATCACATCCCTACAGTCTCTCGTCTCTCCTTCGACCCGATCACATCCCTACAGTCTCTCGTCTCTCCTTCGACCCGATCACATCCCTACAGTCTCTCGTCTCTCCTTCGCCCCGATCACATCCCTACAGTCTCTCGTCTCTCATTCGCCCCTGTCACATCCCTACAGTCTCTCGTCTCTCCTGGGCCCCGATCACATCCCTACAGTCTCTCGTCTCTCCTGGGCCCCGATCACATCCCTACAGTCTCTCGCCTCTCCTTCGCCCCGATCACATCCCTACAGTTTCTCGTCTCTCCTGCACCCCGATCACATCCCTACAGTCTCTCGTCTCTCCTTCGCCCCGATCACATCCCTACAGTCTCTCGTCTCTCCTTCGCCCCGATCACATCCCTACAGTCTCTCGCCTCTCCTGGGCCCCGATCACATCCCTACAGTCTCTCGTCTCTCCTGGGCCCCCATCACATCCCTACAGTCTCTCGTCTCTCCTGGGCCCCGATCACATCCCTACAGTCTCTCGTGTCTCCTGGGCCCCGATCACATCCCGACAGTCTCTCGTCTCTCCTGGGCCCCGATCACATCCCTACAGTCTCTCGTCTCTCCTTCGCCCCGATCACATCCCTACAGTCTCTCGTCTCTCCTTCGCCCCGATCACATCCCTACAGTCTCTCGTCTCTCCTTCACCCCGATCACATCCCTGCAGTCTCTCGTCTCTCCTGGACCCCGATCACATCCCTGCAGTCTCTCGTCTCTCCTGGGCCCCGATCACATCCCTACAGTCTCTCGTCTCTCCTGGGCCCCGATCACATCCCTGCAGTCTCTCGTCTCTCCTGGGCCCCGATCACATCCCTACAGTCTCTCGTCTCTCCTGGGCCCCGATCACATCCCTACAGTCTCTCGTCTCTCCTGGGCCCAGATCACATCCCTGCAGTCTCTCGTCTCTCCTTCGCCCCGATCACATCCCTACAGTCTCTCGTCTCTCCTGGGCCCCGATCACATCCCTACAGTCTCTCGCCTCTCCTGGGCCCCGATCACATTCCTACAGTCTCTCGTCTCTCCTTCGCCCCGATCACATCCCTACAGTCTCTCGTCTCTCCTGGGCCCCGATCACATCCCTACAGTCTCTCGTCTCTCCTTCGCCCCGATCACATCCCTACAGTCTCTCGCCTCTCCTGGGCCCCGACCACATCCCGACAGTCTCTCGTCTCTCCTGGGCCCCGATCACATCCCTACAGTTTCTCGTCTCTCCTTCGCCCCGATCACATCCCTACAGTCTCTCGTCTCTCCTTCGCTCCGATGACATCCCTACAGTCTCTCGACTCTCCTGGGCCCCGATCACATCCCTACAGTCTCTCGCCTCTCCTGGGCCCCGATCACATCCCTACAGTCTCACGTCTCTCCTGGGCCCCGATCACATCCCTACAGTCTCTCGCCTCTCCTGGGCCCCGATCACATCCCTACAGTCTCTTGCCTCTCCTGGGCTCCGACCACATCCCTACAGTCTCTCGTCTCTCCTGGGCCCCGATCACATCCCTACAGTCTCTCGTCTCTCCTGGGCCCCGATTACATCCCTACAGTCTCTCGTCTCTCCTGGGCCCCGATCACATCCCTACAGTCTCTCGTCTCTCCTTCGCCCCGATCACATCCCTACAGTCTCTCGTCTCTCCTGGGCCCCGATCACATCCCTACAGTCTCTCGTCTCTCCTTCGCCCCGATCACATCCCTACAGTCTCTCGCCTCTCCTTCGCCCCGATCACATCCCTACAGTCTCTCGTCTCTCCTTCGCCCCGATCACATCCCTACAGTCTCTCGCCTCTCCTTCGCCCCGATCACATCCCTACAGTCTCTCGTCTCTCCTTCGCCCCGATCACATCCCTACAGTCTCTCGTCTCTCCTGGGCCCCGATCACATCCCTACAGTCTCTCGTCTCTCCTTCGCCCCGATCACATCCCTACAGTCTCTCGTCTCTCCTGGGCCCCGATCACATCCCTACAGTCTCTCGCCTCTCCTGGGCCGCGATCACATCCCTACAGTCTCTCGTCTCTCCTTCGCCCCGATCACATCCCTACAGTCTCTCGTCTCTCCTTCGCCCCGATCACATCCCAACAGTCTCTCGTCTCTCCTGGGCCCCGATCACATCCCTACAGTCTCTCGTCTCTCCTTCGCCCCGATCACATCCCTACAGTCTCTCGTCTCTCCTTCGCCCCGATCACATCCCTACAGTCTCTCGTCTCTCCTTCGCCCCGATCACATCCCTACAGTCTCTCGTCTCTCCTTCGCCCCGATCACATCCCTACAGTCTCTCGTCTCTCCTTCGCCCCGATCACATCCCTACAGTCTCTCGTCTCTCCTGGACCCCGATCACATCCCTACAGTCTCTCGTCTCTCCTTCGCCCCGATCACATCCCTACAGTCTCTCGTCTCTCCTTCGACCCGATCACATCCCTACAGTCTCTCGCCTCTCCTTCGCCCCGATCACATCCCTACAGTCTCTCGTCTCTCCTTCGCCCCTATCACATCCCTACAGTCTCTCGTCTCTCCTGGGCCCCGATCACATCCCTACAGTCTCTCGTCTCTCCTGGGCCCCGATCACATCCCTACAGTCTCTCGTCTCTCCTTCGCCCCGATCACATCCCTACAGTCTCTCGCCTCTCCTGGGCCCGGATCACATCCCTACAGTCTCTCGTCTCTCCTGGGCCCCCATCACATCCCTACAGTCTCTCGTCTCTCCTGGGCCCCGATCACATCCCTACAGTCTCTCGTCTCTCCTGGGCCCCGATCACATCCCGACAGTCTCTCGTCTCTCCTGGGCCCCGATCACATCCCTACAGTCTCTCGTCTCTCCTTCGCCCCGATCACATCCCTACAGTCTCTCGTCTCTCCTTCGCCCCGATCACATCCCTACAGTCTCTCGTCTCTCCTTCACCCCGATCACATCCCGACAGTCTCTCGTCTCTCCTTCGCCCCGATCACATCCCTACAGTCTCTCGTCTCTCCTGGGCCCCGATCACATCCCTACAGTCTCTCGTCTCTCCTGGGCCCCGATCACATCCCTACAGTCTCTCGTCTCTCCTTCGCCCCGATCACATCCCTACAGTCTCTCGTCTCTCCTTCGCCCCGATCACATCCCTACAGTCTCTCGTCTCTCCTGGGCCCCGATCACATCCCTACAGTCTCTCGTCTCTCCTGGGCCCCGATCACATCCCTACAGTCTCTCGTCTCCCCTTCGCCCCGATTACATCCCTACAGTCTCTCGTCTCTCCTTCGCCCCGATCACATCCCTACAGTCTCTCGTCTCTCCTGGGCCCCGATCACATCCCTGCAGTCTCTCGCCTCTCCTGGGCCCCGATCACATCCCTACAGTCTCTCGTCTCTCCTGGACCCCGATCACATCCCTACAGTCTCTCGTCTCTCCTGGGCCCCGATCACATCCCTACAGTCTCTCGTCTCTCCTTCGCCCGATCACATCCCGACAGTCTCTCGTCTCTCCTGGGCCCCGATCACATCCCGACAGTCTCTCGTCTCTCCTGGGCCCCGATCACATCCCTGCAGTCTCTCGTCTCTCCTGGGCCCCGATCACATCCCTACAGTCTCTCGCCTCTCCTGGGCCCCGATCACATCCCTACAGTTTCTCGTCTCTCCTGGGCCCCGATCACATCCCTACAGTCTCTCGTCTCTCCTGGGCCCCGATCACATCCCTACAGTCTCTCGTCTCTCCTGGGCCCCAATCACATCCCTACAGTCTCTCGTCTCTCCTTCGCCCCGATCACATCCCTACAGTCTCTCGCCTCTCCTGGGCCCCGATCACATCCCTACAGTCTCACGTCTCTCCTGGGCCCCGATCACATCCCTACAGTCTCTCGCCTCTCCTGGGCCCCCGATCACATCCCTACAGTCTCTCGCCTCTCCTGGGCCCCGACCACATCCCTACAGTCTCTCGTCTCTCCTGGGCCCCGATCACATCCCTACAGTCTCTCGTCTCTCCTGGGCCCCGATCACATCCCTACAGTCTCTCGTCTCTCCTGGGCCCCGATCACATCCCTACAGTCTCTCGTCTCTCCTTCGCCCCGATCACATCCCGACAGTCTCTCGTCTCTCCTTCACCCCGATCACATCCCTACAGTCTCTCGTCTCTCCTTCGCCCCGATCACATCCCTACAGTCTCTCGCCTCTCCTTCGACCTGATCACATCCCTACAGTCTCTCGTCTCTCCTTCGCCCCGATCACATCCCTACAGTCTCTCGTCTCTCCTTCGCCCTGATCACATCCCTACAGTCTCTCGTCTCTCCTGGGCCCCGATCACATCCCTACAGTCTCTCGCCTCTCCTTCGCCCCGATCACATCCCTACAGTCTCTCGTCTCTCCTTCGCCCCGATCACATCCCTACAGTCTCTCGTCTCTCCTGGGCCCCGATCACATCCCTACAGTCTCTCGTCTCTCCTTCGCCCCGATCACATCCCTACAGTCTCTCGCCTCTCCTGGGCCCCGATTACATCCCTACAGTCTCTCGTCTCTCCTTCGCCCCGATCACATCCCTACACTCTCTCGCCTCTCCTGGGCCCCGATCACATCCCTACAGTCTCTCGCCTCTCCTGGGCCCCGATCACATCCCCACAGTCTCTCGTCTCTCATGGGCCCCGATCACATCCCGACAGTCTCTCGCCTCTCTTGGGCCCCGATCACATCCCTACAGTCTCTCGTCTCTCCTTCGCCCCGATCACATCCCTACAGTCTCTCGCCTCTCCTGGGCCCCGATCACATCCCTACAGTCTCTCGCCTCTCCTTCGCCCCGATCACATCCCGACAGTCTCTCGCCTCTCCTGGGCCCCGATCACATCCCTACAGTCTCTCGCCTCTCCTGGGCCCCGATCACATCCCTACAGTCTCTCGTCTCTCCTTCGCCCCGATCACATCCCTACAGTCTCGTCTCTCCTGGACCCCGATCACATCCCTACAGTCTCTCGTCTCTCCTTCGCCCCGATCACATCCCTACAGTCTCTCGCCTCTCCTTCGCCCCGATCACATCCCTACAGTCTCTCGTCTCTCCTTCGCCCCGATCACATCCCTACAGTCTCTCGTCTCTCCTTCGCCCTGATCACATCCCTACAGTCTCTCGTCTCTCCTGGGCCCCGATCACATCCCTACAGTCTCTCGCCTCTCCTTCGCCCCGATCACATCCCTACAGTCTCTCGTCTCTCCTTCGCCCCGATCACATCCCTACAGTCTCTCGTCTCTCCTGGGCCCCGATCACATCCCTACAGTCTCTCGTCTCTCCTTCGCCCCGATCACATCCCTACAGTCTCTCGCCTCTCCTGGGCCCCGATTACATCCCTACAGTCTCTCGTCTCTCCTTCGCCCCGATCACATCCCTACAGTCTCTCGCCTCTCCTGGGCCCCGATCACATCCCTACAGTCTCTCGCCTCTCCTGGGCCCCGATCACATCCCTACAGTCTCTCGTCTCTCATGGGCCCCGATCACATCCCGACAGTCTCTCGCCTCTCTTGGGCCCCGATCACATCCCTACAGTCTCTCGTCTCTCCTTCGCCCCGATCACATCCCTACAGTCTCTCGCCTCTCCTGGGCCCCGATCACATCCCTACAGTCTCTCGCCTCTCCTTCGCCCCGATCACATCCCGACAGTCTCTCGCCTCTCCTGGGCCCCGATCACATCCCTACAGTCTCTCGCCTCTCCTGGGCCCCGATCACATCCCTACAGTCTCTCGTCTCTCCTTCGCCCCGATCACATCCCTACAGTCTCTCGTCTCTCCTGGACCCCGATCACATCCCTACAGTCTCTCGTCTCTCCTTCGCCCCGATCACATCCCTACAGTCTCTCGCCTCTCCTGGGCCCCGATCACATCCCTACAGTCTCTCGTCTCTCCTTCGCCCCGATCACATCCCTACAGTCTCTCGCCTCTCCTTCGCCCCGATCACATCCCTGCAGTCTCTCGTCTCTCCTGGGCCCCGATCACATCCCTACAGTCTCTCGCCTCTCATGGGCCCCGATCACATCCCTACAGTCTCTCGTCTCTCCTTCACCCCGATCACATCCCTACAGTCTCTCGCCTCTCCTTCGCCCCGATCACATCCCTACAGTCTCTCGTCTCTCCTGGGCCCCGATCACATCCCTACAGTCTCTCGCCTCTCCTTCGCCCCGATCACATCCCTACAGTCTCTCGTCTCTCCTTCGCCCCGATCACATCCCTACAGTCTCTCGTCTCTCCTGGGCCCCGATCACATCCCTACAGTCTCTCGTCTCTCCTGGGCCCCGATCACATCCCTACAGTCTCTCGTCTCTCCTTCGCCCCGATCACATCCCTACAGTCTCTCGTCTCTCCTGGGCCCCGATCACATCCCGACAGTCTCTCGTCTCTCCTTCGCCCCGATCACATCCCTACAGTCTCTCGTCTCTCCTTCGCCCCGATCACATCCCTACAGTCTCTCGTCTCTCCTTCGCCCCGATCACATCCCCACAGTCTCTCGTCTCTCCTGGGCCCCGATCACATCCCTACAGTGTCTCGTCTCTCCTTCGCCCCGATCACATCCCTCCAGTCTCTCGTCTCTCCTTCGCCCCGATCACATCCCTACAGTCTCTCGTCTCTCCTTCGCCCCGATCACATCCCTACAGTCTCTCGTCTCTCCTTCGCCCCGATCACATCCCTACAGTCTCTCGTCTCTCCTGGGCCCCGATCACATCCCTACAGTCTCTCGCCTCTCCTGGGCCCCGATCACATCCCTACAGTCTCTCGTCTCTACTGGGCCCCGATCACATCCCTACAGTCTCTCGTTTCTCCTTCGCCCCGATCACATCCCTACAGTCTCTCGTCTCTCCTTCGCCCCGATCACATCCCTACAGTCTCTCGCCTCTCCTGGGCCGCGATCACATCCCTACAGTCTCTCGTCTCTCCTGGGCCCCGATCACATCCCTACAGTCTCTCGTCTCTCCTTCGCCCCGATCACATCCCTACAGTCTCTCGTCTCTCCTGGGCCGCGATCACATCCCAACAGTCTCTCGTCTCTCCTGGGCCGCGATCACATCCCTACAGTCTCTCGCCTCTCCTTCGCCCCGATCACATCCCAACAGTCTCTCGTCTCTCCTGGGCCCCGATCACATCCATTCAGTCTCTCGTCTCTCCTTCGCCCCGATCACATCCCTACAGTCTCTCGTCTCTCCTTCGCCCCGATCACATCCCTACAGTCTCTCGTCTCTCCTTCGCCCCGATCACATCCCTACAGTCTCTCGTCTCTCCTTCGCCTCCGATCACATCCCTACAGTCTCTCGTCTCTCCTTCGCCCCGATCACATCCCTACAGTCTCTCGTCTCTCCTGGACCCCGATCACATCCCTACAGTCTCTCGTCTCTCCTTCGCCCCGATCACATCCCTACAGTCTCTCGTCTCTCCTTCGACCCGATCACATCCCTACAGTCTCTCGTCTCTCCTTCGACCCGATCACATCCCTACAGTCTCTCGTCTCTCTTTCGCCCCGATCACATCCCTACAGTCTCTCGTCTCTCCTTCGCCCCTATCACATCCCTACAGTCTCTCGTCTCTCCTGGGCCCCGATCACATCCCTACAGTCTCTCGTCTCTCCTGGGCCCCGATCACATCCCTGCAGTCTCTCGTCTCTCCTTCGCCCCGATCACATCCCTACAGTCTCTCGCCTCTCCTGGGCCCCGATCACATCCCTACAGTCTCTCGTCTCTCCTTCACCCCGATCACATCCCGACAGTCTCTCGTCTCTCCTTCGCCCCGATCACATCCCTACAGTCTCTCGTCTCTCCTTCGCCCCGATCACATCCCTACAGTCTCTCGCCTCTCCTGGGCCCCGATCACATCCCTACAGTCTCTCGTCTCTCCTGGGCCCCGATCACATCCCTACAGTCTCTCGTCTCTCCTGGGCCCCGATCACATCCCTACAGTCTCTCGTCTCTCCTGGGCCCCGATCACATCCCTACAGTCTCTCGTCTCTCCTTCACCCCGATCACATCCCTACAGTCTCTCGCCTCTCCTTCGCCCCGATCACATCCCTACAGTCTCTCGTCTCTCCTGGGCCCCGATCACATCCCTACAGTCTCTCGCCTCTCCTTCGCCCCGATCACATCCCTACAGTCTCTCGTCTCTCCTTCGCCCCGATCACATCCCTACAGTCTCTCGTCTCTCCTGGGCCCCGATCACAGTCCTACAGTCTCTCGTCTCTCCTGGGCCCCGATCACATCCCTACAGTCTCTCGTCTCTCCTTCGCCCCGATCACATCCCTACAGTCTCTCGTCTCTCCTGGGCCCCGATCACATCCCGACAGTCTCTCGTCTCTCCTTCGCCCCGATCACATCCCTACAGTCTCTCGTCTCTCCTTCGCCCCGATCACATCCCTACAGTCTCTCGTCTCTCCTTCGCCCCGATCACATCCCCAAAGTCTCTCGTCTCTCCTGGGCCCCGATCACATCCCTACAGTGTCTCGTCTCTCCTTCGCCCCGATCACATCCCTCCAGTCTCTCGTCTCTCCTTCGCCCCGATCACATCCCTACAGTCTCTCGTCTCTCCTTCGCCCCGATCACATCCCTACAGTCTCTCGTCTCTCCTTCGCCCCGATCACATCCCTACAGTCTCTCGTCTCTCCTGGGCCCCGATCACATCCCTACAGTCTCTCGCCTCTCCTGGGCCCCGATCACATCCCTACAGTCTCTCGTCTCTACTGGGCCCCGATCACATCCCTACAGTCTCTCGTTTCTCCTTCGCCCCGATCACATCCCTACAGTCTCTCGTCTCTCCTTCGCCCCGATCACATCCCTACAGTCTCTCGCCTCTCCTGGGCCGCGATCACATCCCTACAGTCTCTCGTCTCTCCTGGGCCCCGATCACATCCCTACAGTCTCTCGTCTCTCCTTCGCCCCGATCACATCCCTACAGTCTCTCGTCTCTCCTGGGCCGCGATCACATCCCTACAGTCTCTCGTCTCTCCTTCGCCCCGATCACATCCCTACAGTCTCTCGCCTCTCCTTCGCCCCGATCACATCCCTACAGTCTCTCGCCTCTCCTTCGCCACGATCACATCCCTACAGTCTCTCGTCTCTCCTTCGCCCCGATCACATCCCTACAGTCTCTCGTCTCTCCTGGGCCCCGATCACATCCCTACAATCTCTCGTCTCTCCTGGGCCCCGATGACATCCCTACAGTCTCTCGTCTCTCGTGGGCCCCGGTCACATCCCTACAGTCTCTCGTCTCTCCTGGGCCCCGATCACATCCCTACAGTCTCTCGTCTCTCCTGGGCCCCGATCACATCCCTACAGTCTCTCGTCTCTCCTGGGCCCCGATCACATCCCTACAGTCTCTCGTCTCTCCTGGGCCCCGATCACCTCCCTACAGTCTCTCGTCTCTCGTGGGCCCCGATCACATCCCTACAGTCTCTCGTCTCTCGTGGGCCCCGATCACATCCCTACAGTCTCTCGTCTCTCCTGGGCCCCGATCACATCCCTACAGTCTCTCGTCTCTCCTGGGCCCCGATCACATCCCTACAATCTCTCGTCTCTCCTGGGCCCCGATCACCTCCCTACAGTCTCTCGTCTCCTTCGCCCCGATCACATCCCTACAGTCTCTCGCCTCTCCTGCGCCCCGATCACATCCCTACAATCTCTCGTCTCTCCTGGGCCCCGATCACATCCCTGCAGTCTCTCGTCTCTCCTTCGCCCCGATCACATCCCTACAGTCTCTCGTCTCTCCTTCGCCCCGATCACATCCCTACAGTCTCTCGTCTCTCCTTCGCCCTGATCACATCACTACAGTCTCTCGTCTCTCCTTCGCCCCGATCACATCACTACAGTCTCTCGTCTCTCCTTCGCCCCGATCACCTCCCTACAGTCTCTCGTCTCTCCTTCGCCCCGATCACATCCCTACAGTCTCTCGTCTCTCCTTCGCCCCGATCACATCCCTACAGTCTCTCGTCTCTCCTTCGCCCCGATCACATCCCTACAGTCTCTCGTCTCTCCTGGGCCCCGATCACATCCCTACAGTCTCTCGTCTCTCCTTCGCCCCGATCACATCCCTGCAGTCTCTCGCCTCTCCTGGGCCCCGATCACATCCCTCCAGTCTCTCGTCTCTCCTGGGCCCCGATCACATCCCTACAGTCTCTCGTCTCTCCTTCGCCCCGATCACATCCCTACAGTCTCTCGTCTCTCCTGGGCCCAGATCACATCCCTACAGTCTCTCGCCTCTCCATCGCCACGATCACATCCCTGCAGTCTCTCGTCTCTCCTTCGCCCCGATCACATCCCTACAGTCTCTCGCCTCTCCTTCGCCCCGATCACATCCCGACAGTCTCTCGTCTCTCCTGGGCCCCGATCACATCCCTACAATCTCTCGTCTCTCCTGGGCCTCGATCACATCCCTACAGTCTCTCATCTCTCGTGGGCCCCGATCACATCCCTACAGTCTCTCGTCTCTCCTGGGCCCCGATCACATCCCTACAGTCTCTCGTCTCTACTGGGCCCCGATCACATCCCTACAGTCTCTCGTCTCTCCTGGGCCCCGATCACATCCCTACAGTCTCTCGTCTCTCCTGGGCCCCGATCACATCCCTACAGTCTCTCGTCTCTCGTGGGCCCCGATCACATCCCTACAGTCTCTCGTCTCTCCTGGGCCCCGATCACCTCTCTACAGTCTCTCGTCTCCTTCGCCCCGATCACATCCCTACAGTCTCTCGTCTCTCCTTCGCCCCGATCACATCCCTACAGTCTCTCGTCTCTCCTTCGCCCTGATCACATCACTACAGTCTCTCGTCTCTCCTTCGCCCCGATCACATCACTACAGTCTCTCGTCTCTCCTTCGCCCCGATCACCTCCCTACAGTCTCTCGTCTCTCCTTCGCCCCGATCACATCCCTACAGTCTCTCGTCTCTCCTGGGCCCCGATCACATCCCTACAGTCTCTCGTCTCTCCTTCGCCCCGATCACATCCCTGCAGTCTCTCGTCTCTCCTGGGCCCCGATCACATCCCTACAGTCTCTCGTCTCTCCTTCGCCCCGATCACATCACTACAGTCTCTCGTCTCTCCTTCGCCCCGATCACCTCCCTACAGTCTCTCGTCTCTCCTGGGCCCCGATCACATCCCTACAGTCTCTCGTCTCTCCTTCACCCCGATCATATCCCTACAGTCTCTCGCCTCTCCTGGGCCCCGATCACATCCCTACAGTCTCTCGCCTCTCCTGGGCCCCGATCACATCCCTACAGTCTCTCGTCTCTCCTGGACCCCGATCACATCCCTTCAGTCTCTCGTCTCTCCTGGGCCCCGATCACATCCCTACAGTCTCTCGTCTCTCCTGGGCACGGATCACATCCCTACAGTCTCTCGTCTCTCCTTCGCCCCGATCACATCCCTACAGTCTCTCGTCTCTCCTTCGCCCCGATCACATCCCGACAGCCTCTCGTCTCTCCTGGGCCCCGATCACATCCCTACAGTCTCTCGTCTCTCCTGGGCCCCGATCACATCCCTACAGTCTCTCGTCTCTCCTGGGCCCCGATCACATCCCTACAGTCTCTCGTCTCTCCTTCGCCCCGATCACATCCCGACAGTCTCTCGTCTCTCCTTCACCCCGATCACATCCCTACAGTCTCTCGTCTCTCCTTCGCCCCGATCACATCCCTACAGTCTCTCGCCTCTCCTTCGCCCCGATCACATCCCTACAGTCTCTCGTCTCTCCTTCGCCCCGATCACATCCCTACAGTCTCTCGTCTCTCCTTCGCCCTGATCACATCCCTACAGTCTCTCGTCTCTCCTGGGCCCCGATCACATCCCTACAGTCTCTCGCCTCTCCTTCGCCCCGATCACATCCCTACAGTCTCTCGTCTCTCCTTCGCCCCGATCACATCCCTACAGTCTCTCGTCTCTCCTGGGCCCCGATCACATCCCTACTGTCTCTCGTCTCTCCTTCGCCCCGATCACATCCCTACAGTCTCTCGCCTCTCCTGGGCCCCGATTACATCCCTACAGTCTCTCGTCTCTCCTTCGCCCCGATCACATCCCTACAGTCTCTCGCCTCTCCTGGGCCCCGATCACATCCCTACAGTCTCTCGCCTCTCCTTGGCCCCGATCACATCCCTACAGTCTCTCGTCTCTCATGGGCCCCGATCACATCCCGACAGTCTCTCGCCTCTCTTGGGCCCCGATCACATCCCTACAGTCTCTCGTCTCTCCTTCGCCCCGATCACATCCCTACAGTCTCTCGCCTCTCCTGGGCCCCGATCACATCCCTACAGTCTCTCGCCTCTCCTTCGCCCCGATCACATCCCGACAGTCCCTCGCCTCTCCTGGGCCCCGATCACATCCCTACAGTCTCTCGTCTCTCCTTCGCCCCGATCACATCCCTACAGTCTCTCGTCTCTCCTTCGCCCCGATCACATCCCGACAGCCTCTCGTCTCTCCTGGGCCCCGATCACATCCCTACAGTCTCTCGTCTCTCCTGGGCCCCGATCACATCCCTACAGTCTCTCGTCTCTCCTGGGCCCCGATCACATCCCTACAGTCTCTCGTCTCTCCTTCGCCCCGATCACATCCCGACAGTCTCTCGTCTCTCCTTCACCCCGATCACATCCCTACAGTCTCTCGTCTCTCCTTCGCCCCGATCACATCCCTACAGTCTCTCGCCTCTCCTTCGCCCCGATCACATCCCTACAGTCTCTCGTCTCTCCTTCGCCCCGATCACATCCCTACAGTCTCTCGTCTCTCCTTCGCCCTGATCACATCCCTACAGTCTCTCGTCTCTCCTGGGCCCCGATCACATCCCTACAGTCTCTCGCCTCTCCTTCGCCCCGATCACATCCCTACAGTCTCTCGTCTCTCCTTCGCCCCGATCACATCCCTACAGTCTCTCGTCTCTCCTGGGCCCCGATCACATCCCTACTGTCTCTCGTCTCTCCTTCGCCCCGATCACATCCCTACAGTCTCTCGCCTCTCCTGGGCCCCGATTACATCCCTACAGTCTCTCGTCTCTCCTTCGCCCCGATCACATCCCTACAGTCTCTCGCCTCTCCTGGGCCCCGATCACATCCCTACAGTCTCTCGCCTCTCCTTGGCCCCGATCACATCCCTACAGTCTCTCGTCTCTCATGGGCCCCGATCACATCCCGACAGTCTCTCGCCTCTCTTGGGCCCCGATCACATCCCTACAGTCTCTCGTCTCTCCTTCGCCCCGATCACATCCCTACAGTCTCTCGCCTCTCCTGGGCCCCGATCACATCCCTACAGTCTCTCGCCTCTCCTTCGCCCCGATCACATCCCGACAGTCCCTCGCCTCTCCTGGGCCCCGATCACATCCCTACAGTCTCTCGCCTCTCCTGGGCCCCGATCACATCCCTACAGTCTCTCGTCTCTCCTTCGCCCCGATCACATCCCTACAGTCTCTCGTCTCTCCTGGACCCCGATCACATCCCTACAGTCTCTCGTCTCTCCTTCGCCCCGATCACATCCCTACAGTCTCTCGTCTCTCCTTCGCCCCGATCACATCCCTACAGTCTCTCGCCTCTCCTTCGCCCCGATCACATCCCTACAGTCTCTCGTCTCTCCTGGGCCCCGATCACATCCCTACAGTCTCTCGTCTCTCCTTCGCCCCGATCACATCCCTACAGTCTCTCGTCTCTCCTGGGCCCCGATCACATCCCTACAGTCTCTCGTCTCTCCTGGGCCCCGATCACATCCCTACAGTCTCTCGTCTCTCCTTCGCCCCGATCACATCCCTACAGTCTCTCGTCTCTCCTGGGCCCCGATCACATCCCGACAGTCTCTCGTCTCTCCTTCGCCCCGATCACATCCCTACAGTCTCTCGTCTCTCCTTCGCCCCGATCACATCCCTCCAGTCTCTCGTCCCTCCTTCGCCCCGATCACATCCCTACAGTCTCTCGTCTCCCCTTCGCCCCGATCACATCCCTACAGTCTCTCGTCTCTCCTTCGCCCCGATCACATCCCTACAGTCTCTCGTCTCTCCTGGGCCCCGATCACATCCCTACAGTCTCTCGCCTCTCCTGGGCCCCGATCACATCCCTACAGTCTCTCGTCTCTCCTGGGCCCCGATCACATCCCTGCAGTCTCTCGTCTCTCCTGGGCCCCGATCACATCCCTACAGTCTCTCGTCTCTCCTGGGCCCCGATCACATCCCTACAGTCTCTCGTCTCTCCTTCGCCCCGATCACATCCCTACAGTCTCTCGTCTCTCCTTCGCCCCGATCACATCCCTACAGTCTCTCGTCTCTCCTGGGCCCCGATCACATCCCTACAGTCTCTCGTCTCTCCTTCGCCCCGATCACATCCCTACAGTCTCTCGTCTCTCCTTCGCCCCGATCACATCCCTACAGTCTCTCGTCTCTCCTGGGCCCCGATCACATCCCTACAGTCTCTCGCCTCTCCTGGGCCGCGATCACATCCCTACAGTCTCTCGTCTCTCCTTCGCCCCGATCACATCCCTACAGTCTCTCGTCTCTCCTTCGCCCCGATCACATCCCTGCAGTCTCTCGTCTCTCCTGGGCCGCGATCACATCCCAACAGTCTCTCGTCTCTCCTGGGCCGCGATCACATCCCTACAGTCTCTCGCCTCTCCTTCGCCCCGATCACATCCCAACAGTCTCTCGTCTCTCCTGGGCCCCGATCACATCCCTACAGTCTCTCGTCTCTCCTTCGCCCCGATCACATCCCTACAGTCTCTCGTCTCTCCTTCGCCCCGATCACATCCCTACAGTCTCTCGTCTCTCCTTCGCCCCGATCACATCCCTACAGTCTCTCGTCTCTCCTTCGCCCCGATCACATCCCTACAGTCTCTCGTCTCTCCTGGACCCCGATCACATCCCTACAGTCTCTCGTCTCTCCTTCGCCCCGATCACATCCCTACAGTCTCTCGTCTCTCCTTCGACCCGATCACATCCCTACAGTCTCTCGTCTCTCCTTCGACCCGATCACATCCCTGCAGTCTCTCGTCTCTCCTTCGCCCCGATCACATCCCTACAGTCTCTCGTCTCTCCTTCGCCCCTATCACATCCCTACAGTCTCTCGTCTCTCCTGGGCCCCGATCACATCCCTACAGTCTCTCGTCTCTCCTGGGCCCCGATCACATCCCTACACTCTCTCGTCTCTCCTTCGCCCCGATCACATCCCTACAGTCTCTCGCCTCTCCTGGGCCCCGATCACATCCCTACAGTCTCTCGTCTCTCCTGGGCCCCGATCACATCCCTACAGTCTCTCGCCTCTCCTTCGCCCCGATCACATCCCTACAGTCTCTCGTCTCTCCTTCACCCCGATCACATCCCGACAGTCTCTCGTCTCTCCTTCGCCCCGATCACATCCCTACAGTCTCTCGTCTCTCCTTCGCCCCGATCACATCCCTACAGTCTCTCGCCTCTCCTGGGCCCCGATCACATCCCTACAGTCTCTCGTCTCTCCTGGGCCCCGATCACATCCCTACAGTCTCTCGTCTCTCCTGGGCCCCGATCACATCCCTACAGTCTCTCGTCTCTCCTGGGCCGCGATCACATCCCTACAGTCTCTCGTCTCTCCTTCGCCCCGATCACATCCCTACAGTCTCTCGTCTCTCCTGGGCCCCGATCACATCCCTACAGTCTCTCGTCTCTCCTTCGCCCCGATCACATCCCTACAGTCTCTCGTCTCTCCTGGACCCCGATCACATCCCTACAGTCTCTCGTCTCTCCTTCGCCCCGATCACATCCCTACAGTCTCTCGCCTCTCCTGGGCCCCGATCACATCCCTACAGTCTCTCGTCTCTCCTTCGCCCCGATCACATCCCTACAGTCTCTCGCCTCTCCTTCGCCCCGATCACATCCCTGCAGTCTCTCGTCTCTCCTGGGCCCCGATCACATCCCTACAGTCTCTCGCCTCTCATGGGCCCCGATCACATCCCTACAGTCTCTCGTCTCTCCTTCACCCCGATCACATCCCTACAGTCTCTCACCTCTCCTTCGCCCCGATCACATCCCTACAGTCTCTCGTCTCTCCTGGGCCCCGATCACATCCCTACAGTCTCTCGCCTCTCCTTCGCCCCGATCACATCCCTACAGTCTCTCGTCTCTCCTTCGCCCCGATCACATCCCTACAGTCTCTCGTCTCTCCTGGGCCCCGATCACATCCCTACAGTCTCTCGTCTCTCCTGGGCCCCGATCACATCCCTACAGTCTCTCGTCTCTCCTTCGCCCCGATCACATCCCTACAGTCTCTCGTCTCTCCTGGGCCCCGATCACATCCCGACAGTCTCTCGTCTCTCCTTCGCCCCGATCACATCCCTACAGTCTCTCGTCTCTCCTTCGCCCCGATCACATCCCTACAGTCTCTCGTCTCTCCTTCGCCCCGATCACATCCCCACAGTCTCTCGTCTCTCCTGGGCCCCGATCACATCCCTACAGTGTCTCGTCTCTCCTTCGCCCCGATCACATCCCTCCAGTCTCTCGTCTCTCCTTCGCCCCGATCACATCCCTACAGTCTCTCGTCTCTCCTTCGCCCCGATCACATCCCTACAGTCTCTCGTCTCTCCTTCGCCCCGATCACATCCCTACAGTCTCTCGTCTCTCCTGGGCCCCGATCACATCCCTACAGTCTCTCGCCTCTCCTGGGCCCCGATCACATCCCTACAGTCTCTCGTCTCTACTGGGCCCCGATCACATCCCTACAGTCTCTCGTTTCTCCTTCGCCCCGATCACATCCCTACAGTCTCTCGTCTCTCCTTCGCCCCGATCACATCCCTACAGTCTCTCGCCTCTCCTGGGCCGCGATCACATCCCTACAGTCTCTCGTCTCTCCTGGGCCCCGATCACATCCCTACAGTCTCTCGTCTCTCCTTCGCCCCGATCACATCCCTACAGTCTCTCGTCTCTCCTGGGCCGCGATCACATCCCAACAGTCTCTCGTCTCTCCTGGGCCGCGATCACATCCCTACAGTCTCTCGCCTCTCCTTCGCCCCGATCACATCCCAACAGTCTCTCGTCTCTCCTGGGCCCCGATCACATCCATTCAGTCTCTCGTCTCTCCTTCGCCCCGATCACATCCCTACAGTCTCTCGTCTCTCCTTCGCCCCGATCACATCCCTACAGTCTCTCGTCTCTCCTTCGCCCCGATCACATCCCTACAGTCTCTCGTCTCTCCTTCGCCTCCGATCACATCCCTACAGTCTCTCGTCTCTCCTTCGCCCCGATCACATCCCTACAGTCTCTCGTCTCTCCTGGACCCCGATCACATCCCTACAGTCTCTCGTCTCTCCTTCGCCCCGATCACATCCCTACAGTCTCTCGTCTCTCCTTCGACCCGATCACATCCCTACAGTCTCTCGTCTCTCCTTCGACCCGATCACATCCCTACAGTCTCTCGTCTCTCTTTCGCCCCGATCACATCCCTACAGTCTCTCGTCTCTCCTTCGCCCCTATCACATCCCTACAGTCTCTCGTCTCTCCTGGGCCCCGATCACATCCCTACAGTCTCTCGTCTCTCCTGGGCCCCGATCACATCCCTGCAGTCTCTCGTCTCTCCTTCGCCCCGATCACATCCCTACAGTCTCTCGCCTCTCCTGGGCCCCGATCACATCCCTACAGTCTCTCGTCTCTCCTTCACCCCGATCACATCCCGACAGTCTCTCGTCTCTCCTTCGCCCCGATCACATCCCTACAGTCTCTCGTCTCTCCTTCGCCCCGATCACATCCCTACAGTCTCTCGCCTCTCCTGGGCCCCGATCACATCCCTACAGTCTCTCGTCTCTCCTGGGCCCCGATCACATCCCTACAGTCTCTCGTCTCTCCTGGGCCCCGATCACATCCCTACAGTCTCTCGTCTCTCCTGGGCCGTGATCACATCCCTACAGTCTCTCGTCTCTCCTTCGCCCCGATCACATCCCTGCAGTCTCTCGTCTCTCCTGGGCCCCGATCACATCCCTACAGTCTCTCGTCTCTCCTTCGCCCCGATCACATCCCTACAGTCTCTCGTCTCTCCTTCGCCCCGATCACATCCCTACAGTCTCTCGTCTCTCCTTCGCCCCGATCACATCCCTACAGTCTCTCGTCTCTCCTGGGCCACGATCACATCCCTACAGTCTCTCGCCTCTCCTTCGCCACGATCACATCCCTACAGTCTCTCGTCTCTCCTTCGCCCCGATCACATCCCTACAGTCTCTCGCCTCTCCTTCGCCACGATCACATCCCTACAGTCTCTCGTCTCTCCTTCGCCCCGATCACATCCCTACAGTCTCTCGTCTCTCCTGGGCCCCGATCACATCCCTACAATCTCTCGTCTCTCCTGGGCCCCGATGACATCCCTACAGTCTCTCGTCTCTCGTGGGCCCCGGTCACATCCCTACAGTCTCTCGTCTCTCCTGGGCCCCGATCACATCCCTACAGTCTCTCGTCTCTCCTGGGCCCCGATCACATCCCTACAGTCTCTCGTCTCTCCTGGGCCCCGATCACATCCCTACAGTCTCTCGTCTCTCCTGGGCCCCGATCA
This sequence comes from Pristiophorus japonicus, assembly GCF_044704955.1. Taxonomy (NCBI): domain Eukaryota; kingdom Metazoa; phylum Chordata; class Chondrichthyes; family Pristiophoridae; genus Pristiophorus; species Pristiophorus japonicus. Next base: position 84,455 of record NW_027253161.1, on the reverse strand, counting down.
CCTCCCTACAGTCTCTCGTCTCTCGTGGGCCCCGATCACATCCCTACAGTCTCTCGTCTCTCGTGGGCCCCGATCACATCCCTACAGTCTCTCGTCTCTCCTGGGCCCCGATCACATCCCTACAATCTCTCGTCTCTCCTGGGCCCCGATCACCTCCCTACAGTCTCTCGTCTCCTTCGCCCCGATCACATCCCTACAGTCTCTCGCCTCTCCTGCGCCCCGATCACATCCCTACAATCTCTCGTCTCTCCTGGGCCCCGATCACATCCCTGCAGTCTCTCGTCTCTCCTTCGCCCCGATCACATCCCTACAGTCTCTCGTCTCTCCTTCGCCCCGATCACATCCCTACAGTCTCTCGTCTCTCCTTCGCCCTGATCACATCACTACAGTCTCTCGTTTCTCCTTCGCCCCGATCACATCACTACAGTCTCTCGTCTCTCCTTCGCCCCGATCACCTCCCTACAGTCTCTCGTCTCTCCTTCGCCCCGATCACATCCCTACAGTCTCTCGTCTCTCCTTCGCCCCGATCACATCCCTACAGTCTCTCGTCTCTCCTTCGCCCCGATCACATCCCTACAGTCTCTCGTCTCTCCTGGGCCCCGATCACATCCCTACAGTCTCTCGTCTCTCCTTCGCCCCGATCACATCCCTGCAGTCTCTCGCCTCTCCTTCGCCCCGATCACATCCCTACAGTCTCTCGTCTCTCCTGGGCCCCGATCACATCCCTACAGTCTCTCGTCTCTCCTTCGCCCCGATCACATCCCTACAGTCTCTCGTCTCTCCTGGGCCCAGATCACATCCCTACAGTCTCTCGCCTCTCCATCGCCACGATCACATCCCTGCAGTCTCTCGTCTCTCCTTCGCCCCGATCACATCCCTACAGTCTCTCGCCTCTCCTTCGCCCCGATCACATCCCGACAGTCTCTCGTCTCTCCTGGGCCCCGATCACATCCCTACAATCTCTCGTCTCTCCTGGGCCTCGATCACATCCCTACAGTCTCTCATCTCTCGTGGGTCCCGATCACATCCCTACAGTCTCTCGTCTCTCCTGGGCCCCGATCACATCCCTACAGTCTCTCGTCTCTCCTGGGCCCCGATCACATCCCTACAGTCTCTCGTCTCTCCTGGGCCCCGATCACATCCCTACAGTCTCTCGTCTCTCCTGGGCCCCGATCACATCCCTACAGTCTCTCGTCTCTCGTGGGCCCCGATCACATCCCTACAGTCTCTCGTCTCTCCTGGGCCCCGATCACCTCTCTACAGTCTCTCGTCTCCTTCGCCCCGATCACATCCCTACAGTCTCTCGTCTCTCCTTCGCCCCGATCACATCCCTACAGTCTCTCGTCTCTCCTTCGCCCTGATCACATCACTACAGTCTCTCGTCTCTCCTTCGCCCCGATCACATCACTACAGTCTCTCGTCTCTCCTTCGCCCCGATCACCTCCCTACAGTCTCTCGTCTCTCCTTCGCCCCGATCACATCCCTACAGTCTCTCGTCTCTCCTGGGCCCCGATCACATCCCTACAGTCTCTCGTCTCTCCTTCGCCCCGATCACATCCCTGCAGTCTCTCGTCTCTCCTGGGCCCCGATCACATCCCTACAGTCTCTCGTCTCTCCTTCGCCCCGATCACATCCCTGCAGTCTCTCGTCTCTCCTGGGCCCCGATCACATCCCTACAGTCTCTCGTCTCTCCTTCGCCCCGATCACATCACTACAGTCTCTCGTCTCTCCTTCGCCCCGATCACCTCCCTACAGTCTCTCGTCTCTCCTTCACCCCGATCATATCCCTACAGTCTCTCGCCTCTCCTGGGCCCCGATCACATCCCTACAGTCTCTCGCCTCTCCTGGGCCCCGATCACATCCCTACAGTCTCTCGTCTCTCCTGGACCCCGATCACATCCCTGCAGTCTCTCGTCTCTCCTGGGCACCGATCACATCCCTACAGTCTCTCGTCTCTCCTTCGCCCCGATCACATCCCTACAGTCTCTCGTCTCTCCTTCGCCCCGATCACATCCCTGCAGTCTCTCGTCTCTCCTGGACCCCGATCACATCCCTTTAGTCTCTCGTCTCTCCTGGGCACGGATCACATCCCTACAGTCTCTCGTCTCTCCTTCGCCCCGATCACATCCCTACAGTCTCTCGTCTCTCCTTCGCCCCGATCACATCCCGACAGCCTCTCGTCTCTCCTGGGCCCCGATCACATCCCTACAGTCTCTCGTCTCTCCTGGGCCCCGATCACATCCCTACAGTCTCTCGTCTCTCCTGGGCCCCGATCACATCCCTACAGTCTCTCGTCTCTCCTTCGCCCCGATCACATCCCGACAGTCTCTCGTCTCTCCTTCACCCCGATCACATCCCTACAGTCTCTCGTCTCTCCTTCGCCCCGATCACATCCCTACAGTCTCTCGCCTCTCCTTCGCCCCGATCACATCCCTACAGTCTCTCGTCTCTCCTTCGCCCCGATCACATCCCTACAGTCTCTCGTCTCTCCTTCGCCCTGATCACATCCCTACAGTCTCTCGTCTCTCCTGGGCCCCGATCACATCCCTACAGTCTCTCGCCTCTCCTTCGCCCCGATCACATCCCTACAGTCTCTCGTCTCTCCTTCGCCCCGATCACATCCCTACAGTCTCTCGTCTCTCCTGGGCCCCGATCACATCCCTACTGTCTCTCGTCTCTCCTTCGCCCCGATCACATCCCTACAGTCTCTCGCCTCTCCTGGGCCCCGATTACATCCCTACAGTCTCTCGTCTCTCCTTCGCCCCGATCACATCCCTACAGTCTCTCGCCTCTCCTGGGCCCCGATCACATCCCTACAGTCTCTCGCCTCTCCTTGGCCCCGATCACATCCCTACAGTCTCTCGTCTCTCATGGGCCCCGATCACATCCCGACAGTCTCTCGCCTCTCTTGGGCCCCGATCACATCCCTACAGTCTCTCGTCTCTCCTTCGCCCCGATCACATCCCTACAGTCTCTCGCCTCTCCTGGGCCCCGATCACATCCCTACAGTCTCTCGCCTCTCCTTCGCCCCGATCACATCCCGACAGTCCCTCGCCTCTCCTGGGCCCCGATCACATCCCTACAGTCTCTCGCCTCTCCTGGGCCCCGATCACATCCCTACAGTCTCTCGTCTCTCCTTCGCCCCGATCACATCCCTACAGTCTCTCGTCTCTCCTGGACCCCGATCACATCCCTACAGTCTCTCGTCTCTCCTTCGCCCCGATCACATCCCTACAGTCTCTCGTCTCTCCTTCGCCCCGATCACATCCCTACAGTCTCTCGCCTCTCCTTCGCCCCGATCACATCCCTACAGTCTCTCGTCTCTCCTGGGCCCCGATCACATCCCTACAGTCTCTCGTCTCTCCTTCGCCCCGATCACATCCCTACAGTCTCTCGTCTCTCCTGGGCCCCGATCACATCCCTACAGTCTCTCGTCTCTCCTGGGCCCCGATCACATCCCTACAGTCTCTCGTCTCTCCTTCGCCCCGATCACATCCCTACAGTCTCTCGTCTCTCCTGGGCCCCGATCACATCCCGACAGTCTCTCGTCTCTCCTTCGCCCCGATCACATCCCTACAGTCTCTCGTCTCTCCTTCGCCCCGATCACATCCCTCCAGTCTCTCGTCTCTCCTTCGCCCCGATCACATCCCTACAGTCTCTCGTCTCCCCTTCGCCCCGATCACATCCCTACAGTCTCTCGTCTCTCCTTCGCCCCGATCACATCCCTACAGTCTCTCGTCTCTCCTGGGCCCCGATCACATCCCTACAGTCTCTCGTCTCTCCTGGGCCCCGATCACATCCCTACAGTCTCTCGTCTCTCCTGGGCCCCGATCACATCCCTGCAGTCTCTCGTCTCTCCTGGGCCCCGATCACATCCCTACAGTCTCTCGTCTCTCCTGGGCCCCGATCACATCCCTACAGTCTCTCGTCTCTCCTTCGCCCCGATCACATCCCTACAGTCTCTCGTCTCTCCTTCGCCCCGATCACATCCCTACAGTCTCTCGTCTCTCCTGGGCCCCGATCACATCCCTACAGTCTCTCGTCTCTCCTTCGCCCCGATCACATCCCTACAGTCTCTCGTCTCTCCTTCGCCCCGATCACATCCCTGCAGTCTCTCGCCTCTCCTTCGCCCCGATCACATCCCTACAGTCTCTCGTCTCTCCTGGACCCCGATCACATCCCTTCAGTCTCTCGTCTCTCCTTCGCCCCGATCACATCCCTACAGTCTCTCGTCTCTCCTGGGCCCCGATCACATCCCTACAGTCTCTCGTCTCTCCTGGGCCCCGATCACATCCCTACAGTCTCTCGTCTCTCCTTCGCCCCGATCACATCCCTACAGTCTCTCGTCTCTCCTTCGCCCCGATCACATCCCTACAGTCTCTCGTCTCTCCTGGGCCCCGATCACATCCCTACAGTCTCTCGTCTCTCCTTCGCCCCGATCACATCCCTACAGTCTCTCGTCTCTCCTTCGCCCCGATCACATCCCTGCAGTCTCTCGCCTCTCCTTCGCCCCGATCACATCCCTACAGTCTCTCGTCTCTCCTGGACCCCGATCACATCCCTTCAGTCTCTCGTCTCTCCTTCGCCCCGATCACATCCCTACAGTCTCTCGTCTCTCCTTCGCCCCGATCACATCCCTGCAGTCTCTCGTCTCTCCTGGACCCCGATCACATCCCTTTAGTCTCTCGTCTCTCCTGGGCACGGATCACATCCCTACAGTCTCTCGTCTCTCCTTCGCCCCGATCACATCCCGACAGCCTCTCGTCTCTCCTGGGCCCCGATCACATCCCTACAGTCTCTCGTCTCTCCTGGGCCCCGATCACATCCCTACAGTCTCTCGTCTCTCCTTCGCCCCGATCACATCCCTTCAGTCTCTCGTCTCTCCTTCGCCCCGATCACATCCCTTCAGTCTCTCGTCTCTCCTTCGCCCCGATCACATCCCGACAGTCTCTCGTCTCTCCTTCACCCCGATCACATCCCTACAGTCTCTCGTCTCTCCTTCGCCCCGATCACATCCCTACAGTCTCTCGCCTCTCCTTCGCCCCGATCACATCCCTACAGTCTCTCGTCTCTCCTTCGCCCCGATCACATCCCTACAGTCTCTCGTCTCTCCTTCGCCCTGATCACATCCCTACAGTCTCTCGTCTCTCCTGGGCCCCGATCACATCCCTACAGTCTCTCGCCTCTCCTTCGCCCCGATCACATCCCTACAGTCTCTCGTCTCTCCTTCGCCCCGATCACATCCCTACAGTCTCTCGTCTCTCCTGGGCCCCGATCACATCCCTACTGTCTCTCGTCTCTCCTTCGCCCCGATCACATCCCTACAGTCTCTCGCCTCTCCTGGGCCCCGATTACATCCCTACAGTCTCTCGTCTCTCCTTCGCCCCGATCACATCCCTACAGTCTCTCGCCTCTCCTGGGCCCCGATCACATCCCTACAGTCTCTCGCCTCTCCTTGGCCCCGATCACATCCCTACAGTCTCTCGTCTCTCATGGGCCCCGATCACATCCCGACAGTCTCTCGCCTCTCTTGGGCCCCGATCACATCCCTACAGTCTCTCGTCTCTCCTTCGCCCCGATCACATCCCTACAGTCTCTCGCCTCTCCTGGGCCCCGATCACATCCCTACAGTCTCTCGCCTCTCCTTCGCCCCGATCACATCCCGACAGTCCCTCGCCTCTCCTGGGCCCCGATCACATCCCTACAGTCTCTCGCCTCTCCTGGGCCCCGATCACATCCCTACAGTCTCTCGTCTCTCCTTCGCCCCGATCACATCCCTACAGTCTCTCGTCTCTCCTGGACCCCGATCACATCCCTACAGTCTCTCGTCTCTCCTTCGCCCCGATCACATCCCTACAGTCTCTCGTCTCTCCTTCGCCCCGATCACATCCCTACAGTCTCTCGCCTCTCCTTCGCCCCGATCACATCCCTACAGTCTCTCGTCTCTCCTGGGCCCCGATCACATCCCTACAGTCTCTCGTCTCTCCTTCGCCCCGATCACATCCCTACAGTCTCTCGTCTCTCCTGGGCCCCGATCACATCCCTACAGTCTCTCGTCTCTCCTGGGCCCCGATCACATCCCTACAGTCTCTCGTCTCTCCTTCGCCCCGATCACATCCCTACAGTCTCTCGTCTCTCCTGGGCCCCGATCACATCCCGACAGTCTCTCGTCTCTCCTTCGCCCCGATCACATCCCTACAGTCTCTCGTCTCTCCTTCGCCCCGATCACATCCCTCCAGTCTCTCGTCTCTCCTTCGCCCCGATCACATCCCTACAGTCTCTCGTCTCCCCTTCGCCCCGATCACATCCCTACAGTCTCTCGTCTCTCCTTCGCCCCGATCACATCCCTACAGTCTCTCGTCTCTCCTGGGCCCCGATCACATCCCTACAGTCTCTCGCCTCTCCTGGGCCCCGATCACATCCCTACAGTCTCTCGTCTCTCCTGGGCCCCGATCACATCCCTGCAGTCTCTCGTCTCTCCTGGGCCCCGATCACATCCCTACAGTCTCTCGTCTCTCCTGGGCCCCGATCACATCCCTACAGTCTCTCGTCTCTCCTTCGCCCCGATCACATCCCTACAGTCTCTCGTCTCTCCTTCGCCCCGATCACATCCCTACAGTCTCTCGTCTCTCCTGGGCCCCGATCACATCCCTACAGTCTCTCGTCTCTCCTTCGCCCCGATCACATCCCTACAGTCTCTCGTCTCTCCTTCGCCCCGATCACATCCCTACAGTCTCTCGTCTCTCCTGGGCCCCGATCACATCCCTACAGTCTCTCGCCTCTCCTGGGCCGCGATCACATCCCTACAGTCTCTCGTCTCTCCTTCGCCCCGATCACATCCCTACAGTCTCTCGTCTCTCCTTCGCCCCGATCACATCCCTGCAGTCTCTCGTCTCTCCTGGGCCGCGATCACATCCCAACAGTCTCTCGTCTCTCCTGGGCCGCGATCACATCCCTACAGTCTCTCGCCTCTCCTTCGCTCCGATCACATCCCAACAGTCTCTCGTCTCTCCTGGGCCCCGATCACATCCCTACAGTCTCTCGTCTCTCCTTCGCCCCGATCACATCCCTACAGTCTCTCGTCTCTCCTTCGCCCCGATCACATCCCTACAGTCTCTCGTCTCTCCTTCGCCCCGATCACATCCCTACAGTCTCTCGTCTCTCCTTCGCCCCGATCACATCCCTACAGTCTCTCGTCTCTCATGGACCCCGATCACATCCCTACAGTCTCTCGTCTCTCCTTCGCCCCGATCACATCCCTACAGTCTCTCGTTTCTCCTTCGACCCGATCACATCCCTACAGTCTCTCGTCTCTCCTTCGACCCGATCACATCCCTGCAGTCTCTCGTCTCTCCTTCGCCCCGATCACATCCCTACAGTCTCTCGTCTCTCCTTCGCCCCTATCACATCCCTACAGTCTCTCGTCTCTCCTGGGCCCCGATCACATCCCTACAGTCTCTCGTCTCTCCTGGGCCCCGATCACATCCCTACACTCTCTCGTCTCTCCTTCGCCCCGATCACATCCCTACAGTCTCTCGCCTCTCCTGGGCCCCGATCACATCCCTACAGTCTCTCGTCTCTCCTGGGCCCCGATCACATCCCTACAGTCTCTCGCCTCTCCTTCGCCCCGATCACATCCCTACAGTCTCTCGTCTCTCCTTCACCCCGATCACATCCCGACAGTCTCTCGTCTCTCCTTCGCCCCGATCACATCCCTACAGTCTCTCGTCTCTCCTTCGCCCCGATCACATCCCTACAGTCTCTCGCCTCTCCTGGGCCCCGATCACATCCCTACAGTCTCTCGTCTCTCCTGGGCCCCGATCACATCCCTACAGTCTCTCGTCTCTCCTGGGCCCCGATCACATCCCTACAGTCTCTCGTCTCTCCTGGGCCGCGATCACATCCCTACAGTCTCTCGTCTCTCCTTCGCCCCGATCACATCCCTACAGTCTCTCGTCTCTCCTGGGCCCCGATCACATCCCTACAGTCTCTCGTCTCTCCTTCGCCCCGATCACATCCCTACAGTCTCTCGTCTCTCCTGGGCCCCGATCACATCCCTACAGTCTCTCGTCTCTCCTTCGCCCCGATCACATCCCTACAGTCTCTCGTCTCTTCTGGGCCCCGATCACATCCCTACAGTCTCTCGCCTCTCCTTCGCCCCGATCACATCCCGACAGTCTCTCGTCTCCTTCGCCCCGATCACATCCCTACAGTCTCTCGCCTCTCCTTCGCCACGATCACATCCCTACAGTCTCTCGTCTCTCCTTCGCCCCGATCACATCCCTACAGTCTCTCGCCTCTCCTGGGCCCCGATCACATCCCTACAGTCTCTCGTCTCTCCTGGGCCCCGATCACATCCCTACAGTCTCTCGTCTCTCCTGGGCCCCGATCACATCCCTACAGTCTCTCGTCTCTCCTGGGCCGCGATCACATCCCTACAGTCTCTCGTCTCTCCTTCGCCCCGATCACATCCCTACAGTCTCTCGTCTCTCCTGGGCCCCGATCACATCCCTACAGTCTCTCGTCTCTCCTTCGCCCCGATCACATCCCTACAGTCTCTCGTCTCTCCTGGGCCCCGATCACATCCCTACAGTCTCTCGTCTCTCCTTCGCCCCGATCACATCCCTACAGTCTCTCGTCTCTTCTGGGCCCCGATCACATCCCTACAGTCTCTCGCCTCTCCTTCGCCCCGATCACATCCCGACAGTCTCTCGTCTCCTTCGCCCCGATCACATCCCTACAGTCTCTCGCCTCTCCTTCGCCACGATCACATCCCTACAGTCTCTCGTCTCTCCTTCGCCCCGATCACATCCCTACAGTCTCTCGTCTCTCCTGGGCCCCGATCACATCCCTACAATCTCTCGTCTCTCCTGGGCCCCGATGACATCCCTACAGTCTCTCGTCTCTCGTGGGCCCCGATCACATCCCTACAGTCTCTCGTCTCTCCTGGGCCCCGATCACATCCCTACAGTCTCTCGTCTCTCCTGGGCCCCGATCACATCCCTACAGTCTCTCGTCTCTCCTGGGCCCCGATCACATCCCTCCAGTCTCTCGTCTCTCCTGGGCCCCGATCACATCCCGACAGTCTCTCGTCTCTCCTGGGCCCCGATCACCTCCCTACAGTCTCTCGTCTCTCGTGGGCCCCGATCACATCCCTACAGTCTCTCGTCACTCGTGGGCCCCGATCACATCCCGACAGTCTCTCGTCTCTCCTGGGCCCCGATCACATCCCTACAGTCTCTCGTCTCTCCTGGGCCCCGATCACATCCCTACAGTCTCTCGTCTCTCCTGGGCCCCGATCACCTCCCTACAGTCTCTCGTCTCCTTCGCCCCGATCACATCCCTACAGTCTCTCGCCTCTCCTGCGCCCCGATCACATCCCTACAATCTCTCGTCTCTCCTGGGCCCCGATCACATCCCTGCAGTCTCTCGTCTCTCCTTCGCCCCGATCACATCCCTACAGTCTCTCGTCTCTCCTTCGCCCCGATCACATCACTACAGTCTCTCGTCTCTCCTTCGCCCCGATCACATCACTACAGTCTCTCGTCTCTCCTTTGCCCCGATCACCTCCCTACAGTCTCTCGTCTCTCCTTCGCCCCGATCACATCCCTACAGTCTCTCGTCTCTCCTTCGCCCCGATCACATCCCTACAGTCTCTCGTCTCTCGTGGGCCCCGATCACATCCCGACAGCCTCTCGTCTCTCCTGGGCCCCGATCACATCCCTACAGTCTCTCGTCTCTCCTGGGCCCCGATCACATCCCTACAGTCTCTCGTCTCTCCTGGGCCCCGATCACCTCCCTACAGTCTCTCGTCTCCTTCGCCCCGATCACATCCCTACAGTCTCTCGCCTCTCCTGCGCCCCGATCACATCCCTACAATCTCTCGTCTCTCCTGGGCCCCGATCACATCCCTGCAGTCTCTCGTCTCTCCTTCGCCCCGATCACATCCCTACAGTCTCTCGTCTCTCCTTCGCCCTGATCACATCACTACAGTCTCTCGTCTCTCCTTCGCCCCGATCACATCACTACAGTCTCTCGTCTCTCCTTTGCCCCGATCACCTCCCTACAGTCTCTCGTCTCTCCTTCGCCCCGATCACATCCCTACAGTCTCTCGTCTCTCCTGGGCCCCGATCACATCCCTACAGTCTCTCGTCTCTCCTTCGCCCCGATCACATCCCTACAGTCTCTCGTCTCTCCTGGGCCCCGATCACATCCCTACAGTCTCTCGTCTCTCCTTCGCCCCGATCACATCCCTACAGTCTCTCGCCTCTCGTTCGCCCCGATCACATCCCTACAGTCTCTCGTCTCTCCTGGGCCCCGATCACATCCCTACAGTCTCTCGTCTCTCCTTCGCCCCGATCACATCCCTACAGTCTCTCGTCTCTCCTGGGCCCAGATCACATCCCTACAGTCTCTCGCCTCTCCTTCGCCACGATCACATCCCTACAGTCTCTCGTCTCTCCTTCGCCCCGATCACATTCCTACAGTCTCTCGCCTCTCCTTCGCCCCGATCACATCCCGACAGTCTCTCGTCTCTCCTGGGCCCCGATCACATCCCTACAATCTCTCGTCTCTCCTGGGCCTCGATCACATCCCTACAGTCTCTCATCTCTCGTGGGCCGCGATCACATCCCTGCAGTCTCTCGTCTCTCCTGGGCCCCGATCACATCCCTACAGTCTCTCGTCTCTCCTGGGCCCCGATCACATCCCTACAGTCTCTCGTCTCTCCTGGGCCCCGATCACATCCCTACAGTCTCTCGTCTCTCCTGGGCCCCGATCACATCCCTACAGTCTCTCGTCTCTCGTGGGCCCCGATCACATCCCTACAGTCTCTCGTCTCTCCTGGGCCCCGATCACATCCCTACAGTCTCTCGTCTCTCCTGGGCCCCGATCACCTCCCTACAGTCTCTCGTCTCCTTCGCCCCGATCACATCCCTACAGTCTCTCGTCTCTCCTTCGCCCCGATCACATCCCTACAGTCTCTCGTCTCTCCTTCGCCCTGATCACATCACTACAGTCTCTCGTCTCTCCTTCGCCCCGATCACATCACTACAGTCTCTCGTCTCTCCTTCGCCCCGATCACCTCCCTACAGTCTCTCGTCTCTCCTTCGCCCCGATCTCATCCCTACAGTCTCTCGTCTCTCCTGGGCCCCGATCACATCCCTACAGTCTCTCGTCTCTCCTTCGCCCCGATCACATCCCTGCAGTCTCTCGTCTCTCCTGGGCCCCGATCACATCCCTACAGTCTCTCGTCTCTCCTTCGCCCCGATCACATCACTACAGTCTCTCGTCTCTCCTTCGCCCCGATCACCTCCCTACAGTCTCTCGTCTCTCCTGGGCCCCGATCACATCCCGACAGTCTCTCGTCTCTCCTTCGCCCCGATCACATCCCTACAGTCTCTCGTCTCTCCTTCACCCCGATCATATCCCGACAGTCTCTCGCCTCTCCTGGGCCCCGATCACATCCCTACAGTCTCTCGCCTCTCCTGGGCCCCGATCACATCCCGACAGTCTCTCGTCTCTCCTGGACCCCGATCACATCCCTTCAGTCTCTCGTCTCTCCTGGGCCCCGATCACATCCCTACAGTCTCTCGTCTCTCCTTCGCCCCGATCACATCCCTACAGTCTCTCGTCTCTCCTTCGCCCCGATCACATCCCTGCAGTCTCTCGTCTCTCCTGGACCCCGATCACATCCCTTTAGTCTCTCGTCTCTCCTGGGCACGGATCACATCCCTGCAGTCTCTCGTCTCTCCTTCGCCCCGATCACATCCCTACAGTCTCTCGTCTCTCCTTCGCCCCGATCACATCCGTACAGTCTCTCGTCTCTCCTGGGCCCCGATCACATCCCTACAGTCTCTCATCTCTCCTTCGCCCCGATCACATCCCTACAGTCTCTCGTCTCTCCTTCGCCCCGATCACATCCCTACAGTCTCTCGTCTCTCCTTCGCCCCGATCACATCCCTACAGTCTCTCGTCTCTCCTGGGCCCCGATCACATCCCTACAGTCTCTCGCCTCTCCTGGGCCCCGATCACATCCCTACAGTCTCTCGCCTCTCCTTCGCCCCGATCACATCCCTACAGTCTCTCGTCTCTCCTGGGCCCCGATCACATCCCTACAGTCTCTCGCCTCTCCTGGGCCCCGATCACATCCCTACAGTCTCTCGTCTCTCCTGGACCCCGATCACATCCCCACAGTCTCTCGTCTCTCCTGGGCCCCGATCACATCCCTACAGTCTCTCGCCTCTCCTGGGCCCCGATCACATCCCTACAGTCTCTCGTCTCTCCTGGGCCCCGATCACATCCCTACAGTCTCTCGCCTCTCCTGGGCCCCGATCACATCCCTACAGTCTCTCGTCTCTCCTGGACCCCGATCACATCCCTACAGTCTCTCGTCTCTCCTGGGCCCCGATCACATCCCTACAGTCTCTCGTCTCTCCTGGGCCCCGATCACATCCCTACAGTCTCTCGCCTCTCCTGGACCCCGATCAAATCCCTACAGTCTCTCGTCTCTCCTGGACCCCGATCACATCCCTACAGTCTCTCGTCTCTCCTCGCCCCGATCACATCCCTACAGTCTCTCGTCTCTCCTTCGCCCCGATCACATCCCTACAGTCTCTTGTCTCTCCTGGACCCCGATCACATCCCTACAGTCTCTCGTCTCTCCTGGGCCCCGATCACATCCCTACAGTCTCTCGTCTCTCCTTCGCCCCGATGACATCCCTACAGTCTCTCGTCTCTCCTGGACCCCGATCACATCCCTACAGTCTCTCGTCTCTCCTGGGCCCCGATCACATCCCTACAGTCTCTCGTCTCTCCTGGGCCCCGATCACCTCCCTACAGTCTCTCGTCTCTCCTTCGCCCCGATCACATCCCTACAGTCTCTCGTCTCTCCTGGACCCCGATCACATCCCTACAGTCTCTCGTCTCTCCTTCGCCCCGATCACATCCCTACAGTCTCTCGTCTCTCCTGGGCCCCGATCACATCCCTACAGTCTCTCGTCTCTCCTTCGCCCCGATCACATCCCTACAGTCTCTCGCCTCTCCTTCGCCCGATCATATCCCTACAGTCTCTCGTCTCTCCTGGGCCCCGATCACATCCCTACAGTCTCTCGTCTCTCCTTCGCCCCGATCACATCCCTACAGTCTCTCGTCTCTCCTGGGCCCAGATCACATCCCTACAGTCTCTCGCCTCTCCTTCGCCACGATCACATCCCTGCAGTCTCTCGTCTCTCCTTCGCCCCGATCACATCCCTACAGTCTCTCGCCTCTCCTTCGCCCCGATCACATCCCGACAGTCTCTCGTCTCTCCTGGGCCCTGATCACATCCCTACAATCTCTCGTCTCTCCTGGGCCTCGATCACATCCCTACAGTCTCTCATCTCTCGTGGGCCCCGATCACATCCCTACAGTCTCTCGTCTCTCCTGGGCCCCGATCACATCCCTACAGTCTCTCGTCTCTCCTGGGCCCCGATCACATCCCTACAGTCTCTCGTCTCTCCTGGGCCCCGATCACATCCCTACAGTCTCTCGTCTCTCCTGGGCCCCGATCACATCCCTACAGTCTCTCGTCTCTCGTGGGCCCCGATCACATCCCTACAGTCTCTCGTCTCTCCTGGGCCCCGATCACATCCCTACAGTCTCTCGTCTCCTTCGCCCCGATCACATCCCTACATCTCTCGTCTCTCCTTCGCCCCGATCACATCCCTACAGTCTCTCGTCTCTCCTTCGCCCTGATCACATCACTACAGTCTCTCGTCTCTCCTTCGCCCCGATCACATCACTACAGTCTCTCGTCTCTCCTGGGACCCGATCACATCCCTACAGTCTCTCGTCTCTCCTTCGCCCCGATCACATCCCTGCAGTCTCTCGTCTCTCCTGGGCCCCGATCACATCCCTACAGTCTCTCGTCTCTCCTTCGCCCCGATCACATCCCTACAGTCTCTCGTCTCTCCTGGGCCCCGATCACATCCCGACAGTCTCTCGTCTCTCCTTCGCCCCGATCACATCCCTACAGTCTCTCGTCTCTCCTTCACCCCGATCATATCCCTACAGTCTCTCGCCTCTCCTGGGCCCCGATCACATCCCTACAGTCTCTCGTCTCTCCTGGGCCCCGATCACATCCCTACAGTCTCTCGTCTCTCCTTCGCCCCGATCACATCCCTACAGTCTCTCGTCTCTCCTTCGCCCCGATCACATCCCTGCAGTCTCTCGTCTCTCCTGGACCCCGATCACATCCCTTTAGTCTCTCGTCTCTCCTGGGCACGGATCACATCCCTGCAGTCTCTCGTCTCTCCTTCGCCCCGATCACATCCCTACAGTCTCTCGTCTCTCCTTTGCCCCGATCACATCCGTACAGTCTCTCGTCTCTCCTGGGCCCCGATCACATCCCTACAGTCTCTCATCTCTCCTTCGCCCCGATCACATCCCTGCTGTCTCTCGTCTCTCCTTCGCCCCGATCACATCCCTACAGTCTCTCGTCTCTCCTTCGCCCCGATCACATCCCTACAGTCTCTCGTCTCTCCTGGGCCCCGATCACATCCCTACAGTCTCTCGCCTCTCCTGGGCCCCGATCACATCCATACAGTCTCTCGCCTCTCCTTCGCCCCGATCACATCCCTACAGTCTCTCGTCTCTCCTGGGCCCTGATCACATCCCTACAGTCTCTCGCCTCTCCTGGGCCCCGATCACATCCCTACAGTCTCTCGTCTCTCCTGGACCCCGATCACATCCCCACAGTCTCTCGTCTCTCCTGGGCCCCGATCACATCCCTACAGTCTCTCGCCTCTCCTAGGCCCCGATCACATCCCTACAGTCTCTCGTCTCTCCTGGGCCCCGATCACATCCCTACAGTCTCTCGCCTCTCCTGGGCCCCGATCACATCCCTACAGTCTCTCGTCTCTCCTGGACCCCGATCACCTCCCTACAGTCTCTCGTCTCTCCTTCGCCCCGATCACATCCCTACAGTCTCTCGTCTCTCCTTCGCCCTGATCACATCACTACAGTCTCTCGTCTCTCCTTCGCCCCGATCACATCACTACAGTCTCTCGTCTCTCCTGGGACCCGATCACATCCCTACAGTCTCTCGTCTCTCCTTCGCCCCGATCACATCCCTGCAGTCTCTCGTCTCTCCTGGGCCCCGATCACATCCCTACAGTCTCTCGTCTCTCCTTCGCCCCGATCACATCCCTACAGTCTCTCGTCTCTCCTGGGCCCCGATCACATCCCGACAGTCTCTCGTCTCTCCTTCGCCCCGATCACATCCCTACAGTCTCTCGTCTCTCCTTCACCCCGATCATATCCCTACAGTCTCTCGCCTCTCCTGGGCCCCGATCACATCCCTACAGTCTCTCGTCTCTCCTGGGCCCCGATCACATCCCTACAGTCTCTCGTCTCTCCTTCGCCCCGATCACATCCCTACAGTCTCTCGTCTCTCCTTCGCCCCGATCACATCCCTGCAGTCTCTCGTCTCTCCTGGACCCCGATCACATCCCTTTAGTCTCTCGTCTCTCCTGGGCACGGATCACATCCCTGCAGTCTCTCGTCTCTCCTTCGCCCCGATCACATCCCTACAGTCTCTCGTCTCTCCTTTGCCCCGATCACATCCGTACAGTCTCTCGTCTCTCCTGGGCCCCGATCACATCCCTACAGTCTCTCATCTCTCCTTCGCCCCGATCACATCCCTGCTGTCTCTCGTCTCTCCTTCGCCCCGATCACATCCCTACAGTCTCTCGTCTCTCCTTCGCCCCGATCACATCCCTACAGTCTCTCGTCTCTCCTGGGCCCCGATCACATCCCTACAGTCTCTCGCCTCTCCTGGGCCCCGATCACATCCATACAGTCTCTCGCCTCTCCTTCGCCCCGATCACATCCCTACAGTCTCTCGTCTCTCCTGGGCCCTGATCACATCCCTACAGTCTCTCGCCTCTCCTGGGCCCCGATCACATCCCTACAGTCTCTCGTCTCTCCTGGACCCCGATCACATCCCCACAGTCTCTCGTCTCTCCTGGGCCCCGATCACATCCCTACAGTCTCTCGCCTCTCCTAGGCCCCGATCACATCCCTACAGTCTCTCGTCTCTCCTGGGCCCCGATCACATCCCTACAGTCTCTCGCCTCTCCTGGGCCCCGATCACATCCCTACAGTCTCTCGTCTCTCCTGGACCCCGATCACATCCCTACAGTCTCTCGTCTCTCCTGGGCCCCGATCACATCCCTACAGTCTCTCGTCTCTCCTGGGCCCCGATCACATCCCTACAGTCTCTCGCCTCTCCTGGACCCCGATCACATCCCTACAGTCTCTCGTCTCTCCTGGACCCCGATCACATCCCTACAGTCTCTCGTCTCTCCTTCGCCCCGATCACATCCCTACAGTCTCTCGTCTCTCCTTCGCCCCGATCACCTCCCTACAGTCTCTCGTCTCTCCTTCGCCCCGATCACATCCCTACAGTCTCTCGTCTCTCCTGGGCCCCGATCACATCCCTACAGTCTCTCGTCTCTCCTTCGCCCCGATCACATCCCTACAGTCTCTCGTCTCTCCTGGGCCCCGATCACATCCCTACAGTCTCTCGTCTCTCCTTCGCCCTGATCACATCCCTACAGTCTCTCGCCTCTCCTTCGCCCCGATCACATCCCTACAGTCTCTCGTCTCTCCTGGGCCCCGATCACATCCCTACAGTCTCTCGTCTCTCCTTCGCCCCGATCACATCCCTACAGTCTCTCGTCTCTCCTGGGCCCCGATCACATCCCTACAGTCTCTCGCCTCTCCTTCGCCACGATCACATCCCTGCAGTCTCTCGTCTCTCCTTCGCCCCGATCACATCCCTACAGTCTCTCGCCTCTCCTTCGCCCCGATCACATCCCGACAGTCTCTCGTCTCTCCTGGGCCCCGATCACATCCCTACAATCTCTCGTCTCTCCTGGGCCTCGATCACATCCCTACAGTCTCTCATCTCTCGTGGGCCCCGATCACATCCCTACAGTCTCTCGTCTCTCCTGGGCCCCGATCACATCCCTACAGTCTCTCGTCTCTCCTGGGCCCCGATCACATCCCTACAGTCTCTCGTCTCTCCTGGGCCCCGATCACATCCCTACAGTCTCTCGTCTCTCCTGGGCCCCGATCACATCCCTACAGTCTCTCGTCTCTCGTGGGCCCCGATCACATCCCTACAGTCTCTCGTCTCTCCTGGGCCCCGATCACATCCCTACAGTCTCTCGTCTCTCCTGGGCCCCGATCACCTCCCTACAGTCTCTCGTCTCCTTCGCCCCGATCACATCCCTACAGTCTCTCGTCTCTCCTTCGCCCCGATCACATCCCTACAGTCTCTCGTCTCTCCTTCGCCCTGATCACATCACTACAGTCTCTCGTCTCTCCTTCGCCCCGATCACATCACTACAGTCTCTCGTCTCTCCTTCGCCCCGATCACCTCCCTACAGTCTCTCGTCTCTCCTTCGCCCCGATCACATCCCTACAGTCTCTCGTCTCTCCTGGGCCCCGATCACATCCCTACAGTCTCTCGTCTCTCCTTCGCCCCGATCACATCCCTGCAGTCTCTCGTCTCTCCTGGGACCCGATCACATCCCTACAGTCTCTCGTCTCTCCTTCGCCCCGATCACATCCCTGCAGTCTCTCGTCTCTCCTGGGCCCCGATCACATCCCTACAGTCTCTCGTCTCTCCTTCGCCCCGATCACATCACTACAGTCTCTCGTCTCTCCTTCGCCCCGATCACCTCCCTACAGTCTCTCGTCTCTCCTTCGCCCCGATCACCTCCCTACAGTCTCTCGTCTCTCCTGGGCCCCGATCACATCCCGACAGTCTCTCGTCTCTCCTTCGCCCCGATCACATCCCTACAGTCTCTCGTCTCTCCTTCGCCCTGATCACATCACTACAGTCTCTCGTCTCTCCTTCGCCCCGATCACATCCCTACAGTCTCTCGTCTCTCCTGGGCCCCGATCACATCCCTACAGTCTCTCGTCTCTCCTGGGCCCCGATCACATCCCTACAGTCTCTCGTCTCTCGTGGGCCCCGATCACATCCCTACAGTCTCTCGTCTCTCCTGGGCCCCGATCACCTCCCTACAGTCTCTCGTCTCCTTCGCCCCGATCACATCCCTACAGTCTCTCGCCTCTCCTGCGCCCCGATCACATCCCTACAATCTCTCGTCTCTCCTGGGCCCCGATCACATCCCTGCAGTCTCTCGTCTCTCCTTCGCCCCGATCACATCCCTACAGTCTCTCGTCTCTCCTTCGCCCTGATCACATCACTACAGTCTCTCGTCTCTCCTTCGCCCCGATCACATCACTACAGTCTCTCGTCTCTCCTTTGCCCCGATCACCTCCCTACAGTCTCTCGTCTCTCCTTCGCCCCGATCACATCCCTACAGTCTCTCGTCTCTCCTGGGCCCCGATCACATCCCTACAGTCTCTCGTCTCTCCTTCGCCCCGATCACATCCCTACAGTCTCTCGTCTCTCCTGGGCCCCGATCACATCCCTACAGTCTCTCGTCTATCCTTCGCCCCGATCACATCCCTACAGTCTCTCGCCTCTCGTTCGCCCCGATCACATCCCTACAGTCTCTCGTCTCTCCTGGGCCCCGATCACATCCCTACAGTCTCTCGTCTCTCCTTCGCCCCGATCACATCCCTACAGTCTCTCGTCTCTCCTGGGCCCAGATCACATCCCTACAGTCTCTCGCCTCTCCTTCGCCACGATCACATCCCTACAGTCTCTCGTCTCTCCTTCGCCCCGATCACATTCCTACAGTCTCTCGCCTCTCCTTCGCCCCGATCACATCCCGACAGTCTCTCGTCTCTCCTGGGCCCCGATCACATCCCTACAATCTCTCGTCTCTCCTGGGCCTCGATCACATCCCTACAGTCTCTCATCTCTCGTGGGCCCCGATCACATCCCTGCAGTCTCTCGTCTCTCCTGGGCCCCGATCACATCCCTACAGTCTCTCGTCTCTCCTGGGCCCCGATCACATCCCTACAGTCTCTCGTCTCTCCTGGGCCCCGATCACATCCCTACAGTCTCTCGTCTCTCCTGGGCCCCGATCACATCCCTACAGTCTCTCGTCTCTCGTGGGCCCCGATCACATCCCTACAGTCTCTCGTCTCTCCTGGGCCCCGATCACATCCCTACAGTCTCTCGTCTCTCCTGGGCCCCGATCACCTCCCTACAGTCTCTCGTCTCCTTCGCCCCGATCACATCCCTACAGTCTCTCGTCTCTCCTTCGCCCCGATCACATCCCTACAGTCTCTCGTCTCTCCTTCGCCCTGATCACATCACTACAGTCTCTCGTCTCTCCTTCGCCCCGATCACAGCACTACAGTCTCTCGTCTCTCCTTCGCCCCGATCACCTCCCTACAGTCTCTCGTCTCTCCTTCGCCCCGATCTCATCCCTACAGTCTCTCGTCTCTCCTGGGCCCCGATCACATCCCTACAGTCTCTCGTCTCTCCTTCGCCCCGATCACATCACTACAGTCTCTCGTCTCTCCTTCGCCCCGATCACCTCCCTACAGTCTCTCGTCTCTCCTGGGCCCCGATCACATCCCGACAGTCTCTCGTCTCTCCTTCGCCCCGATCACATC
The DNA here is from genome assembly GCF_044704955.1 of Pristiophorus japonicus. Lineage (NCBI taxonomy): Eukaryota > Metazoa > Chordata > Chondrichthyes > Pristiophoridae > Pristiophorus > Pristiophorus japonicus. The sequence continues at coordinate 64,868 of NW_027253161.1, read as the reverse complement.
CCTACAGTCTCTCGTCTCTCCTTCACCCCGATCATATCCCGACAGTCTCTCGCCTCTCCTGGGCCCCGATCACATCCCTACAGTCTCTCGCCTCTCCTGGGCCCCGATCACATCCCGACAGTCTCTCGTCTCTCCTGGACCCCGATCACATCCCTTCAGTCTCTCGTCTCTCCTGGGCCCCGATCACATCCCTACAGTCTCTCGTCTCTCCTTCGCCCCGATCACATCCCTACAGTCTCTCGTCTCTCCTTCGCCCCGATCACATCCCTGCAGTCTCTCGTCTCTCCTGGACCCCGATCACATCCCTTTAGTCTCTCGTCTCTCCTGGGCACGGATCACATCCCTGCAGTCTCTCGTCTCTCCTTCGCCCCGATCACATCCCTACAGTCTCTCGTCTCTCCTTCGCCCCGATCACATCCGTACAGTCTCTCGTCTCTCCTGGGCCCCGATCACATCCCTACAGTCTCTCATCTCTCCTTCGCCCCGATCACATCCCTACAGTCTCTCGTCTCTCCTTCGCCCCGATCACATCCCTACAGTCTCTCGTCTCTCCTTCGCCCCGATCACATCCCTACAGTCTCTCGTCTCTCCTGGGCCCCGATCACATCCCTACAGTCTCTCGCCTCTCCTGGGCCCCGATCACATCCCTACAGTCTCTCGCCTCTCCTTCGCCCCGATCACATCCCTACAGTCTCTCGTCTCTCCTGGGCCCCGATCACATCCCTACAGTCTCTCGCCTCTCCTGGGCCCCGATCACATCCCTACAGTCTCTCGTCTCTCCTGGACCCCGATCACATCCCCACAGTCTCTCGTCTCTCCTGGGCCCCGATCACATCCCTACAGTCTCTCGCCTCTCCTGGGCCCCGATCACATCCCTACAGTCTCTCGTCTCTCCTGGGCCCCGATCACATCCCTACAGTCTCTCGCCTCTCCTGGGCCCCGATCACATCCCTACAGTCTCTCGTCTCTCCTGGACCCCGATCACATCCCTACAGTCTCTCGTCTCTCCTGGGCCCCGATCACATCCCTACAGTCTCTCGTCTCTCCTGGGCCCCGATCACATCCCTACAGTCTCTCGCCTCTCCTGGACCCCGATCAAATCCCTACAGTCTCTCGTCTCTCCTGGACCCCGATCACATCCCTACAGTCTCTCGTCTCTCCTCGCCCCGATCACATCCCTACAGTCTCTCGTCTCTCCTTCGCCCCGATCACATCCCTACAGTCTCTTGTCTCTCCTGGACCCCGATCACATCCCTACAGTCTCTCGTCTCTCCTGGGCCCCGATCACATCCCTACAGTCTCTCGTCTCTCCTTCGCCCCGATGACATCCCTACAGTCTCTCGTCTCTCCTGGACCCCGATCACATCCCTACAGTCTCTCGTCTCTCCTGGGCCCCGATCACATCCCTACAGTCTCTCGTCTCTCCTGGGCCCCGATCACCTCCCTACAGTCTCTCGTCTCTCCTTCGCCCCGATCACATCCCTACAGTCTCTCGTCTCTCCTGGGCCCCGATCACATCCCTACAGTCTCTCGTCTCTCCTTCGCCCCGATCACATCCCTACAGTCTCTCGTCTCTCCTGGGCCCCGATCACATCCCTACAGTCTCTCGTCTCTCCTTCGCCCCGATCACATCCCTACAGTCTCTCGCCTCTCCTTCGCCCGATCACATCCCTACAGTCTCTCGTCTCTCCTGGGCCCCGATCACATCCCTACAGTCTCTCGTCTCTCCTTCGCCCCGATCACATCCCTACAGTCTCTCGTCTCTCCTGGGCCCAGATCACATCCCTACAGTCTCTCGCCTCTCCTTCGCCACGATCACATCCCTGCAGTCTCTCGTCTCTCCTTCGCCCCGATCACATCCCTACAGTCTCTCGCCTCTCCTTCGCCCCGATCACATCCCGACAGTCTCTCGTCTCTCCTGGGCCCTGATCACATCCCTACAATCTCTCGTCTCTCCTGGGCCTCGATCACATCCCTACAGTCTCTCATCTCTCGTGGGCCCCGATCACATCCCTACAGTCTCTCGTCTCTCCTGGGCCCCGATCACATCCCTACAGTCTCTCGTCTCTCCTGGGCCCCGATCACATCCCTACAGTCTCTCGTCTCTCCTGGGCCCCGATCACATCCCTACAGTCTCTCGTCTCTCCTGGGCCCCGATCACATCCCTACAGTCTCTCGTCTCTCGTGGGCCCCGATCACATCCCTACAGTCTCTCGTCTCTCCTGGGCCCCGATCACATCCCTACAGTCTCTCGTCTCCTTCGCCCCGATCACATCCCTACATCTCTCGTCTCTCCTTCGCCCCGATCACATCCCTACAGTCTCTCGTCTCTCCTTCGCCCTGATCACATCACTACAGTCTCTCGTCTCTCCTTCGCCCCGATCACATCACTACAGTCTCTCGTCTCTCCTGGGACCCGATCACATCCCTACAGTCTCTCGTCTCTCCTTCGCCCCGATCACATCCCTGCAGTCTCTCGTCTCTCCTGGGCCCCGATCACATCCCTACAGTCTCTCGTCTCTCCTTCGCCCCGATCACATCACTACAGTCTCTCGTCTCTCCTTCGCCCCGATCACCTCCCTACAGTCTCTCGTCTCTCCTGGGCCCCGATCACATCCCGACAGTCTCTCGTCTCTCCTTCGCCCCGATCACATCCCTACAGTCTCTCGTCTCTCCTTCACCCCGATCATATCCCTACAGTCTCTCGCCTCTCCTGGGCCCCGATCACATCCCTACAGTCTCTCGTCTCTCCTGGGCCCCGATCACATCCCTACAGTCTCTCGTCTCTCCTTCGCCCCGATCACATCCCTACAGTCTCTCGTCTCTCCTTCGCCCCGATCACATCCCTGCAGTCTCTCGTCTCTCCTGGACCCCGATCACATCCCTTTAGTCTCTCGTCTCTCCTGGGCACGGATCACATCCCTGCAGTCTCTCGTCTCTCCTTCGCCCCGATCACATCCCTACAGTCTCTCGTCTCTCCTTTGCCCCGATCACATCCGTACAGTCTCTCGTCTCTCCTGGGCCCCGATCACATCCCTACAGTCTCTCATCTCTCCTTCGCCCCGATCACATCCCTGCTGTCTCTCGTCTCTCCTTCGCCCCGATCACATCCCTACAGTCTCTCGTCTCTCCTTCGCCCCGATCACATCCCTACAGTCTCTCGTCTCTCCTGGGCCCCGATCACATCCCTACAGTCTCTCGCCTCTCCTGGGCCCCGATCACATCCATACAGTCTCTCGCCTCTCCTTCGCCCCGATCACATCCCTACAGTCTCTCGTCTCTCCTGGGCCCTGATCACATCCCTACAGTCTCTCGCCTCTCCTGGGCCCCGATCACATCCCTACAGTCTCTCGTCTCTCCTGGACCCCGATCACATCCCCACAGTCTCTCGTCTCTCCTGGGCCCCGATCACATCCCTACAGTCTCTCGCCTCTCCTAGGCCCCGATCACATCCCTACAGTCTCTCGTCTCTCCTGGGCCCCGATCACATACCTACAGTCTCTCGCCTCTCCTGGGCCCCGATCACATCCCTACAGTCTCTCGTCTCTCCTGGACCCCGATCACATCCCTACAGTCTCTCGTCTCTCCTGGGCCCCGATCACATCCCTACAGTCTCTCGTCTCTCCTGGGCCCCGATCACATCCCTACAGTCTCTCGCCTCTCCTGGACCCCGATCACATCCCTACAGTCTCTCGTCTCTCCTGGACCCCGATCACATCCCTACAGTCTCTCGTCTCTCCTTCGCCCCGATCACATCCCTACAGTCTCTCGTCTCTCCTTCGCCCCGATCACCTCCCTACAGTCTCTCGTCTCTCCTTCGCCCCGATCACATCCCTACAGTCTCTCGTCTCTCCTGGGCCCCGATCACATCCCTACAGTCTCTCGTCTCTCCTTCGCCCCGATCACATCCCTACAGTCTCTCGTCTCTCCTGGGCCCCGATCACATCCCTACAGTCTCTCGTCTCTCCTTCGCCCTGATCACATCCCTACAGTCTCTCGCCTCTCCTTCGCCCCGATCACATCCCTACAGTCTCTCGTCTCTCCTGGGCCCCGATCACATCCCTACAGTCTCTCGTCTCTCCTTCGCCCCGATCACATCCCTACAGTCTCTCGTCTCTCCTGGGCCCCGATCACATCCCTACAGTCTCTCGCCTCTCCTTCGCCACGATCACATCCCTGCAGTCTCTCGTCTCTCCTTCGCCCCGATCACATCCCTACAGTCTCTCGCCTCTCCTTCGCCCCGATCACATCCCGACAGTCTCTCGTCTCTCCTGGGCCCCGATCACATCCCTACAATCTCTCGTCTCTCCTGGGCCTCGATCACATCCCTACAGTCTCTCATCTCTCGTGGGCCCCGATCACATCCCTACAGTCTCTCGTCTCTCCTGGGCCCCGATCACATCCCTACAGTCTCTCGTCTCTCCTGGGCCCCGATCACATCCCTACAGTCTCTCGTCTCTCCTGGGCCCCGATCACATCCCTACAGTCTCTCGTCTCTCCTGGGCCCCGATCACATCCCTACAGTCTCTCGTCTCTCGTGGGCCCCGATCACATCCCTACAGTCTCTCGTCTCTCCTGGGCCCCGATCACATCCCTACAGTCTCTCGTCTCTCCTGGGCCCCGATCACCTCCCTACAGTCTCTCGTCTCCTTCGCCCCGATCACATCCCTACAGTCTCTCGTCTCTCCTTCGCCCCGATCACATCCCTACAGTCTCTCGTCTCTCCTTCGCCCTGATCACATCACTACAGTCTCTCGTCTCTCCTTCGCCCCGATCACATCACTACAGTCTCTCGTCTCTCCTTCGCCCCGATCACCTCCCTACAGTCTCTCGTCTCTCCTTCGCCCCGATCACATCCCTACAGTCTCTCGTCTCTCCTGGGCCCCGATCACATCCCTACAGTCTCTCGTCTCTCCTTCGCCCCGATCACATCCCTGCAGTCTCTCGTCTCTCCTGGGACCCGATCACATCCCTACAGTCTCTCGTCTCTCCTTCGCCCCGATCACATCCCTGCAGTCTCTCGTCTCTCCTGGGCCCCGATCACATCCCTACAGTCTCTCGTCTCTCCTTCGCCACGATCACATCACTACAGTCTCTCGTCTCTCCTTCGCCCCGATCACCTCCCTACAGTCTCTCGTCTCTCCTTCGCCCCGATCACCTCCCTACAGTCTCTCGTCTCTCCTGGGCCCCGATCACATCCCGACAGTCTCTCGTCTCTCCTTCGCCCCGATCACATCCCTACAGTCTCTCGTCTCTCCTTCGCCCTGATCACATCACTACAGTCTCTCGTCTCTCCTTCGCCCCGATCACATCCCTACAGTCTCTCGTCTCTCCTGGGCCCCGATCACATCCCTACAGTCTCTCGTCTCTCCTGGGCCCCGATCACATCCCTACAGTCTCTCGTCTCTCGTGGGCCCCGATCACATCCCTACAGTCTCTCGTCTCTCCTGGGCCCCGATCACATCCCTACAGTCTCTCGTCTCCTTCGCCCCGATCACATCCCTACATCTCTCGTCTCTCCTTCGCCCCGATCACATCCCTACAGTCTCTCGTCTCTCCTTCGCCCTGATCACATCACTACAGTCTCTCGTCTCTCCTTCGCCCCGATCACATCACTACAGTCTCTCGTCTCTCCTGGGACCCGATCACATCCCTACAGTCTCTCGTCTCTCCTTCGCCCCGATCACATCCCTGCAGTCTCTCGTCTCTCCTGGGCCCCGATCACATCCCTACAGTCTCTCGTCTCTCCTTCGCCCCGATCACATCACTACAGTCTCTCGTCTCTCCTTCGCCCCGATCACCTCCCTACAGTCTCTCGTCTCTCCTGGGCCCCGATCACATCCCGACAGTCTCTCGTCTCTCCTTCGCCCCGATCACATCCCTACAGTCTCTCGTCTCTCCTTCACCCCGATCATATCCCTACAGTCTCTCGCCTCTCCTGGGCCCCGATCACATCCCTACAGTCTCTCGCCTCTCCTGGGCCCCGATCACATCCCTACAGTCTCTCGCCTCTCCTGGGCCCCGATCACATCCCTACAGTCTCTCGCCTCTCCTGGGCCCCGATCACATCCCTACAGTCTCTCGTCTCTCCTGGGCCCCGATCACATCCCTACAGTCTCTCGTCTCTCCTTCGCCCCGATCACATCCCTACAGTCTCTCGTCTCTCCTTCGCCCCGATCACATCCCTGCAGTCTCTCGTCTCTCCTGGACCCCGATCACATCCCTTTAGTCTCTCGTCTCTCCTGGGCACGGATCACATCCCTGCAGTCTCTCGTCTCTCCTTCGCCCCGATCACATCCCTACAGTCTCTCGTCTCTCCTTTGCCCCGATCACATCCGTACAGTCTCTCGTCTCTCCTGGGCCCCGATCACATCCCTACAGTCTCTCATCTCTCCTTCGCCCCGATCACATCCCTGCTGTCTCTCGTCTCTCCTTCGCCCCGATCACATCCCTACAGTCTCTCGTCTCTCCTTCGCCCCGATCACATCCCTACAGTCTCTCGTCTCTCCTGGGCCCCGATCACATCCCTACAGTCTCTCGCCTCTCCTGGGCCCCGATCACATCCATACAGTCTCTCGCCTCTCCTTCGCCCCGATCACATCCCTACAGTCTCTCGTCTCTCCTGGGCCCTGATCACATCCCTACAGTCTCTCGCCTCTCCTGGGCCCCGATCACATCCCTACAGTCTCTCGTCTCTCCTGGACCCCGATCACATCCCCACAGTCTCTCGTCTCTCCTGGGCCCCGATCACATCCCTACAGTCTCTCGCCTCTCCTAGGCCCCGATCACATCCCTACAGTCTCTCGTCTCTCCTGGGCCCCGATCACATCCCTACAGTCTCTCGCCTCTCCTGGGCCCCGATCACATCCCTACAGTCTCTCGTCTCTCCTGGACCCCGATCACATCCCTACAGTCTCTCGTCTCTCCTGGGCCCCGATCACATCCCTACAGTCTCTCGTCTCTCCTGGGCCCCGATCACATCCCTACAGTCTCTCGCCTCTCCTGGACCCCGATCACATCCCTACAGTCTCTCGTCTCTCCTGGACCCCGATCACATCCCTACAGTCTCTCGTCTCTCCTTCGCCCCGATCACATCCCTACAGTCTCTCGTCTCTCCTTCGCCCCGATCACCTCCCTACAGTCTCTCGTCTCTCCTTCGCCCCGATCACATCCCTACAGTCTCTCGTCTCTCCTGGGCCCCGATCACATCCCTACAGTCTCTCGTCTCTCCTTCGCCCCGATCACATCCCTACAGTCTCTCGTCTCTCCTGGGCCCCGATCACATCCCTACAGTCTCTCGTCTCTCCTTCGCCCCGATCACATCCCTACAGTCTCTCGCCTCTCCTTCGCCCCGATCACATCCCTACAGTCTCTCGTCTCTCCTGGGCCCCGATCACATCCCTACAGTCTCTCGTCTCTCCTTCGCCCCGATCACATCCCTACAGTCTCTCGTCTCTCCTGGGCCCCGATCACATCCCTACAGTCTCTCGCCTCTCCTTCGCCACGATCACATCCCTGCAGTCTCTCGTCTCTCCTTCGCCCCGATCACATCCCTACAGTCTCTCGCCTCTCCTTCGCCCCGATCACATCCCGACAGTCTCTCGTCTCTCCTGGGCCCCGATCACATCCCTACAATCTCTCGTCTCTCCTGGGCCTCGATCACATCCCTACAGTCTCTCATCTCTCGTGGGCCCCGATCACATCCCTACAGTCTCTCGTCTCTCCTGGGCCCCGATCACATCCCTACAGTCTCTCGTCTCTCCTGGGCCCCGATCACATCCCTACAGTCTCTCGTCTCTCCTGGGCCCCGATCACATCCCTACAGTCTCTCGTCTCTCCTGGGCCCCGATCACATCCCTACAGTCTCTCGTCTCTCGTGGGCCCCGATCACATCCCTACAGTCTCTCGTCTCTCCTGGGCCCCGATCACATCCCTACAGTCTCTCGTCTCTCCTGGGCCCCGATCACCTCCCTACAGTCTCTCGTCTCCTTCGCCCCGATCACATCCCTACAGTCTCTCGGCTCTCCTTCGCCCCGATCACATCCCTACAGTCTCTCGTCTCTCCTTCGCCCTGATCACATCACTACAGTCTCTCGTCTCTCCTTCGCCCCGATCACATCACTACAGTCTCTCGTCTCTCCTTCGCCCCGATCACCTCCCTACAGTCTCTCGTCTCTCCTTCGCCCCGATCACATCCCTACAGTCTCTCGTCTCTCCTGGGCCCCGATCACATCCCTACAGTCTCTCGTCTCTCCTTCGCCCCGATCACATCCCTGCAGTCTCTCGTCTCTCCTGGGACCCGATCACATCCCTACAGTCTCTCGTCTCTCCTTCGCCCCGATCACATCCCTGCAGTCTCTCGTCTCTCCTGGGCCCCGATCACATCCCTACAGTCTCTCGTCTCTCCTTCGCCCCGATCACATCACTACAGTCTCTCGTCTCTCCTTCGCCCCGATCACCTCCCTACAGTCTCTCGTCTCTCCTGGGCCCCGATCACATCCCGACAGTCTCTCGTCTCTCCTTCGCCCCGATCACATCCCTACAGTCTCTCGTCTCTCCTTCACCCCGATCATATCCCTACAGTCTCTCGCCTCTCCTGGGCCCCGATCACATCCCTACAGTCTCTCGCCTCTCCTGGGCCCCGATCACATCCCTACAGTCTCTCGTCTCTCCTGGACCCCGATCACATCCCTTCAGTCTCTCGTCTCTCCTGGGCCCCGATCACATCCCTACAGTCTCTCGTCTCTCCTTCGCCCCGATCACATCCCTACAGTCTCTCGTCTCTCCTTCGCCCCGATCACATCCCTGCAGTCTCTCGTCTCTCCTGGACCCCGATCACATCCCTTTAGTCTCTCGTCTCTCCTGGGCACGGATCACATCCCTGCAGTCTCTCGTCTCTCCTTCGCCCCGATCACATCCCTACAGTCTCTCGTCTCTCCTTCGCCCCGATCACATCCGTACAGTCTCTCGTCTCTCCTGGGCCCCGATCACATCCCTACAGTCTCTCATCTCTCCTTCGCCCCGATCACATCCCTGCAGTCTCTCGTCTCTCCTTCGCCCCGATCACATCCCTACAGTCTCTCGTCTCTCCTTCGCCCCGATCACATCCCTACAGTCTCTCGTCTCTCCTGGGCCCCGATCACATCCCTACAGTCTCTCGCCTCTCCTGGGCCCCGATCACATCCCTACAGTCTCTCGCCTCTCCTTCGCCCCGATCACATCCCTACAGTCTCTCGTCTCCTGGGCCCCGATCACATCCCTACAGTCTCTCGCCTCTCCTGGGCCCCGATCACATCCCTACAGTCTCTCGTCTCTCCTGGACCCCGATCACATCCCCACAGTCTCTCGTCTCTCCTGGGCCCCGATCACATCCCTACAGTCTCTCGCCTCTCCTGGGCCCCGATCACATCCCTACAGTCTCTCGTCTCTCCTGGGCCCCGATCACATCCCTACAGTCTCTCGCCTCTCCTGGACCCCGATCACATCCCTACAGTCTCTCGTCTCTCCTTCGCCCCGATCACATCCCTTCAGTCTCTCGTCTCTCCTTCGCCCCGATCACATCCCTACAGTCTCTCGTCTCTCCTGGACCCCGATCACATCCCTACAGTCTCTCGTCTCTCCTGGGCCCCGATCACATCCCGACAGTCTCTCGTCTCTCCTTCGCCCCGATCACATCCCTACAGTCTCTCGTCTCTCCTGGACCCCGATCACATCCCTCCAGTCTCTCGTCTCTCCTGGGCCCCGATGACATCCCTACAGTCTCTCGTCTCTCCTGGGCCCCGATCACATCCCTACAGTCTCTCGTCTCTCCTGGACCCTGATCACATCACTACAGTCTCTCGTCTCTCCTGGGCCCCGATCACATCCCGACAGTCTCTCGTCTCTCCTTCGCCCCGATCACATCCCTACAGTCTCTCGTCTCTCCTTCACCCCGATCATATCCCTACAGTCTCTCGTCTCTCCTTCGCCCCGATCACATCCCTGCAGTCTCTCGTCTCTCCTGGACCCCGATCACATCCCTTCATTCTCTCGTCTCTCCTGGGCCCCGATCACATCCCTACAGTCTCTCGTCTCTCCTTCGCCCCGATCACATCCCTACAGTCTCTCGTCTCTCCTTCGCCCCGATCACATCCCTACAGTCTCTCGTCTCTCCTGGGCCCCGATCACATCCCTACAGTCTCTCGTCTCTCCTGGGCCCCGATCACATCCCTACAGTCTCTCGTCTCTCCTTCGCCCCGATCACATCCCTACAGTCTCTCGTCTCTCCTTCGCCCCGATCACATCCCTACAGTCTCTCGTCTCTCCTTCGCCCCGATCACATCCCTACAGTCTCTCGTCTCTCCTTCGCCCCGATCACATCCCTGCAGTCTCTCGTCTCTCCTGGACCCCGATCACATCCCTTTAGTCTCTCGTCTCTCCTGGGCACGGATCACATCCCTGCAGTCTCTCGTCTCTCCTTCGCCCCGATCACATCCCTACAGTCTCTCGTCTCTCCTTTGCCCCGATCACATCCGTACAGTCTCTCGTCTCTCCTGGGCCCCGATCACATCCCTACAGTCTCTCATCTCTCCTTCGCCCCGATCACATCCCTGCTGTCTCTCGTCTCTCCTTCGCCCCGATCACATCCCTACAGTCTCTCGTCTCTCCTTCGCCCCGATCACATCCCTACAGTCTCTCGTCTCTCCTGGGCCCCGATCACATCCCTACAGTCTCTCGCCTCTCCTGGGCCCCGATCACATCCATACAGTCTCTCGCCTCTCCTTCGCCCCGATCACATCCCTACAGTCTCTCGTCTCTCCTGGGCCCTGATCACATCCCTACAGTCTCTCGCCTCTCCTGGGCCCCGATCACATCCCTACAGTCTCTCGTCTCTCCTGGACCCCGATCACATCCCCACAGTCTCTCGTCTCTCCTGGGCCCCGATCACATCCCTACAGTCTCTCGCCTCTCCTAGGCCCCGATCACATCCCTACAGTCTCTCGTCTCTCCTGGGCCCCGATCACATCCCTACAGTCTCTCGCCTCTCCTGGGCCCCGATCACATCCCTACAGTCTCTCGTCTCTCCTGGACCCCGATCACATCCCTACAGTCTCTCGTCTCTCCTGGGCCCCGATCACATCCCTACAGTCTCTCGTCTCTCCTGGGCCCCGATCACATCCCTACAGTCTCTCGCCTCTCCTGGACCCCGATCACATCCCTACAGTCTCTCGTCTCTCCTGGACCCCGATCACATCCCTACAGTCTCTCGTCTCTCCTTCGCCCCGATCACATCCCTACAGTCTCTCGTCTCTCCTTCGCCCCGATCACCTCCCTACAGTCTCTCGTCTCTCCTTCGCCCCGATCACATCCCTACAGTCTCTCGTCTCTCCTGGGCCCCGATCACATCCCTACAGTCTCTCGTCTCTCCTTCGCCCCGATCACATCCCTACAGTCTCTCGTCTCTCCTGGGCCCCGATCACATCCCTACAGTCTCTCGTCTCTCCTTCGCCCCGATCACATCCCTACAGTCTCTCGCCTCTCCTTCGCCCCGATCACATCCCTACAGTCTCTCGTCTCTCCTGGGCCCCGATCACATCCCTACAGTCTCTCGTCTCTCCTTCGCCCCGATCACATCCCTACAGTCTCTCGTCTCTCCTGGGCCCAGATCACATCCCTACAGTCTCTCGCCTCTCCTTCGCCACGATCACATCCCTGCAGTCTCTCGTCTCTCCTTCGCCCCGATCACATCCCTACAGTCTCTCGCCTCTCCTTCGCCCCGATCACATCCCGACAGTCTCTCGTCTCTCCTGGGCCCCGATCACATCCCTACAATCTCTCGTCTCTCCTGGGCCTCGATCACATCCCTACAGTCTCTCATCTCTCGTGGGCCCCGATCACATCCCTACAGTCTCTCGTCTCTCCTGGGCCCCGATCACATCCCTACAGTCTCTCGTCTCTCCTGGGCCCCGATCACATCCCTACAGTCTCTCGTCTCTCCTGGGCCCCGATCACATCCCTACAGTCTCTCGTCTCTCCTGGGCCCCGATCACATCCCTACAGTCTCTCGTCTCTCGTGGGCCCCGATCACATCCCTACAGTCTCTCGTCTCTCCTGGGCCCCGATCACATCCCTACAGTCTCTCGTCTCTCCTGGGCCCCGATCACCTCCCTACAGTCTCTCGTCTCCTTCGCCCCGATCACATCCCTACAGTCTCTCGTCTCTCCTTCGCCCCGATCACATCCCTACAGTCTCTCGTCTCTCCTTCGCCCTGATCACATCACTACAGTCTCTCGTCTCTCCTTCGCCCCGATCACATCACTACAGTCTCTCGTCTCTCCTTCGCCCCGATCACCTCCCTACAGTCTCTCGTCTCTCCTTCGCCCCGATCACATCCCTACAGTCTCTCGTCTCTCCTGGGCCCCGATCACATCCCTACAGTCTCTCGTCTCTCCTTCGCCCCGATCACATCCCTGCAGTCTCTCGTCTCTCCTGGGACCCGATCACATCCCTACAGTCTCTCGTCTCTCCTTCGCCCCGATCACATCCCTGCAGTCTCTCGTCTCTCCTGGGCCCCGATCACATCCCTACAGTCTCTCGTCTCTCCTTCGCCCCGATCACATCACTACAGTCTCTCGTCTCTCCTTCGCCCCGATCACCTCCCTACAGTCTCTCGTCTCTCCTGGGCCCCGATCACATCCCGACAGTCTCTCGTCTCTCCTTCGCCCCGATCACATCCCTACAGTCTCTCGTCTCTCCTTCACCCCGATCATATCCCTACAGTCTCTCGCCTCTCCTGGGCCCCGATCACATCCCTACAGTCTCTCGCCTCTCCTGGGCCCCGATCACATCCCTACAGTCTCTCGTCTCTCCTGGGCCCCGATCACATCCCTACAGTCTCTCGTCTCTCCTTCGCCCCGATCACATCCCTACAGTCTCTCGTCTCTCCTTCGCCCCGATCACATCCCTGCAGTCTCTCGTCTCTCCTGGACCCCGATCACATCCCTTTAGTCTCTCGTCTCTCCTGGGCACGGATCACATCCCTGCAGTCTCTCGTCTCTCCTTCGCCCCGATCACATCCCTACAGTCTCTCGTCTCTCCTTCGCCCCGATCACATCCGTACAGTCTCTCGTCTCTCCTGGGCCCCGATCACATCCCTACAGTCTCTCATCTCTCCTTCGCCCCGATCACATCCCTGCAGTCTCTCGTCTCTCCTTCGCCCCGATCACATCCCTACAGTCTCTCGTCTCTCCTTCGCCCCGATCACATCCCTACAGTCTCTCGTCTCTCCTGGGCCCCGATCACATCCCTACAGTCTCTCGCCTCTCCTGGGCCCCGATCACATCCCTACAGTCTCTCGCCTCTCCTTCGCCCCGATCACATCCCTACAGTCTCTCGTCTCCTGGGCCCCGATCACATCCCTACAGTCTCTCGCCTCTCCTGGGCCCCGATCACATCCCTACAGTCTCTCGTCTCTCCTGGACCCCGATCACATCCCCACAGTCTCTCGTCTCTCCTGGGCCCCGATCACATCCCTACAGTCTCTCGCCTCTCCTGGGCCCCGATCACATCCCTACAGTCTCTCGTCTCTCCTTCGCCCCGATCACATCCCTACAGTCTCTCGTCTCTCCTTCGCCCCGATCACATCCCTGCAGTCTCTCGTCTCTCCTGGACCCCGATCACATCCCTTTAGTCTCTCGTCTCTCCTGGGCACGGATCACATCCCTGCAGTCTCTCGTCTCTCCTTCGCCCCGATCACATCCCTACAGTCTCTCGTCTCTCCTTCGCCCCGATCACATCCGTACAGTCTCTCGTCTCTCCTGGGCCCCGATCACATCCCTACAGTCTCTCATCTCTCCTTCGCCCCGATCACATCCCTGCAGTCTCTCGTCTCTCCTTCGCCCCGATCACATCCCTACAGTCTCTCGTCTCTCCTTCGCCCCGATCACATCCCTACAGTCTCTCGTCTCTCCTGGGCCCCGATCACATCCCTACAGTCTCTCGCCTCTCCTGGGCCCCGATCACATCCCTACAGTCTCTCGCCTCTCCTTCGCCCCGATCACATCCCTACAGTCTCTCGTCTCCTGGGCCCCGATCACATCCCTACAGTCTCTCGCCTCTCCTGGGCCCCGATCACATCCCTACAGTCTCTCGTCTCTCCTGGACCCCGATCACATCCCCACAGTCTCTCGTCTCTCCTGGGCCCCGATCACATCCCTACAGTCTCTCGCCTCTCCTGGGCCCCGATCACATCCCTACAGTCTCTCGTCTCTCCTGGGCCCCGATCACATCCCTACAGTCTCTCGCCTCTCCTGGACCCCGATCACATCCCTACAGTCTCTCGTCTCTCCTTCGCCCCGATCACATCCCTACAGTCTCTCGTCTCTCCTTCGCCCCGATCACATCCCTACAGTCTCTTGTCCCTCCTGGACCCCGATCACATCCCTACAGTCTCTCGTCTCTCCTGGGCCCCGATCACATCCCGACAGTCTCTCGTCTCTCCTTCGCCCCGATCACATCCCTACAGTCTCTCGTCTCTCCTGGACCCCGATCACATCCCTCCAGTCTCTCGTCTCTCCTGGGCCCCGATCACATCCCTACAGTCTCTCGTCTCTCCTGGACCCTGATCACATCACTACAGTCTCTCGTCTCTCCTGGGCCCCGATCACATCCCGACAGTCTCTCGTCTCTCCTTCGCCCCGATCACATCCCTACAGTCTCTCGTCTCTCCTTCACCCCGATCATATCCCTACAGTCTCTCGCCTCTCCTGGGCCCCGATCACATCCCTACAGTCTCTCGCCTCTCCTGGGCCCCGATCACATCCCTACAGTCTCTCGTCTCTCCTTCGCCCCGATCACATCCCTACAGTCTCTCGTCTCTCCTGGGCCCCGATCACATCCCTTCAGTCTCTCGTCTCTCCTGGGCCCCGATCACATCCCTACAGTCTCTCGTCTCTCCTGGGCCCCGATCACATCCCTACAGTCTCTCGTCTCTCCTTCGCCCCGATCACATCCCTACAGTCTCTCGTCTCTCCTTCGCCCCGATCACATCCCTACAGTCTCTCGTCTCTCCTTCGCCCCGATCACATCCCTACAGTCTCTCGTCTCTCCTTCGCCCCGATCACATCCCTGCAGTCTCTCGTCTCTCCTGGGCCCCGATCACATCCCTACAGTCTCTCGTCTCTCCTTCGCCCCGATCACATCCCTACAGTCTCTCGTCTCTCCTTCGCCCCGATCACATCCCTACAGTCTCTCGTCTCTCCTGGGCCCCGATCAGATCCCTACAGTCTCTCATCTC
Organism: Pristiophorus japonicus; assembly: GCF_044704955.1. NCBI lineage: Eukaryota > Metazoa > Chordata > Chondrichthyes > Pristiophoridae > Pristiophorus > Pristiophorus japonicus. The sequence continues at coordinate 49,594 of NW_027253161.1, read as the reverse complement.
TCCTTCGCCCCGATCACATCCCTACAGTCTCTCGTCTCTCCTTCGCCCCGATCACATCCCTACAGTCTCTCGTCTCTCCTTCGCCCCGATCACATCCCTACAGTCTCTCGTCTCTCCTGGGCCCCGATCACATCCCTACAATCTCTCGTCTCTCCTGGGCCCCGATGACATCCCTACAGTCTCTCGTCTCTCGTGGGCCCCGATCACATCCCTACAGTCTCTCGTCTCTCCTGGGCCCCGATCACATCCCTACAGTCTCTCGTCTCTCCTGGGCCCCGATCACATCCCTACAGTCTCTCGTCTCTCCTGGGCCCCGATCACATCCCTACAGTCTCTCGTCTCTCCTGGGCCCCGATCACCTCCCTGCAGTCTCTCGTCTCTCGTGGGCCCCGATCACATCCCTACAGTCTCTCGTCTCTCGTGGGCCCTGATCACATCCCTACAGTCTCTCGTCTCTCCTGGGCCCCGATCACATCCCTACAGTCTCTCGTCTCTCCTGGGCCCCGATCACATCCCTACAGTCTCTCGTCTCTCCTGGGCCCCGATCACCTCCCTACAGTCTCTCGTCTCCTTCGCCCCGATCACATCCCTACAGTCTCTCGCCTCTCCTGCGCCCCGATCACATCCCTACAATCTCTCGTCTCTCCTGGGCCCCGATCACATCCCTGCAGTCTCTCGTCTCTCCTTCGCCCCGATCACATCCCTACAGTCTCTCGTCTCTCCTTCGACCCGATCACATCCCTACAGTCTCTCGTCTCTCCTTCGCCCTGATCACATCACTACAGTCTCTCGTCTCTCCTTCGCCCCGATCACATCACTACAGTCTCTCGTCTCTCCTTCGCCCCGATCACCTCCCTACAGTCTCTCGTCTCTCCTTCGCCCCGATCACATCCCGACAGTCTCTCGTCTCTCCTGGGCCCCGATCACATCCCTACAGTCTCTCGTCTCTCCTTCGCCCCGATCACATCCCTACAGTCTCTCGCCTCTCCTTCGCCCCGATCACATCCCTACAGTCTCTCGTCTCTCCTGGACCCCGATCACATCCCTGCAGTCTCTCGTCTCTCCTTCGCCCCGATCACATCCCAACAGTCTCTCGTCTCTCCTGGGCCCCGATCATATCCCTACAGTCTCTCGTCTCTCCTGGGCCCCGATCACATCCCCACAGTCTCTCGTCTCTCCTGGATCCCGATCACATCCCTACAGTCTCTCGTCTCTCCTGGGACCCGATCACATCCCTACAGTCTCTCGTCTCTCCTGGACCCCGATCACATCCCTGCAGTCTCTCGCCTCTCCTGGGCCCCGATCACATCCCTACAGTCTCTCGTCTCTCCTTCGCCCCGATCACATCCCTACAGTCTCTCGTCTCTCCTTCGCCCCGATCACATCCCTACAGTCTCTCGTCTCTCCTTCGCCCTGATCACATCCCTACAGTCTCTCGTCTCTCCTTCACCCCGATCACATCCCTACAGTCTCTCGTCTCTCCTTCGCCCCGATCACATCCCTACAGTCTCTCGCCTCTCCTGGGCCCCGATCACATCCCTACAGTCTCTCGTCTCTCCTGGGCACCGATCACATCCCTACAGTCTCTCGTCTCTCCTGGGCCCCGATCACATCCCTACAGCCTCTCGTCTCTCCTTCGCCCCGATCACATCCCTACAGTCTCTCGTCTCTCCTTCGCCCCGATCACATCCCTACAGTCTCTCGTCTCTCCTTCACCCCGATCACATCCCTACAGTCTCTCGTCTCTCCTTCGCCCCGATCACATCCCTACAGTCTCTCGTCTCTCCTGGGCCCCGATCACATCCCTACAGTCTCTCGTCTCTCCTGGGCCACGATCACATCCCTACAGTCTCTCGTCTCTCCTTCGCCCCGATCACATCCCTACAGTCTCTCGTCTCTCCTTCGCCCCGATCACATCCCTACAGTCTCTCGTCTCTCCTGGGCCCCGATCACATCCCTACAGTCTCTCGTCTCTCCTGGGCCCCGATCACATCCCTACAGTCTCTCGTCTCTCCTTCGCCCCGATCACATCCCTACAGTCTCTCGTCTCTCCTTCGCCCCGATCACATCCCTACAGTCTCTCGTCTCTCCTGGGCCCCGATCACATCCCTACAGTCTCTCGCCTCTCCTGGGCCCCGATCACATCCCTACACTCTCTCGCCTCTCCTTCGCCCCGATCACATCCCTACAGTCTCTCGTCTCTCCTTCGCCCCGATCACATCCCTACAGTCTCTCGTCTCTCCTGGGCCCCGATCACATCCCTACAGTCTCTCGCCTCTCCTGGGCCCCGATCACATCCCTACAGTCTCTCGCCTCTCCTGGGCCCCGATTACATCCCTACAGTCTCTCGCCTCTCCTTCGCCCCGATCACATCCCTACAGTCTCTCGTCTCTCCTGGGCCCCGATCACATCCCTACAGTCTCTCGCCTCTCCTGGGCCCCGATCACATCCCTGCAGTCTCTCGTCTCTCCTGGACCCCGATCACATCCCTACAGTCTCTCGTCTCTCCTGGGCCCCGATCACATCCCTACAGTCTCTCGTCTCTCCTTCGCCCCGATCACTTCCCTACAGTCTCTCGTCTCTCCTTCTCCCCGATCACATCCCTACAGTCTCTCGTCTCTCCTTCGCCCCGATCACATCCCTACAGTCTCTCGTCTCTCCTGGGCCCCGATCACATCCCTACAGTCTCTCGTCTCTCCTGGGCCCCGATCACATCCCTACAGTCTCTCGCCTCTCCTGGGCCCCGATCACATCCCTACAGTCTCTCGTCTCTCCTGGGCCCCGATCACATCCCTACAGTCTCTCGCCTCTCCTGGGCCCCGATCACATCCCTACAGTCTCTCGTCTCTCCTGGACCCCGATCACATCCCTACAGTCTCTCGTCTCTCCTGGGCCCCGATCACATCCCTACAGTCTCTCGCCTCTCCTGGACCCCGATCACATCCCTACAGTCTCTCGTCTCTCTTGGACCCCGATCACATCCCTACAGTCTCTCGTCTCTCCTGGGCCCCGATCACATCCCTACAGTCTCTCGCCTCTCCTTCGCCCCGATCACATCCCTACAGTCTCTCGTCTCTCCTGGACCCCGATCACATCCCTGCAGTCTCTCGCCTCTCCTTCGCCCCGATCACATCCCTACAGTCTCTCGTCTCTCCTGGGCCCCGGTCACATCCCTACAGTCTCTCGTCTCTCCTGGGCCCCGATCACATCCCTACAGTCTCTCGTCTCTCCTGGACCCCGATCACATCCCTACAGTCTCTCGTCTCTCCTGCGCCCCGATCACATCCCGACAGTCTCTCGTCTCTCTTGGACCCCGATCACATCCATACAGTCTCTCGCCTCTCCTGGGCCCCGATCACATCCCTACAGTCTCTCGTTTCTCCTGGACCCCGATCACATCCCTACAGTCTCTCGTCTCTCCTGGGCCCCGATCACATCCCTACAGTCTCTCGCCTCTCCTGGGCCCCGATCACATCCCTACAGTCTCTCGCCGCTCCTGGGCCCCGATCACATCCCTGCAGTCTCTCGTCTCTCCTTCGCCCCGATCACATCCCTACAGTCTCTCGCCTCTCCTTCGCCCCGATCACATCCCTGCAGTCTCTCGTCTCTCCTTCGCCCCGATCACATCCCTACAGTCTCTCGCCTCTCCTTCGCCCCGATCACATCCCTACAGTCTCTCGTCTCTCCTGGACCCCGATCACATCCCTACAGTCTCTCGCCTCTCCTTCGCCCCGATCACATCCCTACAGTCTCTCGTCTCTCCTGGGCCCCGATCACATCCCTACAGTCTCTCGTCTCTCCTGGGCCCCGATCACATCCCCACAGTCTCTCGTCTCTCCTGGACCCCGATCACATCCCTACAGTCTCTCGCCTCTCCTGGGCCCCGATCACATCCCTACAGTCTCTCGTCTCTCCTTCGCCCCGATCACATCCCTACAGTCTCTCGTCTCTCCTTCGCCCCGATCACATCCCTACAGTCTCTCGCCTCTCCTGGGCCCCGATCACATCCCTCCAGTCTCTCGTCTCTCCTGGGCCCCGATCACATCCCTACAGTCTCTCGTCTCTCCTGGGCCCCGATCACATCCCTGCAGTCTCTCGTCTCTCCTTCGCCCCGATCACATCCCTACAGTCTCTCGTCTCTCCTGGACCCCGATCACATCCCTGCAGTCTCTCGTCTCTCCTTCGCCCCGATCACATCCCTACAGTCTCTCGTCTCTCCTACGCCCCGATTACATCCCTACAGTCTCTCGTCTCTCCTGGGCCCCGATCACATCCCTACAGTCTCTCGCCTCTCCTGGGCCCCGATCACATCCCTGCAGTCTCTCGTCTCTCCTGGACCCCGATCACATCCCTACAGTCTCTCGTCTCTCCTGGGCCCCGATCACATCCCTACAGTCTCTCGTCTCTCCTGGGCCCCGATCACATCCCTACAGTCTCTCGCCTCTCCTGGACCCCGATCACATCCCTACAGTCTCTCGTCTCTCCTGGACCCCGATCACATCCCTACAGTCTCTCGTCTCTCCTTCGCCCCGATCACATCCCTACAGTCTCTCGTCTCTCCTTCGCCCCGATCACATCCCTACAGTCTCTTGTCTCTCCTGGACCCCGATCACATCCCTACAGTCTCTCGTCTCTCCTGGGCCCCGATCACATCCCTACAGTCTCTCGTCTCTCCTTCGCCCCGATCACATCCCTACAGTCTCTCGTCTCTCCTGGACTCCGATCACATCCCTCCAGTCTCTCGTCTCTCCTGGGCCCCGATCACATCCCTACAGTCTCTCGTCTCTCCTGGACCCTGATCACATCCCTACAGTCTCTCGCCTCTCCTGGGCCCCGATCACATCCCTACAGTCTCTCGTCTCTCCTGGACCCCGATCACATCCCTACAGTCTCTCGTCTCTCCTGGGCCCCGATCACATCCCTACAGTCTCTCGCCTCTCCTGGGCCCCGATCACATCCCTACAGTCTCTCGCCGCTCCTGGGCCCCGATCACATCCCTGCAGTCTCTCGTCTCCCCTGGGCCCCGATCACATCCCTACAGTCTCTCGCCTCTCCTGGGCCCGATCACATCCCTACAGTCTCTCGCCGCTCCTGGACCCCGATCACATCCCTACAGTCTCTCGTCTCTCCTGGGCCCCGATCACATCCCTACAGTCTCTCGCCTCTCCTGGGCCCCGATCACATCCCTACAGTCTCTCGTCTCTTCTTCGCCCCGATCACAACCCTGCAGTCTCTCGCCTCTCCTTCGCCCCGATCACATCCCTACAGTCTCTCGTCTCTCCTGGACCCCGATCACATCCCGACAGTCTCTCGTCTCTCCTGGGCCCCGATCACATCCCTACAGTCTCTCGTCTCTCCTTCGCCCCGATCACATCCCTACAGTCTCTCGCCTCTCCTTCGCCCCGATCACATCCCTACAGTCTCTCGTCTCTCCTGGACCCCGATCACATCCCTGCTGTCTCTCGTCTCTCCTTCGCCCCGATCACATCCCAACAGTCTCTCGTCTCTCCTGGGCCCCGATCATATCCCTACAGTCTCTCGTCTCTCCTGGGCCCCGATCACATCCCCACAGTCTCTCGTCTCTCCTGGACCCCGATCACATCCCTACAGTCTCTCGTCTCTCCTGGGACCCGATCACATCCCTACAGTCTCTCGTCTCTCCTGGACCCCGATCACATCCCTACAGTCTCTCGCCTCTCCTGGGCCCCGATCACATCCCTACAGTCTCTCGTCTCTCCTTCGCCCCGATCACATCCCTACAGTCTCTCGTCTCTCCTTCGCCCCGATCACATCCCTACAGTCTCTCGTCTCTCCTTCGCCCCGATCACATCCCTACAGTCTCTCGTCTCTCCTTCGCCCCGATCACATCCCTACAGTCTCTCGCCTCTCCTGGGCCCCGATCACATCCCTACAGTCTCTCGTCTCTCCTGGGCCCCGATCACATCCCTACAGTCTCTCGTCTCTCCTGGGCCCCGATCACATCCCTACAGCCTCTCGTCTCTCCTTCGCCCCGATCACATCCCTACAGTCTCTCGTCTCTCCTTCGCCCCGATCACATCCCTACAGTCTCTCGTCTCTCCTTCACCCCGATCACATCCCTACAGTCTCTCGTCTCTCCTTCGCCCCGATCACATCCCTACAGTCTCTCGTCTCTCCTGGGCCCCGATCACATCCCTACAGTCTCTCGTCTCTCCTTCGCCCCGATCACATCCCTACAGTCTCTCGTCTCTCCTTCGCCCCGATCACATCCCTACAGTCTCTCGTCTCTCCTTCGCCCCGATCACATCCCTGCAGTCTCTCGTCTCTCCTGGGCCCCGATCACATCCCTACAGTCTCTCGTCTCTCCTGGGCCCCGATCACATCCCTACGGTCTCTCGTCTCTCCTTCGCCCCGATCACATCCCTACAGTCTCTCGTCTCTCCTTCGCCCCGATCACATCCCTACAGTCTCTCGTCTCTCCTGGGCCCCGATCACATCCCTACAGTCTCTCGCCTCTCCTGGGCCCCGATCACATCCCTACAGTCTCTCGCCTCTCCTTCGCCCCGATCACATCCCTACAGTCTCTCGTCTCTCCTGGGCCCCGATCACATCCCTACAGTCTCTCGTCTCTCCTTCGCCCCGATCACATCCCTACAGTCTCTCGTCTCTCCTGGGCCCCGATCACATCCCGACAGTCTCTCGCCTCTCCTGGGCCCCGATCACATCCCTACAGTCTCTCGCCTCTCCTTCGCCCCGATCACATCCCTACAGTCTCTCGTCTCTCCTGGGCCCCGATCACATCCCTACAGTCTCTCGCCTCTCCTTCGCCCCGATCACATCCCTACAGTCTCTCGTCTCTCCTGGGCCCCGATCACATCCCTACAGTCTATCGCCTCTCCTGGACCCCGATCACATCCCTACAGTCTCTCGTCTCTCCTGGACCCCGATCACATCCCTACAGTCTCTCGTCTCTCCTGGGCCCCGATCACATCCCTACAGTCTATCGCCTCTCCTGGACCCCGATCACATCCCTACAGTCTCTCGCCTCTCCTTCGCCCCGATCACATCCCTACAGTCTCTCGTCTCTCCTGGGCCCCGATCACATCCCTACAGTCTCTCGTCTCTCCTTCGCCCCGATCACATCCCTACAGTCTCTCGTCTCTCCTTCGCCCCGATCACATCCCTACAGTCTCTCGTCTCTCCTGGGCCCCGATCACATCCCTACAGTCTCTCGTCTCTCCTTCGCCCAGATCACATCCCTACAGTCTCTCGTCTCTCCTGGGCCCCGATCACATCCCTACAGTCTCTCGTCTCTCCTTCGCCCAGATCACATCCCTGCAGTCTCTCGTCTCTCCTTCGCCCCGATCACATCCCGACAATCTCTCGTCTCTCCTTCGCCCCGATCACATCCCGACAGTCTCTCGTCTCTCCTGGGCCCCGATCACATCCCTACAGTCTCTCGTCTCTCCTGGACCCCGATCACATCCCTACAGTCTCTCGTCGCTCCTGGGCCCCGATCACATCCCTACAGTCTCTCGTCTCTCCTTCGCCCCGATCACATCCCGACAGTCTCTCGTCTCTCCTTCGCCCTGATCACATTCCTACAGTCTCTCGTCTCTCCTTCGCCCCGATCACATCCCTACAGTCTCTCGTCTCTCCTTCGCCCCGATCACATCCCTACAGTCTCTCGCCTCTCCTGGGCCCCGATCACATCCCTACAGTCTCTCGTCTCTCCTTCGCCCAGATCACATCCCTACAGTCTCTCGTCTCTCCTTCGCCCCGATCACATTCCTACAGTCTCTCGTCTCTCCTTCGCCCCGATCCCATCCCGACAGTCTCTCGTCTCTCCTGGGCCCCGATCACATCCCTACAGTCTCTCGCCTCTCCTGGGCCCCGATCACATCCCTACAGTCTCTCGTCTCTCCTTCGCCCCGATCCCATCCCTACAGTCTCTCGTCTCTCCTGGGCCCCGATCACATCCCTACAGTCTCTCGCCTCTCCTGGGCCCCGATCACATCCCTACAGTCTCTCGTCTCTCCTTCGCCCCGATCACATCCCTACAGTCTCTCGTCTCTCCTTCGCCCCGATCACATTCCTACATTCTCTCGTCTCTCCTTCGCCCCGATCACATCCCTACAGTCTCTCGCCGCTCCTGGGCCCCGATCACATCCCTACAGTCTCTCGTCTCTCCTTCGCCCCGATCACATCCCTACAGTCTCTCGTCTCTCCTCGTCCCCGATCACATCCCTACAGTCTCTCGTCTCTCCTGGGCCCCGATCACATCCCTATAGTCTCTCGTCTCTCCTGGGCCCCGATCACATCCCTACAGTCTCTCGTCTCTCCTTCGCCCCGATCACATCCCTACAGTCTCTCGTCTCTCCTTCGCCCCGATCACATCCCTACAGTCTCTCGTCTCTCCTTCGCCCCGATCACATCCCTACAGTCTCTCGTCTCTCCTGGGCCCCGATCACATCCCTACAGTCTCTCGTCTCTCCTGGGCCCCGATCACATCCCTACAGCCTCTCGTCTCTCCTTCGCCCCGATCACATCCCTACAGTCTCTTGTCTCTCCTTCGCCCCGATCACATCCCTACAGTCTCTCGTCTCTCCTTCACCCCGATCACATCCCTACAGTCTCTCGTCTCTCCTTCGCCCCGATCACATCCCTACAGTCTCTCGTCTCTCCTGGGCCCCGATCACATCCCTACAGTCTCTCGTCTCTCCTTCGCCCCGATCACATCCCTACAGTCTCTCGTCTCTCCTTCGCCCCGATCACATCCCTACAGTCTCTCGTCTCTCCTTCGCCCCGATCACATCCCTGCAGTCTCTCGTCTCTCCTGGGCCCCGATCACATTCCTACAGTCTCTCGTCTCTCCTGGGCCCCGATCACATCCCTACGGTCTCTCGTCTCTCCTTCGCCCCGATCACATCCCTACAGTCTCTCGTCTCTCCTTCGCCCCGATCACATCCCTACAGTCTCTCGTCTCTCCTGGGCCCCGATCACATCCCTACAGTCTCTCGCCTCTCCTGGGCCCCGATCACATCCCTACAGTCTCTCGCCTCTCCTTCGCCCCGATCACATCCCTACAGTCTCTCGTCTCTCCTGGGCCCCGATCACATCCCTACAGTCTCTCGTCTCTCCTTCGCCCCGATCACATCCCTACAGTCTCTCGTCTCTCCTGGGCCCCGATCACATCCCGACAGTCTCTCGCCTCTCCTGGGCCCCGATCACATCCCTACAGTCTCTCGCCTCTCCTTCGCCCCGATCACATCCCTACAGTCTCTCGTCTCTCCTGGGCCCCGATCACATCCCTACAGTCTCTCGCCTCTCCTTCGCCCCGATCACATCCCTACAGTCTCTCGTCTCTCCTGGGCCCCGATCACATCCCTACAGTCTATCGCCTCTCCTGGACCCCGATCACATCCCTACAGTCTCTCGTCTCTCCTGGACCCCGATCACATCCCTACAGTCTCTCGTCTCTCCTGGGCCCCGATCACATCCCTACAGTCTATCGCCTCTCCTGGACCCCGATCACATCCCTACAGTCTCTCGCCTCTCCTTCGCCCCGATCACATCCCTACAGTCTCTCGTCTCTCCTGGGCCCCGATCACATCCCTACAGTCTCTCGTCTCTCCTTCGCCCCGATCACATCCCTACAGTCTCTCGTCTCTCCTTCGCCCCGATCACATCCCTACAGTCTCTCGTCTCTCCTGGGCCCCGATCACATCCCTACAGTCTCTCGTCTCTCCTTCGCCCAGATCACATCCCTACAGTCTCTCGTCTCTCCTGGGCCCCGATCACATCCCTACAGTCTCTCGTCTCTCCTTCGCCCAGATCACATCCCTGCAGTCTCTCGTCTCTCCTTCGCCCCGATCACATCCCGACAATCTCTCGTCTCTCCTTCGCCCCGATCACATCCCGACAGTCTCTCGTCTCTCCTGGACCCCGATCACATCCCTACAGTCTCTCGTCTCTCCTGGACCCCGATCACATCCCTACAGTCTCTCGTCGCTCCTGGGCCCCGATCACATCCCTACAGTCTCTCGTCTCTCCTTCGCCCCGATCACATCCCGACAGTCTCTCGTCTCTCCTTCGCCCTGATCACATTCCTACAGTCTCTCGTCTCTCCTTCGCCCCGATCACATCCCTACAGTCTCTCGTCTCTCCTTCGCCCCGATCACATCCCTACAGTCTCTCGCCTCTCCTGGGCCCCGATCACATCCCTACAGTCTCTCGTCTCTCCTTCGCCCAGATCACATCCCTACAGTCTCTCGTCTCTCCTTCGCCCCGATCACATTCCTACAGTCTCTCGTCTCTCCTTCGCCCCGATCCCATCCCTACAGTCTCTCGTCTCTCCTGGGCCCCGATCACATCCCTACAGTCTCTCGCCTCTCCTGGGCCCCGATCACATCCCTACAGTCTCTCGTCTCTCCTTCGCCCCGATCCCATCCCTACAGTCTCTCGTCTCTCCTGGGCCCCGATCACATCCCTACAGTCTCTCGCCTCTCCTGGGCCCCGATCACATCCCTACAGTCTCTCGTCTCTCCTTCGCCCCGATCACATCCCTACAGTCTCTCGTCTCTCCTTCGCCCCGATCACATTCCTACATTCTCTCGTCTCTCCTTCGCCCCGATCACATCCCTACAGTCTCTCGCCGCTCCTGGGCCCCGATCACATCCCTACAGTCTCTCGTCTCTCCTTCGCCCCGATCACATCCCTACAGTCTCTCGTCTCTCCTCGTCCCCGATCACATCCCTACAGTCTCTCGTCTCTCCTGGGCCCCGATCACATCCCTATAGTCTCTCGTCTCTCCTGGGCCCCGATCACATCCCTAGAGTCTCTCGTCTCTCCTTCGCCCCGATCACATCCCTACAGTCTCTCGTCTCTCCTTCGCCCCGATCACATCCCTACAGTCTCTCGTCTCTCCTTCGCCCCGATCACATTCCTACAGTCTCTCGTCTCTCCTTCGCCCCGATCACATCCCTACAGTCTCTCGTCTCTCCTGGGCCCCGATCACATCCCGACAGTCTCTCGTCTCTCCTGGGCCCCGATCACATCCCTACAGTCTCTCGTCTCTCCTGGGCCCCGATCACATCCCGACAGTCTCTCGTCTCTCCTTCGCCCCGATCACATCCCTACATTCTCTCGTCTCCCCTGGGCCCCGATCACATCCCTACAGTCTCTCGCCTCTCCTTCGCCCCGATCACATCCCTACAGTCTCTCGTCTCTCCTTCGCCCCGATCACATCCCTACAGTCTCTCGTCTCTCCTGGGCCCCGGTCACATCCCTACAGTCTCTCGTCTCTCCTTCGCCCCGATCACATCCCTACAGTCTCTCGCCTCTCCTTCGCCCCGATCACATCCCTACAGTCTCTCGTCTCTCCTTCGCCCCGATCACATCCCTACAGTCTCTCGTCTCTCCTTCGCCCCGATCACATCCCGACAGTCTCTCGTCTCTCCTGGGCCCCGATCACATCCCTACAGTCTCTCGTCTCTCCTTCGCCCCGATCACATCCCGACAGTCTCTCGTCTCTCCTTCGCCCCGATCACATCCCTACAGTCTCTCGTCTCTCCTTCGCCCCGATCACATCCCTACAGTCTCTCGTCTCTCCTTCGCCCCGATCACATCCCTACAGTCTCTCGTCTCTCCTTCGCCCCGATCACATCCCTACAGTCTCTCGTCTCTCCTTCGCCCCGATCACATCCCTACAGTCTCTTGTCTCTCCTTCGCCCCGATCACATCCCGACAGTCTATCGCCGCTCCTGGGCCCCGATCACATCCCGACAGTCTCTCGTCTCTCCTTCGCCCCGATCACATCCCTACAGTCTCTCGTCTCTCCTGGGCCCCGATCACATCCCTACAGTCTCTCGTCTCTCCTTCGACCCGATCACATCCCTACAGTCTCTCGTCTCTCCTGGGCCCCGATCACATCCCCACAGTCTCTCGTCTCTCCTGGGCCCCGATCACATCCCTACAGTCTCTCGTCTCTCCTTCGCCCCGATCACATCCCTACAGTCTCTCGTCTCTCCTTCGCCCCGATCACATCCCTACAGTCTCTCGTCTCTCCTTCGCCCCGATCACATCCCTACAGTCTCTCGTCTCTCCTTCGCCCCGATCACATCCCTACAGTCTCTCGTCTCTCCTGGGCCCCGATCACATCCCTACAGTCTCTCGCCTCTCCTTCGCCCCGATCACATCCCTACAGTCTCTCGTCTCTCCTTCGCCCCGATCACATCCCTACAGTCTCCCGTCTCTCCTTCGCCCCGATCACATCCCTACAGTCTCTCGACTCTCCTTCGCCCCGATCACATCCCTACAGTCTCTCGCCTCTCCTGGGCCCCGATCACATCCCTACAGTCTCTCGTCTCTCCTGGGCCCCGATCACATCCCTACAGTCTCTCGTCTCTCCTTCGCCCCGATCACATCCCTACAGTCTCTCGTCTCTCCTGGGCCCCGATCACATCCCTACAGTCTCTCGCCTCTCCTTCGCCCCGATCACATCCCTACAGTCTCTCGTCTCTCCTTCGCCCCGATCACATCCCTACAGTCTCTCGTCTCTCCTGGGCCCCGATCACATCCCTACAGTCTCTCGCCTCTCCTTCGCCCCGATCACATCCCTACAGTCTCTCGTCTCTCCTTCGCCCGGATCACATCCCTACAGTCTCTCGTCTCTCCTGGGCCCCGATCACATCCCTACAGTCTCTCGTCTCTCCTTCGCCCCGATCACATCCCTACAGTCTCTCGTCTCTCCTTCGCCCCGATCACATCCCTACAGTCTCTCGTCTCTCCTTCGCCCCGATCACATCCCTACAGTCTCTCGTCGCTCCTGGGCCCCGATCACATCCCTACAGTCTCTCGTCTCTCCTTCGCCCCGATCACATCCCTACAGTCTCTCGTCTCTCCTTCGCCCCGATCACATCCCTACAGTCTCTCGTCTCTCCTTCGCCCCGATCACATCCCTACAGTCTCTCGTCTCTCCTGGGCCCCGATCACATCCCTACAGTCTCTCGTCTCTCCTTCGCCCCGATCACATCCCTACAGTCTCTCGTCTCTCCTTCGCCCCGATCACATCCCTACAGTCTCTCGCCTCTCCTGGGCCCCGATCACATCCCTACAGTCTCTCGTCTCTCCTTCGCCCCGATCACATCCCTACAGTCTCTCGTCTCTCCTTCGCCCCGATCACATCCCGACAGTCTCTCGTCTCTCCTTCGCCCCGATCACATCCCTACAGTCTCTCGTCTCTCCTTCGCCCCGATCACATCCCTACAGTCTCTCGTCTCTCCTTCGCCCCGATCACATCCCTACAGTCTCTCGTCTCTCCTTCGCCCCGATCACATCCCTACAGTCTCTCGTCTCTCCTTCGCCCCGATCACATCCCTACAGTCTCTTGTCTCTCCTTCGCCCCGATCACATCCCGACAGTCTATCGCCGCTCCTGGGCCCCGATCACATCCCGACAGTCTCTCGTCTCTCCTTCGCCCCGATCACATCCCTACAGTCTCTCGTCTCTCCTGGGCCCCGATCACATCCCTACAGTCTCTCGTCTCTCCTTCGACCCGATCACATCCCTACAGTCTCTCGTCTCTCCTGGGCCCCGATCACATCCCCACAGTCTCTCGTCTCTCCTGGGCCCCGATCACATCCCTACAGTCTCTCGTCTCTCCTTCGCCCCGATCACATCCCTACAGTCTCTCGTCTCTCCTTCGCCCCGATCACATCCCTACAGTCTCTCGTCTCTCCTTCGCCCCGATCACATCCCTACAGTCTCTCGTCTCTCCTTCGCCCCGATCACATCCCTACAGTCTCTCGTCTCTCCTGGGCCCCGATCACATCCCTACAGTCTCTCGCCTCTCCTTCGCCCCGATCACATCCCTACAGTCTCTCGTCTCTCCTTCGCCCCGATCACATCCCTACAGTCTCCCGTCTCTCCTTCGCCCCGATCACATCCCTACAGTCTCTCGACTCTCCTTCGCCCCGATCACATCCCTACAGTCTCTCGCCTCTCCTGGGCCCCGATCACATCCCTACAGTCTCTCGTCTCTCCTGGGCCCCGATCACATCCCTACAGTCTCTCGTCTCTCCTTCGCCCCGATCACATCCCTACAGTCTCTCGTCTCTCCTGGGCCCCGATCACATCCCTACAGTCTCTCGCCTCTCCTTCGCCCCGATCACATCCCTACAGTCTCTCGTCTCTCCTTCGCCCCGATCACATCCCTACAGTCTCTCGTCTCTCCTGGGCCCCGATCACATCCCTACAGTCTCTCGCCTCTCCTTCGCCCCGATCACATCCCTACAGTCTCTCGTCTCTCCTTCGCCCGGATCACATCCCTACAGTCTCTCGTCTCTCCTGGGCCCCGATCACATCCCTACAGTCTCTCGTCTCTCCTTCGCCCCGATCACATCCCTACAGTCTCTCGTCTCTCCTTCGCCCCGATCACATCCCTACAGTCTCTCGTCTCTCCTTCGCCCCGATCACATCCCTACAGTCTCTCGTCGCTCCTGGGCCCCGATCACATCCCTACAGTCTCTCGTCTCTCCTTCGCCCCGATCACATCCCTACAGTCTCTCGTCTCTCCTTCGCCCCGATCACATCCCTACAGTCTCTCGTCTCTCCTTCGCCCCGATCACATCCCTACAGTCTCTCGTCTCTCCTGGGCCCCGATCACATCCCTACAGTCTCTCGTCTCTCCTTCGCCCCGATCACATCCCTACAGTCTCTCGTCTCTCCTTCGCCCCGATCACATCCCTACAGTCTCTCGCCTCTCCTGGGCCCCGATCACATCCCTACAGTCTCTCGTCTCTCCTTCGCCCCGATCACATCCCTACAGTCTCTCGTCTCTCCTTCGCCCCGATCACATCCCTACAGTCTCTCGTCTCTCCTGGGCCCCGATCACATCCCGACAGTCTCTCGTCTCTCCTGGGCCCCGATCACATCCCTACAGTCTCTCGTCTCTCCTTCGCCCCGATCACATCCCTACAGTCTCTCGTCTCTCCTTCGCCCCGATCACATCCCTACAGTCTCTCGTCTCTCCTGGGCCCCGATCACATCCCTACAGTCTCTCGTCTCTCCTGGGCCCCGATCACATCCCTATAGTCTCTCGTCTCTCCTGGGCCCCGATCACATCCCTACAGTCTCTCGTCTCTCCTGGGCCCCGATCACATCCCGACAGTCTATCGTCTCTCCTTCGCCCCGATCACATCCCTACAGTCTCTCGTCTCTCCTGGGCCCCGATCACATCCCTACAGTCTCTCGCCTCTCCTTCGCCCCGATCACATCCCTGCAGTCTCTCGTCTCTCCTTCGCCCCGATCACATCCCTACAGTCTCTCGTCTCTCCTGGGCCCCGATCACATCCCTACAGTCTCTCGCCTCTCCTTCGCCCCGATCACATCCCTACAGTCTCTCGTCTCTCCTTCGCCCCGATCACATCCCGACAGTCTCTCGTCTCTCCTTCGCCCCGATCACATCCCTACAGTCTCTCGTCTCTCCTGGGCCCCGATCACATCCCGACAGTCTCTCGCCTCTCCTTCGCCCCGATCACATCCCGACAGTCTCTCGACTCTCCTTCGCCCCGATCACATCCCCACAGTCTCTCGTCTCTCCTTCGCCCCGATCACATCCCTACAGTCTCTCGTCTCTCCTGGGCCCCGATCACATCCCTACAGTCTCTCGTCTCTCCTTCGCCCCGATCACATCCCTACAGTCTCTCGTCTCTCCTTCGCCCCGATCACATCCCTACAGTCTCTCGTCTCTCCTTCGCCCCGATCACATCCCTACAGTCTCTCGTCTCTCCTTCGCCCCGATCACATCCCTACAGTCTCTCGTCTCTCCTTCGCCCCGATCACATCCCTACAGTCTCTCGTCTCTCCTTCGCCCCGATCACATCCCTACAGTCTCTCGTCTCTCCTGGGCCCCGATCACATCCCGACAGTCTCTCGTCTCTCCTTCGCCCCGATCACATCCCTACAGTCTCTCGTCTCTCCTTCGCCCCGATCACATCCCTACAGTCTCTCGCCGCTCCTGGGCCCCGATCACATCCCTACAGTCTCTCGTCTCTCCTGGTCCCCGATCACATCCCTGCAGTCTCTCGTCTCTCCTGGGCCCCGATCACATCCCGAGAGTCTCTCGTCTCTCCTGGGCCCCGATCACATCCCTACAGTCTCTCGTCTCTCCTTCGCCCCGATCACATCCCTACAGTCTCTCGTCTCTCCTTCGCCCCGATCACATCCCTACAGTCTCTCGTCTCTCCTGGGCCCCGATCACATCCCTACAGTCTCTCGTCTCTCCTTCGCCCCGATCACATCCCTACAGTCTCTCGTCTCTCCTTCGCCCCGATCACATCCCTACAGTCTCTCGTCTCTCCTTCGCCCCGATCACATTCCTACAGTCTCTCGTCTCTCCTTCGCCCCGATCACATCCCTACAGTCTCTCGTCTCTCCTGGGCCCCGATCACATCCCGACAGTCTCTCGTCTCTCCTGGGCCCCGATCACATCCCTACAGTCTCTCGTCTCTCCTGGGCCCCGATCACATCCCGACAGTCTCTCGTCTCTCCTTCGCCCCGATCACATCCCTACAGTCTCTCGTCTCTCCTGGGCCCCGATCACATCCCTACAGTCTCTCGCCTCTCCTTCGCCCCGATCACATCCCTACAGTCTCTCGTCTCTCCTTCGCCCCGATCACATCCCTACAGTCTCTCGTCTCTCCTGGGCCCCGATCACATCCCTACAGTCTCTCGCCTCTCCTTCGCCCCGATCACATCCCTACAGTCTCTCGTCTCTCCTTCGCCCCGATCACATCCCTACAGTCTCTCGTCTCTCCTTCGCCCCGATCACATCCCTACAGTCTCTCGTCTCTCCTTCGCCCCGATCACATCCCGACAGTCTCTCGTCTCTCCTGGGCCCCGATCACATCCCTACAGTCTCTCGTCTCTCCTTCGCCCCGATCACATCCCGACAGTCTCTCGTCTCTCCTTCGCCCCGATCACATCCCTACAGTCTCTCGTCTCTCCTTCGCCCCGATCACATCCCTACAGTCTCTCGTCTCTCCTTCGCCCCGATCACATCCCGACAGTCTCTCGCCGCTCCTGGGCCCCGATCACATCCCGACAGTCTCTCGTCTCTCCTTCGCCCCGATCACATCCCTACAGTCTCTCGTCTCTCCTGGGCCCCGATCACATCCCTACAGTCTCTCGTCTCTCCTTCGCCCCGATCACATCCCCACAGTCTCTCGTCTCTCCTGGGCCCCGATCACATCCCGACAGTCTCTCGCCTCTCCTTCGCCCCGATCACATCCCTACAGTCTCTCGTCTCTCCTTCGCCCCGATCACATCCCCACAGTCTCTCGTCTCTCCTTCGCCCCGATCACATCCCTACAGCCTCTCGTCTCTCCTGGGCCCCGATCACATCCCGACAGTCTCTCGTCTCTCCTTCGCCCCGATCACATCCCTACAGTCTCTCGTCTCTCCCTCGCCCCGATCACATCCCTACAGTCTCTCGTCTCTCCTTCGCCCCGATCACATCCCTACAGTCTCTCGTCTCTCCTTCGCCCCGATCACATCCCTACAGTCTCTCGTCTCTCCTTCGCCCCGATCACATCCCTACAGTCTCTCGTCTCTCCTTCGCCCCGATCACATCCCTACAGTCTCTCGTCTCTCCTGGGCCCCGATCACATCCCTACAGTCTCTCGCCTCTCCTTCGCCCCGATCACATCCCTACAGTCTCTCGTCTCTCCTTCGCCCCGATCACATCCCTACAGTCTCCCGTCTCTCCTTCGCCCCGATCACATCCCTACAGTCTCTCGACTCTCCTTCGCCCCGATCACATCCCTACAGTGTCTCGTCTCTCCTGGGCCCCGATCACATCCCGACAGTCTCTCGTCTCTCCTTCGCCCCGATCACATCCCTACAGTCTCTCGCCTCTCCTGGGCCCCGATCACATCCCTACAGTCTCTCGTCTCTCCTGGGCCCCGATCACATCCCTACAGTCTCTCGTCTCTCCTTCGCCCCGATCACATCCCTACAGTCTCTCGTCTCTCCTGGGCCCCGATCACATCCCTACAGTCTCTCGTCTCTCCTTCGCCCCGATCACATCCCTACAGTCTCTCGTCTCTCCTTCGCCCCGATCACATCCCTACAGTCTCTCGTCTCTCCTGGGCCCCGATCACATCCCGACAGTCTCTCGTCTCTCCTTCGCCCCGATCACATCCCTACAGTCTCTCGTCTCTCCTTCGCCCCGATCACATCCCCACAGTCTCTCGTCTCTCCTGGGCCCCGATCACATCCCTACAGTCTCTCGCCTCTCCTTCGCCCCGATCACATCCCTACAGTCTCTCGTCTCTCCTTCGCCCCGATCACATCCCCACAGTCTCTCGTCTCTCCTTCGCCCCGATCACATCCCTACAGTCTCTCGTCTCTCCTGGGCCCCGATCACATCCCTACAGTCTCTCGTCTCTCCTGGGCCCCGATCACATCCCTACAGTCTCTCGCCTCTCCTTCGCCCCGATCACATCCCTACAGTCTCTCGTCTCTCCTTCGCCCCGATCACATCCCTACAGTCTCTCGTCTCTCCTGGGCCCCGATCACATCCCTACAGTCTCTCGTCTCTCCTGGGCCCCGATCACATCCCTACAGTCTCTCGTCTCTCCTTCGCCCCGATCACATCCCTACAGTCTCTCGTCTGTTCTGGGCCCCGATCACATCCCTACAGTCTCTCGTCTCTCCTTCGCCCCGATCACATCCCTACAGTCTCTCGTCTCTCCTGGGCCCCGATCACATCCCTACAGTCTCTCGTCTCTCTTTCGCCCCGATCACATCCCTACAGTCTCTCGTCTCTCCTGGGCCCCGATCACATCCCTACAGTCTCTCGTCTCTCCTTCGCCCCGATCACATCCCTACAGTCTCTCGTCTCTCCTGGGCCCCGATCACATCCCTACAGTCTCTCGTCTCTCCTTCGCCCCGATCACATCCCTACAGTCTCTCGTCTCTCCTGGGCTCCGATCACATCCCGACAGTCTCTCGTCTCTCCTGGGCCCCGATCACATCCCTGCAGTCTCTCGCCTCTCCTTCGCCCCGATCACATCCCGAGAGTCTCTCGTCTCTCCTGGGCCCCGATCACATCCCTACAGTCTCTCGTCTCTCCTTCGCCCCGATCACATCCCTACAGTCTCTCGTCTCTCCTTCGCCCCGATCACATCCCTACAGTCTCTCGTCTCTCCTGGGCCCCGATCACATCCCTACAGTCTCTCGTCTCTCCTTCGCCCCGATCACATCCCTACAGTCTCTCGTCTCTCCTTCGCCCCGATCACATCCCTACAGTCTCTCGTCTCTCCTTCGCCCCGATCACATTCCTACAGTCTCTCGTCTCTCCTTCGCCCCGATCACATCCCTACAGTCTCTCGTCTCTCCTGGGCCCCGATCACATCCCGACAGTCTCTCGTCTCTCCTGGGCCCCGATCACATCCCTACAGTCTCTCGTCTCTCCTGGGCCCCGATCACATCCCGACAGTCTCTCGTCTCTCCTTCGCCCCGATCACATCCCTACAGTCTCTCGTCTCTCCTGGGCCCCGATCACATCCCTACAGTCTCTCGCCTCTCCTTCGCCCCGATCACATCCCTACAGTCTCTCGTCTCTCCTTCGCCCCGATCACATCCCTACAGTCTCTCGTCTCTCCTGGGCCCCGATCACATCCCTACAGTCTCTCGCCTCTCCTTCGCCCCGATCACATCCCTACAGTCTCTCGTCTCTCCTTCGCCCCGATCACATCCCTACAGTCTCTCGTCTCTCCTTCGCCCCGATCACATCCCTACAGTCTCTCGTCTCTCCTTCGCCCCGATCACATCCCGACAGTCTCTCGTCTCTCCTGGGCCCCGATCACATCCCTACAGTCTCTCGTCTCTCCTTCGCCCCGATCACATCCCGACAGTCTCTCGTCTCTCCTTCGCCCCGATCACATCCCTACAGTCTCTCGTCTCTCCTTCGCCCCGATCACATCCCTACAGTCTCTCGTCTCTCCTTCGCCCCGATCACATCCCGACAGTCTCTCGCCGCTCCTGGGCCCCGATCACATCCCGACAGTCTCTCGTCTCTCCTTCGCCCCGATCACATCCCTACAGTCTCTCGTCTCTCCTGGGCCCCGATCACATCCCTACAGTCTCTCGTCTCTCCTTCGCCCCGATCACATCCCCACAGTCTCTCGTCTCTCCTGGGCCCCGATCACATCCCGACAGTCTCTCGCCTCTCCTTCGCCCCGATCACATCCCTACAGTCTCTCGTCTCTCCTTCGCCCCGATCACATCCCCACAGTCTCTCGTCTCTCCTTCGCCCCGATCACATCCCTACAGCCTCTCGTCTCTCCTGGGCCCCGATCACATCCCGACAGTCTCTCGTCTCTCCTTCGCCCCGATCACATCCCTACAGTCTCTCGTCTCTCCCTCGCCCCGATCACATCCCTACAGTCTCTCGTCTCTCCTTCGCCCCGATCACATCCCTACAGTCTCTCGTCTCTCCTTCGCCCCGATCACATCCCTACAGTCTCTCGTCTCTCCTTCGCCCCGATCACATCCCTACAGTCTCTCGTCTCTCCTTCGCCCCGATCACATCCCTACAGTCTCTCGTCTCTCCTGGGCCCCGATCACATCCCTACAGTCTCTCGCCTCTCCTTCGCCCCGATCACATCCCTACAGTCTCTCGTCTCTCCTTCGCCCCGATCACATCCCTACAGTCTCCCGTCTCTCCTTCGCCCCGATCACATCCCTACAGTCTCTCGACTCTCCTTCGCCCCGATCACATCCCTACAGTGTCTCGTCTCTCCTGGGCCCCGATCACATCCCGACAGTCTCTCGTCTCTCCTTCGCCCCGATCACATCCCTACAGTCTCTCGCCTCTCCTGGGCCCCGATCACATCCCTACAGTCTCTCGTCTCTCCTGGGCCCCGATCACATCCCTACAGTCTCTCGTCTCTCCTTCGCCCCGATCACATCCCTACAGTCTCTCGTCTCTCCTGGGCCCCGATCACATCCCTACAGTCTCTCGTCTCTCCTTCGCCCCGATCACATCCCTACAGTCTCTCGTCTCTCCTTCGCCCCGATCACATCCCTACAGTCTCTCGTCTCTCCTGGGCCCCGATCACATCCCGACAGTCTCTCGTCTCTCCTTCGCCCCGATCACATCCCTACAGTCTCTCGTCTCTCCTTCGCCCCGATCACATCCCCACAGTCTCTCGTCTCTCCTGGGCCCCGATCACATCCCTACAGTCTCTCGCCTCTCCTTCGCCCCGATCACATCCCTACAGTCTCTCGTCTCTCCTTCGCCCCGATCACATCCCCACAGTCTCTCGTCTCTCCTTCGCCCCGATCACATCCCTACAGTCTCTCGTCTCTCCTGGGCCCCGATCACATCCCTACAGTCTCTCGTCTCTCCTGGGCCCCGATCACATCCCTACAGTCTCTCGCCTCTCCTTCGCCCCGATCACATCCCTACAGTCTCTCGTCTCTCCTTCGCCCCGATCACATCCCTACAGTCTCTCGTCTCTCCTGGGCCCCGATCACATCCCTACAGTCTCTCGTCTCTCCTGGGCCCCGATCACATCCCTACAGTCTCTCGTCTCTCCTTCGCCCCGATCACATCCCTACAGTCTCTCGTCTGTTCTGGGCCCCGATCACATCCCTACAGTCTCTCGTCTCTCCTTCGCCCCGATCACATCCCTACAGTCTCTCGTCTCTCCTGGGCCCCGATCACATCCCTACAGTCTCTCGTCTCTCTTTCGCCCCGATCACATCCCTACAGTCTCTCGTCTCTCCTGGGCCCCGATCACATCCCTACAGTCTCTCGTCTCTCCTTCGCCCCGATCACATCCCTACAGTCTCTCGTCTCTCCTGGGCCCCGATCACATCCCTACAGTCTCTCGTCTCTCCTTCGCCCCGATCACATCCCTACAGTCTCTCGTCTCTCCTGGGCTCCGATCACATCCCGACAGTCTCTCGTCTCTCCTGGGCCTTGATCACATCCCTGCAGTCTCTCGCCTCTCCTTCGCCCCGATCACATCCCTACAGTCTCTCGTCTCTCCTTCGCCCCGATCACATCCCAACAGTCTCTCGTCTCTCCTTCGCCCCGATCACATCCCTACAGTCTCTCGTCTCTCCTTCGCCCCGATCACATCCCTACAGTCTCTCGCCTCTCCTTCGCCCCGATCACATCCCTACAGTCTCTCGTCTCTCCTTCGCCCCGATCACATCCCGACAGTCTCTCGTCTCTCCTTCGCCCCGATCACATCCCTACAGTCTCTCGTCTCTCCTTCGCCCCGATCACATCGCTACAGTCTCTCGTCTCTCCTGGGCCCCGATCACATCCCTACAGTCTCTCGCCGCTCCTGGGCCCCGATCACATCCCTACAGTCTCTCGTCTCTCCTTCGCCCCGATCACATTCCTACAGTCTCTCGTCTCTCCTTCGCCCCGAGCACATCCCTACAGTCTCTCGTCTCTCCTGGGCCCCGATCACATCCCTGCAGTCTCGTCTCTCCTTCGCCCCGATCACATCCCGACAGTCCCTCGTCTCTCCTGGGCCCCGATCACATCCCTGCAGTCTCTCGTCTCTCCTTCGCCCCGATCACATCCCTACAGTCTCTCGTCTCTCCTTCGCCCCGATCACATTCCTACAGTCTCTCGTCACTCCTTCGCCCCGATCACATCCCTATAGTCTCTCGTCTCTCCTTCGCCCCGATCACATCCCTACAGTCTCTCGTCTCTCCTGGGCCCCGATCACATCCCTACAGTCTCTCGCCTCTCCTTCGCCCCGATCACATCCCTACAGTCTCTCGTCTCTCCTTCGCCCCGATCACATCCCTACAGTCTCTCGTCTCTCCTGGGCCCCGATCACATCCCTACAGTCTCTCGTCTCTCCTTCGCCCCGATCACATCCCTACAGTCTCTCGTCTCTCCTTCGCCCCGATCACATCCCTACAGTCTCTCGTCTCTCCTTCGCCCCGATCACATCCCTACAGTCTCTCGTCTCTCCTTCGCCCCGATCACATCCCTACAGTCTCCCGTCTCTCCTTCGCCCCGATCACATCCCTACAGTCTCTCGACTCTCCTTCGCCCCGATCACATCCCTATAGTCTCTCGTCTCTCCTGGGCCCCGATCACATCCCTCCAGTCTCTCGTCTCTCCTGGGCCCCGATCACATCACTACAGTCTCTCGTCTCTCCTTCGCCCCGATCACATCCCTACAGTCTCTCGTCTCTCCTGGGCCCCGATCACATCCCTACAGTCTCTCGCCTCTCCTTCGCCCCGATCACATCCCTACAGTCTCTCGTCTCTCCTTCGCCCCGATCACATCCCTACAGTCTCCCGTCTCTCCTTCGCCCCGATCACATCCCTACAGTCTCTCGACTCTCCTTCGCCCCGATCACATCCCTACAGTGTCTCGTCTCTCCTGGGCCCCGATCACATCCCTACAGTCTCTCGTCTCTCCTTCGCCCCGATCACATCCCTACAGTCTCTCGCCTCTCCTGGGCCCCGATCACATCCCTACAGTCTCTCGTCTCTCCTGGGCCCCGATCACATCCCTACAGTCTCTCGTCTCTCCTTCGCCCCGATCACATCCCTACAGTCTCTCGTCTCTCCTGGGCCCCGATCACATCCCTACAGTCTCTCGTCTCTCCTTCGCCCCGATCACATCCCTACAGTCTCTCGTCTCTCCTTCGCCCCGATCACATCCCTACAGTCTCTCGCCGCTCCTGGGCCCCGATCACATCCCGACAGTCTCTCGTCTCTCCTTCGCCCCGATCACATCCCTACAGTCTCTCGTCTCTCCTGGGCCCCGATCACATCCCTACAGTCTCTCGTCTCTCCTTCGCCCCGATCACATCCCCACAGTCTCTCGTCTCTCCTGGGCCCCGATCACATCCCTACAGTCTCTCGCCTCTCCTTCGCCCCGATCACATCCCTACAGTCTCTCGTCTCTCCTTCGCCCCGATCACATCCCCACAGTCTCTCGTCTCTCCTTCGCCCCGATCACATCCCTACAGTCTGTCGTCTCTCCTGGGCCCCGATCACATCCCTACAGTCTCTCGTCTCTCCTGGGCCCCGATCACATCCCTACAGTCTCTCGCCTCTCCTTCGCCCCGATCACATCCCTACAGTCTCTCGTCTCTCCTTCGCCCCGATCACATCCCTACAGTCTCTCGTCTCTCCTGGGCCCCGATCACATCCCTACAGTCTCTCGTCTCTCCTGGGCCCCGATCACATCCCTACAGTCTCTCGTCTCTCCTTCGCCCCGATCACATCCCTACAGTCTCTCGTCTCTTCTGGGCCCCGATCACATCCCTACAGTCTCTCGTCTCTCCTTCGCCCCGATCACATCCCTACAGTCTCTCGTCTCTCCTGGGCCCCGATCACATCCCTACAGTCTCTCGTCTCTCCTTCGCCCCGATCACATCCCTACAGTCTCTCGTCTCTCCTGGGCCCCGATCACATCCCTACAGTCTCTCGTCTCTCCTTCGCCCCGATCACATCCCTACAGTCTCTCGTCTCTCCTGGGCCCCGATCACATCCCTACAGTCTCTCGTCTCTCCTTCGCCCCGATCACATCCCTGCAGTCTCTCGTCTCTCCTGGGCCCCGATCACATCCCGACAGTCTCTCGTCTCTCCTGGGCCCCGATCACATCCCTACAGTCTCTCGCCTCTCCTTCGCCCCGATCACATCCCTACAGTCTCTCGTCTCTCCTTCGCCCCGATCACATCCCAACAGTCTCTCGTCTCTCCTTCGCCCCGATCACATCCCTACAGTCTCTCGTCTCTCCTTCGCCCCGATCACATCCCTACAGTCTCTCGCCTCTCCTTCGCCCCGATCACATCCCTACAGTCTCTCGTCTCTCCTTCGCCCCGATCACATCCCGACAGTCTCTCGTCTCTCCTTCGCCCCGATCACATCCCTACAGTCTCTCGTCTCTCCTTCGCCCCGATCACATCGCTACAGTCTCTCGTCTCTCCTGGGCCCCGATCACATCCCTACAGTCTCTCGTCTCTCCTTCGCCCCGATCACATCCCTACAGTCTCTCGTCTCTCCTGGGCCCCGATCACATCCCTACAGTCTCTCGCCGCTCCTGGGCCCCGATCACATCCCTACAGTCTCTCGTCTCTCCTTCGCCCCGATCACATCGCTACAGTCTCTCGTCTCTCCTTCGCCCCGATCACATTCCTACAGTCTCTCGTCTCTGCTTCGCCCCGAGCACATCCCTACAGTCTCTCGTCTCTCCTGGGCCCCGATCACATCCCTGCAGTCTCGTCTCTCCTTCGCCCCGATCACATCCCGACAGTCCCTCGTCTCTCCTGGGCCCCGATCACATCCCTGCAGTCTCTCGTCTCTCCTTCGCCCCGATCACATCCCTACAGTCTCTCGTCTCTCCTTCGCCCCGATCACATTCCTACAGTCTCTCGTCTCTCCTTCGCCCCGATCACATCCCTACAGTCTCTCGTCTCTCCTTCGCCCCGATCACATCCCTACAGTCTCTCGTCTCTCCTGGACCCCGATCACATCCCTACAGTCTCTCGTCTCTCCTGGGCCCCGATCACATCCCTACAGTCACTCGTCTCTCCAGGGCCCAGATCACATCCCTACAGTCTCTCGTCTCTCCTGGACCCCGATCACATCCCGACAGTCTCTCATCTCTCCTGGGCCCCGATCACATCCCTACAGTCTCTCGTCTCTCCTTCGCCCCGATCACATCCCTACAGTCTCTCGTCTCTCCTGGGCCCCGATCACATCCCTACAGTCTCTCCTGGACCCTGATCACATCCCTACAGTCTCTCGCCTCTCCTGGACCCCGATCACATCCCTACAGTCTCTCGTCTCTCCTGGGCCCCGATGACATCCCTACAGTCTCTCGTCTCTCCTGGACCCCGATCACATCCCTGCAGTCTCTCGTCTCTCCTGGACCCCGATCACATCCCTGCAGTCTCTCGTCTCTCCTTAGCCCCGATCACATCCCTACAGTCTCTCGTCTCTCCTTCGCCCCGATCACATCCCTACAGTCTCTCGTCTCTCCTTCGCCCCGATCACATCCCTACAGTCTCTCGTCTCTCCTTCGTTCCGATCACATCCCTACAGTCTCTCGTCTCTCCTGGGCCCCGATCACATCCCTACAGTCTCTCGCCTCTCCTTCGCCCCGATCACATCCCTACAGTCTCTCGTCTCTCCTTCGCCCCGATCACATCCCTACAGTCTCTCGTCTCTCCTTCGCCCCGATCACATCCCTACAGTCTCTCGTCTCTCCTGGGCCCCGATCACATCCCTACAGTCTCTCGTCTCTCCTTCGCCCCGATCACATCCCTACAGTCTCTCGTCTCTCCTTCGCCCCGATCACATCCCTACAGTCTCTCGACTCTCCTTCGCCCCGATCACATCCCTATAGTCTCTCGTCTCTCCTGGGCCCCGATCACATCCCTACAGTCTCTCGTCTCTCCTGGGCCCCGATCACATCACTACAGTCTCTCGTCTCTCCTTCGCCCCGATCACATCCCTACAGTCTCTCGTCTCTCCTTCGCCCCGATCACATCCCTACAGTCTCTCGCCGCTCCTGGGCCCCGATCACATCCCGACAGTCTCTCGTCTCTCCTTCGCCCCGATCACATCCCTACAGTCTCTCGTCTCTCCTGGGCCCCGATCACATCCCTACAGTCTCTCGTCTCTCCTTCGCCCCGATCACATCCCCACAGTCTCTCGTCTCTCCTGGGCCCCGATCACATCCCTACAGTCTCTCACCTCTCCTTCGCCCCGATCACATCCCTACAGTCTCTCGTCTCTCCTTCGCCCCGATCACATCCCCACAGTCTCTCGTCTCTCCTTCGCCCCGATCACATCCCTACAGTCTCTCGTCTCTCCTGGGCCCCGATCACATCCCTACAGTCTCTCGTCTCTCCTTCGCCCCGATCACATCCCTACAGTCTCTCGTCTCTCCTTCGCCCCGATCACATCCCTACAGTCTCTCGTCTCTCCTTCGCCCCGATCACATCCCTACAGTCTCTCGTCTCTCCTTCGCCCCGATCACATCCCTACAGTCTCTCGCCGCTCCTGGGCCCCGATCACATCCCGACAGTCTCTCGTCTCTCCTTCGCCCCGATCACATCCCTACAGTCTCTCGTCTCTCCTTCACCCCGATCACATCCCTACAGTCTCTCGCCTCTCCTTCGCCCCGATCACATCCCTACAGTCTCTCGTCTCTCCTTCGCCCCGATCACATCCCTACAGTCTCCCGTCTCTCCTTCGCCCCGATCACATCCCTACAGTCTCTCGACTCTCCTTCACCCCGATCACATCCCTACAGTGTCTCGTCTCTCCTGGGCCCCGATCACATCCCTACAGTGTCTCGTCTCTCCTTCGCCCCGATCACATCCCTACAGTCTCTCGTCTCTCCTTCGCCCCGATCACATCCCTACAGTCTCTCGTCTCTCCTGGGCCCCGATCACATCCCTACAGTCTCTCGTCTCTCCTTCGCCCCGATCACATCCCTACAGTCTCTCGTCTCTCCAGGGCCCCGATCACATCCCTACAGTCTCTCGTCTCTCCTTCGCCCCGATCACATCCCTACAGTCTCTCGTCTCTCCTGGGCCCCGATCACATCCCGACAGTCTCTCGTCTCTCCTGGGCCCCGATCACATCCCTACAGTCTCTCGCCTCTCCTTCGCCCCGATCACATCCCTACAGTCTCTCGTCTCTCCTTCGCCCCGATCACATCCCAACAGTCTCTCGTCTCTCCTTCGCCCCGATCACATCCCTACAGTCTCTCGTCTCTCCTTCGCCCCGATCACATCCCTACAGTCTCTCGCCTCTCCTTCGCCCCGATCACATCCCTACAGTCTCTCGTCTCTCCTTCGCCCCGATCACATCCCGACAGTCTCTTGTCTCTCCTTCGCCCCGATCACATCCCTACAGTCTCTCGTCTCTCCTTCGCCCCGATCACATCCCTACAGTCTCTCGACTCTCCTTCACCCCGATCACATCCCTACAGTGTCTCGTCTCTCCTGGGCCCCGATCACATCCCTACAGTGTCTCGTCTCTCCTTCGCCCCGATCACATCCCTACAGTCTCTCGTCTCTCCTGGGCCCCGATCACATCCCTACAGTCTCTCGTCTCTCCTTCGCCCCGATCACATCCCTACAGTCTCTCGTCTCTCCTGGGCCCCGATCACATCCCGACAGTCTCTCGTCTCTCCTGGGCCCCGATCACATCCCTACAGTCTCTCGCCTCTCCTTCGCCCCGATCACATCCCTACAGTCTCTCGTCTCTCCTTCGCCCCGATCACATCCCAACAGTCTCTCGTCTCTCCTTCGCCCCGATCACATCCCTACAGTCTCTCGTCTCTCCTTCGCCCCGATCACATCCCTACAGTCTCTCGCCTCTCCTTCGCCCCGATCACATCCCTACAGTCTCTCGTCTCTCCTGGGCCCCGATCACATCCCTACAGTCTCTCGTCTCTCCTTCGCCCCGATCACATCCCTACAGTCTCTCGTCTCTCCTGGGCTTAGATCACATCCCTACAGTCTCTCGTCTCTCCTGGGCCCCGATCACATCCCTACAGTCTCTCGTCTCTCCTTCGCCCCGATCACATCCCTACAGTCTCTCGTCTCTCCTGGGCCCCGATCACATCCCTACAGTCTCTCGTCTCTCCTTCGCCCCGATCACATCCCTACAGTCTCTCGTCTCTCCTGGGCCCCGATCACATCCCTACAGTCTCTCGTCTCTCCTTCGCCCCGATCACATCCCTACAGTCTCTCGTCTCTCCTGGGCCCCGATCACATCCCGACAGTCTCTCGTCTCTCCTGGGCCCCGATCACATCCCTGCAGTCTCTCGCCTCTCCTTCGCCCCGATCACATCCCTACAGTCTCTCGTCTCTCCTTCGCCCCGATCACATCCCAACAGTCTCTCGTCTCTCCTTCGCCCCGATCACATCCCTACAGTCTCTCGTCTCTCCTTCGCCCCGATCACATCCCTACAGTCTCTCGCCTCTCCTTCGCCCCGATCACATCCCTACAGTCTCTCGTCTCTCCTTCGCCCCGATCACATCCCGACAGTCTCTCGTCTCTCCTTCGCCCCGATCACATCCCTACAGTCTCTCGTCTCTCCTTCGCCCCGATCACATCGCTACAGTCTCTCGTCTCTCCTGGGCCCCGATCACATCCCTACAGTCTCTCGCCGCTCCTGGGCCCCGATCACATCCCTACAGTCTCTCGTCTCTCCTTCGCCCCGATCACATTCCTACAGTCTCTCGTCTCTCCTTTGCCCCGAGCACATCCCTACAGTCTCTCGTCTCTCCTGGGCCCCGATCACATCCCTGCAGTCTCGTCTCTCCTTCGCCCCGATCACATCCCGACAGTCCCTCGTCTCTCCTGGGCCCCGATCACATCCCTGCAGTCTCTCGTCTCTCCTTCGCCCCGATCACATCCCTACAGTCTCTCGTCTCTCCTTCGCCCCGATCACATTCCTACAGTCTCTCGTCACTCCTTCGCCCCGATCACATCCCTACAGTCTCTCGTCTCTCCTTCGCCCCGATCACATCCCTACAGTCTCTCGTCTCTCCTGGACCCCGATCACATCCCTACAGTCTCTCGTCTCTCCTGGGCCCCGATCACATCCCTACAGTCACTCGTCTCTCCAGGGCCCAGATCACATCCCTACAGTCTCTCGTCTCTCCTGGACCCCGATCACATCCCGACAGTCTCTCATCTCTCCTGGGCCCCGATCACATCCCTACAGTCTCTCGTCTCTCCTTCGCCCCGATCACATCCCTACAGTCTCTCGTCTCTCCTGGGCCCCGATCACATCCCTACAGTCTCTCCTGGACCCTGATCACATCCCTACAGTCTCTCGCCTCTCCTGGACCCCGATCACATCCCTACAGTCTCTCGTCTCTCCTGGGCCCCGATCACATCCCTACAGTCTCTCGTCTCTCCTGGACCCCGATCACATCCCTGCAGTCTCTCGTCTCTCCTGGACCCCGATCACATCCCTGCAGTCTCTCGTCTCTCCTTAGCCCCGATCACATCCCTACAGTCTCTCGTCTCTCCTTCGCCCCGATCACATCCCTACAGTCTCTCGTCTCTCCTTCGCCCCGATCACATCCCTACAGTCTCTCGTCTCTCCTTCGTTCCGATCACATCCCTACAGTCTCTCGTCTCTCCTGGGCCCCGATCACATCCCTACAGTCTCTCGCCTCTCCTTCGCCCCGATCACATCCCTACAGTCTCTCGTCTCTCCTTCGCCCCGATCACATCCCTACAGTCTCTCGTCTCTCCTTCGCCCCGATCACATCCCTACAGTCTCTCGTCTCTCCTGGGCCCCGATCACATCCCTACAGTCTCTCGTCTCTCCTTCGCCCCGATCACATCCCTACAGTCTCTCGTCTCTCCTTCGCCCCGATCACATCCCTACAGTCTCTCGTCTCTCCTTCGCCCCGATCACATCCCTACAGTCTCTCGTCTCTCCTTCGCCCCGATCACATCCCTACAGTCTCCCGTCTCTCCTTCGCCCCGATCACATCCCTACAGTCTCTCGACTCTCCTTCGCCCCGATCACATCCCTATAGTCTCTCGTCTCTCCTGGGCCCCGATCACATCCCTCCAGTCTCTCGTCTCTCCTGGGCCCCGATCACATCACTACAGTCTCTCGTCTCTCCTTCGCCCCGATCACATCCCTACAGTCTCTCGTCTCTCCTGGGCCCCGATCACATCCCTACAGTCTCTCGCCTCTCCTTCGCCCCGATCACATCCCTACAGTCTCTCGTCTCTCCTTCGCCCCGATCACATCCCTACAGTCTCCCGTCTCTCCTTCGCCCCGATCACATCCCTACAGTCTCTCGACTCTCCTTCGCCCCGATCACATCCCTACATTGTCTCGTCTCTCCTGGGCCCCGATCACATCCCTACAGTCTCTCGTCTCTCCTTCGCCCCGATCACATCCCTACAGTCTCTCGCCTCTCCTGGGCCCCGATCACATCCCTACAGTCTCTCGTCTCTCCTGGGCCCCGATCACATCCCTACAGTCTCTCGTCTCTCCTTCGCCCCGATCACATCCCTACAGTCTCTCGTCTCTCCTGGGCCCCGATCACATCCCTACAGTCTCTCGTCTCTCCTTCGCCCCGATCACATCCCTACAGTCTCTCGTCTCTCCTTCGCCCCGATCACATCCCTACAGTCTCTCGCCGCTCCTGGGCCCCGATCACATCCCGACAGTCTCTCGTCTCTCCTTCGCCCCGATCACATCCCTACAGTCTCTCGTCTCTCCTGGGCCCCGATCACATCCCTACAGTCTCTCGTCTCTCCTTCGCCCCGATCACATCCCCACAGTCTCTCGTCTCTCCTGGGCCCCGATCACATCCCTACAGTCTCTCGCCTCTCCTTCGCCCCGATCACATCCCTACAGTCTCTCGTCTCTCCTTCGCCCCGATCACATCCCCACAGTCTCTCGTCTCTCCTTCGCCCCGATCACATCCCTACAGTCTCTCGTCTCTCCTGGGCCCCGATCACATCCCTACAGTCTCTCGTCTCTCCTGGGCCCCGATCACATCCCTACAGTCTCTCGCCTCTCCTTCGCCCCGATCACATCCCTACAGTCTCTCGTCTCTCCTTCGCCCCGATCACATCCCTACAGTCTCTCGTCTCTCCTGGGCCCCGATCACATCCCTACAGTCTCTCGTCTCTCCTGGGCCCCGATCACATCCCTACAGTCTCTCGTCTCTCCTTCGCCCCGATCACATCCCTACAGTCTCTCGTCTCTTCTGGGCCCCGATCACATCCCTACAGTCTCTCGTCTCTCCTTCGCCCCGATCACATCCCTACAGTCTCTCGTCTCTCCTGGGCCCCGATCACATCCCTACAGTCTCTCGTCTCTCCTTCGCCCCGATCACATCCCTACAGTCTCTCGTCTCTCCTGGGCCCCGATCACATCCCTACAGTCTCTCGTCTCTCCTTCGCCCCGATCACATCCCTACAGTCTCTCGTCTCTCCTGGGCCCCGATCACATCCCTACAGTCTCTCGTCTCTCCTTCGCCCCGATCACATCCCTACAGTCTCTCGTCTCTCCTGGGCCCCGATCACATCCCGACAGTCTCTCGTCTCTCCTGGGCCCCGATCACATCCCTACAGTCTCTCGCCTCTCCTTCGCCCCGATCACATCCCTACAGTCTCTCGTCTCTCCTTCGCCCCGATCACATCCCAACAGTCTCTCGTCTCTCCTTCGCCCCGATCACATCCCTACAGTCTCTCGTCTCTCCTTCGCCCCGATCACATCCCTACAGTCTCTCGCCTCTCCTTCGCCCCGATCACATCCCTACAGTCTCTCGTCTCTCCTTCGCCCCGATCACATCCCGACAGTCTCTCGTCTCTCCTTCGCCCCGATCACATCCCTACAGTCTCTCGTCTCTCCTTCGCCCCGATCACATCGCTACAGTCTCTCGTCTCTCCTGGGCCCCGATCACATCCCTACAGTCTCTCGTCTCTCCTTCGCCCCGATCACATCCCTACAGTCTCTCGTCTCTCCTGGGCCCCGATCACATCCCTACAGTCTCTCGCCGCTCCTGGGCCCCGATCACATCCCTACAGTCTCTCGTCTCTCCTTCGCCCCGATCACATCGCTACAGTCTCTCGTCTCTCCTTCGCCCCGATCACATTCCTACAGTCTCTCGTCTCTCCTTCGCCCCGAGCACATCCCTACAGTCTCTCGTCTCTCCTGGGCCCCGATCACATCCCTGCAGTCTCGTCTCTCCTTCGCCCCGATCACATCCCGACAGTCCCTCGTCTCTCCTGGGCCCCGATCACATCCCTGCAGTCTCTCGTCTCTCCTTCGCCCCGATCACATCCCTACAGTCTCTCGTCTCTCCTTCGCCCCGATCACATTCCTATAGTCTCTCGTCTCTCCTTCGCCCCGATCACATCCCTACAGTCTCTCGTCTCTCCTTCGCCCCGATCACATCCCTACAGTCTCTCGTCTCTCCTGGACCCCGATCACATCCCTACAGTCTCTCGTCTCTCCTGGGCCCCGATCACATCCCTACAGTCACTCGTCTCTCCAGGGCCCAGATCACATCCCTACAGTCTCTCGTCTCTCCTGGACCCCGATCACATCCCGACAGTCTCTCATCTCTCCTGGGCCCCGATCACATCCCTACAGTCTCTCGTCTCTCCTTCGCCCCGATCACATCCCTACAGTCTCTCGTCTCTCCTGGGCCCCGATCACATCCCTACAGTCTCTCCTGGACCCTGATCACATCCCTACAGTCTCTCGCCTCTCCTGGACCCCGATCACATCCCTACAGTCTCTCGTCTCTCCTGGGCCCCGATCACATCCCTACAGTCTCTCGTCTCTCCTGGACCCCGATCACATCCCTGCAGTCTCTCGTCTCTCCTGGACCCCGATCACATCCCTGCAGTCTCTCGTCTCTCCTTAGCCCCGATCACATCCCTACAGTCTCTCGTCTCTCCTTCGCCCCGATCACATCCCTACAGTCTCTCGTCTCTCCTTCGCCCCGATCACATCCCTACAGTCTCTCGTCTCTCCTTCGTTCCGATCACATCCCTACAGTCTCTCGTCTCTCCTGGGCCCCGATCACATCCCTACAGTCTCTCGCCTCTCCTTCGCCCCGATCACATCCCTACAGTCTCTCGTCTCTCCTTCGCCCCGATCACATCCCTACAGTCTCTCGTCTCTCCTTCGCCCCGATCACATCCCTACAGTCTCTCGTCTCTCCTGGGCCCCGATCACATCCCTACAGTCTCTCGTCTCTCCTTCGCCCCGATCACATCCCTACAGTCTCTCGTCTCTCCTTCGCCCCGATCACATCCCTACAGTCTCTCGACTCTCCTTCGCCCCGATCACATCCCTATAGTCTCTCGTCTCTCCTGGGCCCCGATCACATCCCTACAGTCTCTCGTCTCTCCTGGGCCCCGATCACATCACTACAGTCTCTCGTCTCTCCTTCGCCCCGATCACATCCCTACAGTCTCTCGTCTCTCCTTCGCCCCGATCACATCCCTACAGTCTCTCGCCGCTCCTGGGCCCCGATCACATCCCGACAGTCTCTCGTCTCTCCTTCGCCCCGATCACATCCCTACAGTCTCTCGTCTCTCCTGGGCCCCGATCACATCCCTACAGTCTCTCGTCTCTCCTTCGCCCCGATCACATCCCCACAGTCTCTCGTCTCTCCTGGGCCCCGATCACATCCCTACAGTCTCTCACCTCTCCTTCGCCCCGATCACATCCCTACAGTCTCTCGTCTCTCCTTCGCCCCGATCACATCCCCACAGTCTCTCGTCTCTCCTTCGCCCCGATCACATCCCTACAGTCTCTCGTCTCTCCTGGGCCCCGATCACATCCCTACAGTCTCTCGTCTCTCCTTCGCCCCGATCACATCCCTACAGTCTCTCGTCTCTCCTTCGCCCCGATCACATCCCTACAGTCTCTCGTCTCTCCTTCGCCCCGATCACATCCCTACAGTCTCTCGTCTCTCCTTCGCCCCGATCACATCCCTACAGTCTCTCGCCGCTCCTGGGCCCCGATCACATCCCGACAGTCTCTCGTCTCTCCTTCGCCCCGATCACATCCCTACAGTCTCTCGTCTCTCCTTCACCCCGATCACATCCCTACAGTCTCTCGCCTCTCCTTCGCCCCGATCACATCCCTACAGTCTCTCGTCTCTCCTTCGCCCCGATCACATCCCTACAGTCTCCCGTCTCTCCTTCGCCCCGATCACATCCCTACAGTCTCTCGACTCTCCTTCACCCCGATCACATCCCTACAGTGTCTCGTCTCTCCTGGGCCCCGATCACATCCCGACAGTGTCTCGTCTCTCCTTCGCCCCGATCACATCCCTACAGTCTCTCGTCTCTCCTTCGCCCCGATCACATCCCTACAGTCTCTCGTCTCTCCTGGGCCCCGATCACATCCCTACAGTCTCTCGTCTCTCCTTCGCCCCGATCACATCCCTACAGTCTCTCGTCTCTCCTGGGCCCCGATCACATCCCTACAGTCTCTCGTCTCTCCTTCGCCCCGATCACATCCCTACAGTCTCTCGTCTCTCCTGGGCCCCGATCACATCCCGACAGTCTCTCGTCTCTCCTGGGCCCCGATCACATCCCTACAGTCTCTCGCCTCTCCTTCGCCCCGATCACATCCCTACAGTCTCTCGTCTCTCCTTCGCCCCGATCACATCCCAACAGTCTCTCGTCTCTCCTTCGCCCCGATCACATCCCTACAGTCTCTCGTCTCTCCTTCGCCCCGATCACATCCCTACAGTCTCTCGCCTCTCCTTCGCCCCGATCACATCCCTACAGTCTCTCGTCTCTCCTTCGCCCCGATCACATCCCGACAGTCTCTTGTCTCTCCTTCGCCCCGATCACATCCCTACAGTCTCTCGTCTCTCCTTTGCCCCGATCACATCGCTACAGTCTCTCGCCGCTCCTGGGCCCCGATCACATCCCTACAGTCTCTCGCCTCTCC
This sequence comes from Pristiophorus japonicus, assembly GCF_044704955.1. Lineage (NCBI taxonomy): Eukaryota > Metazoa > Chordata > Chondrichthyes > Pristiophoridae > Pristiophorus > Pristiophorus japonicus. The sequence continues at coordinate 14,131 of NW_027253161.1, read as the reverse complement.
TGGGCCCCGATCACATCCCTACAGTCTCTCGTCTCTCCTTCGCCCCGATCACATTCCTACAGTCTCTCGTCTCTCCTGGGCCCCGATCACATCCCGACAGTCTCTCGCCTCTCCTTCGCCCCGATCACATCCCTACAGTCTCTCGTCTCTCCTTCGCCCCGATCACATCCCTACAGTCTCTCGTCTCTCCTGGACCCCGATCACATCCCTACAGTCTCTCGCCGCTCCTGGGCCCCGATCACATCCCTACAGTCTCTCGTCTCTCCTTCGCCCCGATCACATTCCTACAGTCTCTCGTCTCTCCTGGGCCCCGATCACATCCCGACAGTCTCTCGCCTCTCCTTCGCCCCGATCACATCCCTACAGTCTCTCGTCTCTCCTTCGCCCCGATCACATCGCTACAGTCTCTCGTCTCTCCTGGACCCCGATCACATCCCTACAGTCTCTCGCCGCTCCTGGGCCCCGATCACATCCCTACAGTCTCTCGTCTCTCCTTCGCCCCGAGCACATCCCTACAGTCTCTCGTCTCTCCTGGGCCCCGATCACATCCCTGCAGTCTCGTCTCTCCTTCGCCCCGATCACATCCCGACAGTCCCTCGTCTCTCCTGGGCCCCGATCACATCCCTGCAGTCTCTCGTCTCTCCTTCGCCCCGATCACATCCCTACAGTCTCTCGTCTCTCCTTCGCCCCGATCACATCCCTACAGTCTCTCGTCTCTCCTTCGCCCCGATCACATCCCTACAGTCTCTCGTCTCTCCTGGACCCCGATCACATCCCTACAGTCTCTCGTCTCTCCTGGGCCCCGATCACATCCCTACAGTCACTCGTCTCTCCTGGACCCCGATCACATCCCGACAGTCTCTCATCTCTCCTGGGCCCCGATCACATCCCTACAGTCTCTCGTCTCACCTTCGCCCCGATCACATCCCTACAGTCTCTCGTCTCTCCTGGGCCCCGATCACATCCCTACAGTCTCTCCTGGACCCTGATCACATCCCTACAGTCTCTCGCCTCTCCTGGACCCCGATCACATCCCTACAGTCTCTCGTCTCTCCTGGGCCCCGATCACATCCCTACAGTCTCTCGTCTCTCCTGGACCCCGATCACATCCCTGCAGTCTCTCGTCTCTCCTGGACCCCGATCACATCCCTGCAGTCTCTCGTCTCTCCTGGGCCCCGATCACATCCCTACAGTCTCTCGTCTCTCCTTCGCCCCGATCACATCCCTACAGTCTCTCGTCTCTCCTTCGCCCCGATCACATCCCTACAGTCTCTCGTCTCTCCTTCGTTCCGATCACATCCCTACAGTCTCTCGTCTCTCCTGGGCCCCGATCACATCCCTACAGTCTCTCGCCTCTCCTTCGCCCCGATCACATCCCTACAGTCTCTCGTCTCTCCTTCGCCCCGATCACATCCCTACAGTCTCTCGTCTCTCCTTCGCCCCGATCACATCCCTACAGTCTCTCGTCTCTCCTGGGCCCCGATCACATCCCTACAGTCTCTCGTCTCTCCTTCGCCCCGATCACATCCCTACAGTCTCTCGTCTCTCCTTCGCCCCGATCACATCCCTACAGTCTCTCGCCTCTCCTTCGCCCCGATCACATCCCTACAGTCTCTCGTCTCTCCTTCGCCCCGATCACATCCCTACAGTCTCCCGTCTCTCCTTCGCCCCGATCACATCCCTACAGTCTCTCGACTCTCCTTCACCCCGATCACATCCCTACAGTGTCTCGTCTCTCCTGGGCCCCGATCACATCCCTACAGTCTCTCGTCTCTCCTTTGCCCCGATCACATCCCTACAGTCTCTCGTCTCTCCTGGGCCCCGATCACATCCCTACAGTCTCGCGTCTCTCCTGGGCCCCGATCACATCACTACAGTCTCTCGTCTCTCCTTCGCCCCGATCACATCCCTACAGTCTCTCGTCTCGCCTGGGCCCCGATCACATCCCTACAGTCTCTCGTCTCTCCTGGGCCCCGATCACATCCCTACAGTCTCTCGTCTCTCCTTCGCCCCGATCACATCCCTACAGTCTCTCGTCTCTCCTGGGCCCCGATCACATCCCTACAGTCTCTCGTCTCTCCTTCGCCCCGATCACATCCCTACAGTCTCTCGTCTCTCCTGGGCCCCGATCACATCCCAACAGTCTCTCGTCTCTCCTGGGCCCCGATCACATCCCTACAGTCTCTCGCCTCTCCTTCGCCCCGATCACATCCCTACAGTCTCTCGTCTCTCGTCTCTCCTTCGCCCCGATCACATCCCGACAGTCTCTCGTCTCTCCTTCGCCCCGATCACATCCCTACAGTCTCTCGTCTCTCCTTCGCCCCGATCACATCGCTACAGTCTCTCGCCTCTCCTTCGCCCCGATCACATCCCTACAGTCTCTCGTCTCTCCTTCGCCCCGATCACATCCCGACAGTCTCTCGTCTCTCCTTCGCCCCGATCACATCCCTACAGTCTCTCGTCTCTCCTTCGCCCCGATCACATCGCTACAGTCTCTCATCTCTCCTGGGCCCCGATCACATCCCTACAGTCTCTCGCCGCTCCTGGACCCCGATCACATCCCTGCAGTCTCTCGTCTCTCCTGGACCCCGATCACATCCCTGCAGTCTCTCGTCTCTCCTGGGCCCCGATCACATCCCTACAGTCTCTCGTCTCTCCTTCGCCCCGATCACATCCCTACAGTCTCTCGTCTCTCCTTCGCCCCGATCACATCCCTACAGTCTCTCGTCTCTCCTTCGTTCCGATCACATCCCTACAGTCTCTCGTCTCTCCTGGGCCCCGATCACATCCCTACAGTCTCTCGCCTCTCCTTCGCCCCGATCACATCCCTACAGTCTCTCGTCTCTCCTTCGCCCCGATCACATCCCTACAGTCTCTCGTCTCTCCTTCGCCCCGATCACATCCCTACAGTCTCTCGTCTCTCCTGGGCCCCGATCACATCCCTACAGTCTCTCGTCTCTCCTTCGCCCCGTTCACATCCCTACAGTCTCTCGTCTCTCCTTCGCCCCGATCACATCCCTACAGTCTCTCGTCTCTCCTTCGCCCCGATCACATCCCTACAGTCTCTCGCCTCTCCTTCGCCCTGATCACATCCCTACAGTCTCTCGTCTCTCCTTCGCCCCGATCACATCCCTACAGTCTCTCGTCTCTCCTTCGCCCCGATCACATCCCGACAGTCTCTCGTCTCTCCTTCGCCCCGATCACATCCCTACAGTCTCTCGTCTCTCCTTCGCCCCGATCACATCGCTACAGTCTCTCGTCTCTCCTGGGCCCCGATCACATCCCTACAGTCTCTCGCCGCTCCTGGGCCCCGATCACATCCCTACAGTCTCTCGTCTCTCCTTCGCCCCGATCACATTCCTACAGTCTCTCGTCTCTCCTTTGCCCCGAGCACATCCCTACAGTCTCTCGTCTCTCCTGGGCCCCGATCACATCCCTGCAGTCTCGTCTCTCCTTCGCCCCGATCACATCCCGACAGTCCCTCGTCTCTCCTGGGCCCCGATCACATCCCTGCAGTCTCTCGTCTCTCCTTCGCCCCGATCACATCCCTACAGTCTCTCGTCTCTCCTTCGCCCCGATCACATTCCTACAGTCTCTCGTCACTCCTTCGCCCCGATCACATCCCTACAGTCTCTCGTCTCTCCTTCGCCCCGATCACATCCCTACAGTCTCTCGTCTCTCCTGGACCCCGATCACATCCCTACAGTCTCTCGTCTCTCCTGGGCCCCGATCACATCCCTACAGTCACTCGTCTCTCCAGGGCCCAGATCACATCCCTACAGTCTCTCGTCTCTCCTGGACCCCGATCACATCCCGACAGTCTCTCATCTCTCCTGGGCCCCGATCACATCCCTACAGTCTCTCGTCTCTCCTTCGCCCCGATCACATCCCTACAGTCTCTCGTCTCTCCTGGGCCCCGATCACATCCCTACAGTCTCTCCTGGACCCTGATCACATCCCTACAGTCTCTCGCCTCTCCTGGACCCCGATCACATCCCTACAGTCTCTCGTCTCTCCTGGGCCCCGATCACATCCCTACAGTCTCTCGTCTCTCCTGGACCCCGATCACATCCCTGCAGTCTCTCGTCTCTCCTGGACCCCGATCACATCCCTGCAGTCTCTCGTCTCTCCTTAGCCCCGATCACATCCCTACAGTCTCTCGTCTCTCCTTCGCCCCGATCACATCCCTACAGTCTCTCGTCTCTCCTTCGCCCCGATCACATCCCTACAGTCTCTCGTCTCTCCTTCGTTCCGATCACATCCCTACAGTCTCTCGTCTCTCCTGGGCCCCGATCACATCCCTACAGTCTCTCGCCTCTCCTTCGCCCCGATCACATCCCTACAGTCTCTCGTCTCTCCTTCGCCCCGATCACATCCCTACAGTCTCTCGTCTCTCCTTCGCCCCGATCACATCCCTACAGTCTCTCGTCTCTCCTGGGCCCCGATCACATCCCTACAGTCTCTCGTCTCTCCTTCGCCCCGATCACATCCCTACAGTCTCTCGTCTCTCCTTCGCCCCGATCACATCCCTACAGTCTCTCGTCTCTCCTTCGCCCCGATCACATCCCTACAGTCTCTCGTCTCTCCTTCGCCCCGATCACATCCCTACAGTCTCCCGTCTCTCCTTCGCCCCGATCACATCCCTACAGTCTCTCGACTCTCCTTCGCCCCGATCACATCCCTATAGTCTCTCGTCTCTCCTGGGCCCCGATCACATCCCTCCAGTCTCTCGTCTCTCCTGGGCCCCGATCACATCACTACAGTCTCTCGTCTCTCCTTCGCCCCGATCACATCCCTACAGTCTCTCGTCTCTCCTGGGCCCCGATCACATCCCTACAGTCTCTCGCCTCTCCTTCGCCCCGATCACATCCCTACAGTCTCTCGTCTCTCCTTCGCCCCGATCACATCCCTACAGTCTCCCGTCTCTCCTTCGCCCCGATCACATCCCTACAGTCTCTCGACTCTCCTTCGCCCCGATCACATCCCTACATTGTCTCGTCTCTCCTGGGCCCCGATCACATCCCTACAGTCTCTCGTCTCTCCTTCGCCCCGATCACATCCCTACAGTCTCTCGCCTCTCCTGGGCCCCGATCACATCCCTACAGTCTCTCGTCTCTCCTGGGCCCCGATCACATCCCTACAGTCTCTCGTCTCTCCTTCGCCCCGATCACATCCCTACAGTCTCTCGTCTCTCCTGGGCCCCGATCACATCCCTACAGTCTCTCGTCTCTCCTTCGCCCCGATCACATCCCTACAGTCTCTCGTCTCTCCTTCGCCCCGATCACATCCCTACAGTCTCTCGCCGCTCCTGGGCCCCGATCACATCCCGACAGTCTCTCGTCTCTCCTTCGCCCCGATCACATCCCTACAGTCTCTCGTCTCTCCTGGGCCCCGATCACATCCCTACAGTCTCTCGTCTCTCCTTCGCCCCGATCACATCCCCACAGTCTCTCGTCTCTCCTGGGCCCCGATCACATCCCTACAGTCTCTCGCCTCTCCTTCGCCCCGATCACATCCCTACAGTCTCTCGTCTCTCCTTCGCCCCGATCACATCCCCACAGTCTCTCGTCTCTCCTTCGCCCCGATCACATCCCTACAGTCTCTCGTCTCTCCTGGGCCCCGATCACATCCCTACAGTCTCTCGTCTCTCCTGGGCCCCGATCACATCCCTACAGTCTCTCGCCTCTCCTTCGCCCCGATCACATCCCTACAGTCTCTCGTCTCTCCTTCGCCCCGATCACATCCCTACAGTCTCTCGTCTCTCCTGGGCCCCGATCACATCCCTACAGTCTCTCGTCTCTCCTGGGCCCCGATCACATCCCTACAGTCTCTCGTCTCTCCTTCGCCCCGATCACATCCCTACAGTCTCTCGTCTCTTCTGGGCCCCGATCACATCCCTACAGTCTCTCGTCTCTCCTTCGCCCCGATCACATCCCTACAGTCTCTCGTCTCTCCTGGGCCCCGATCACATCCCTACAGTCTCTCGTCTCTCCTTCGCCCCGATCACATCCCTACAGTCTCTCGTCTCTCCTGGGCCCCGATCACATCCCTACAGTCTCTCGTCTCTCCTTCGCCCCGATCACATCCCTACAGTCTCTCGTCTCTCCTGGGCCCCGATCACATCCCTACAGTCTCTCGTCTCTCCTTCGCCCCGATCACATCCCTACAGTCTCTCGTCTCTCCTGGGCCCCGATCACATCCCGACAGTCTCTCGTCTCTCCTGGGCCCCGATCACATCCCTACAGTCTCTCGCCTCTCCTTCGCCCCGATCACATCCCTACAGTCTCTCGTCTCTCCTTCGCCCCGATCACATCCCAACAGTCTCTCGTCTCTCCTTCGCCCCGATCACATCCCTACAGTCTCTCGTCTCTCCTTCGCCCCGATCACATCCCTACAGTCTCTCGCCTCTCCTTCGCCCCGATCACATCCCTACAGTCTCTCGTCTCTCCTTCGCCCCGATCACATCCCGACAGTCTCTCGTCTCTCCTTCGCCCCGATCACATCCCTACAGTCTCTCGTCTCTCCTTCGCCCCGATCACATCGCTACAGTCTCTCGTCTCTCCTGGGCCCCGATCACATCCCTACAGTCTCTCGTCTCTCCTTCGCCCCGATCACATCCCTACAGTCTCTCGTCTCTCCTGGGCCCCGATCACATCCCTACAGTCTCTCGCCGCTCCTGGGCCCCGATCACATCCCTACAGTCTCTCGTCTCTCCTTCGCCCCGATCACATCGCTACAGTCTCTCGTCTCTCCTTCGCCCCGATCACATTCCTACAGTCTCTCGTCTCTCCTTCGCCCCGAGCACATCCCTACAGTCTCTCGTCTCTCCTGGGCCCCGATCACATCCCTGCAGTCTCGTCTCTCCTTCGCCCCGATCACATCCCGACAGTCCCTCGTCTCTCCTGGGCCCCGATCACATCCCTGCAGTCTCTCGTCTCTCCTTCGCCCCGATCACATCCCTACAGTCTCTCGTCTCTCCTTCGCCCCGATCACATTCCTATAGTCTCTCGTCTCTCCTTCGCCCCGATCACATCCCTACAGTCTCTCGTCTCTCCTTCGCCCCGATCACATCCCTACAGTCTCTCGTCTCTCCTGGACCCCGATCACATCCCTACAGTCTCTCGTCTCTCCTGGGCCCCGATCACATCCCTACAGTCACTCGTCTCTCCAGGGCCCAGATCACATCCCTACAGTCTCTCGTCTCTCCTGGACCCCGATCACATCCCGACAGTCTCTCATCTCTCCTGGGCCCCGATCACATCCCTACAGTCTCTCGTCTCTCCTTCGCCCCGATCACATCCCTACAGTCTCTCGTCTCTCCTGGGCCCCGATCACATCCCTACAGTCTCTCCTGGACCCTGATCACATCCCTACAGTCTCTCGCCTCTCCTGGACCCCGATCACATCCCTACAGTCTCTCGTCTCTCCTGGGCCCCGATCACATCCCTACAGTCTCTCGTCTCTCCTGGACCCCGATCACATCCCTGCAGTCTCTCGTCTCTCCTGGACCCCGATCACATCCCTGCAGTCTCTCGTCTCTCCTTAGCCCCGATCACATCCCTACAGTCTCTCGTCTCTCCTTCGCCCCGATCACATCCCTACAGTCTCTCGTCTCTCCTTCGCCCCGATCACATCCCTACAGTCTCTCGTCTCTCCTTCGTTCCGATCACATCCCTACAGTCTCTCGTCTCTCCTGGGCCCCGATCACATCCCTACAGTCTCTCGCCTCTCCTTCGCCCCGATCACATCCCTACAGTCTCTCGTCTCTCCTTCGCCCCGATCACATCCCTACAGTCTCTCGTCTCTCCTTCGCCCCGATCACATCCCTACAGTCTCTCGTCTCTCCTGGGCCCCGATCACATCCCTACAGTCTCTCGTCTCTCCTTCGCCCCGATCACATCCCTACAGTCTCTCGTCTCTCCTTCGCCCCGATCACATCCCTACAGTCTCTCGACTCTCCTTCGCCCCGATCACATCCCTATAGTCTCTCGTCTCTCCTGGGCCCCGATCACATCCCTACAGTCTCTCGTCTCTCCTGGGCCCCGATCACATCACTACAGTCTCTCGTCTCTCCTTCGCCCCGATCACATCCCTACAGTCTCTCGTCTCTCCTTCGCCCCGATCACATCCCTACAGTCTCTCGCCGCTCCTGGGCCCCGATCACATCCCGACAGTCTCTCGTCTCTCCTTCGCCCCGATCACATCCCTACAGTCTCTCGTCTCTCCTGGGCCCCGATCACATCCCTACAGTCTCTCGTCTCTCCTTCGCCCCGATCACATCCCCACAGTCTCTCGTCTCTCCTGGGCCCCGATCACATCCCTACAGTCTCTCACCTCTCCTTCGCCCCGATCACATCCCTACAGTCTCTCGTCTCTCCTTCGCCCCGATCACATCCCCACAGTCTCTCGTCTCTCCTTCGCCCCGATCACATCCCTACAGTCTCTCGTCTCTCCTGGGCCCCGATCACATCCCTACAGTCTCTCGTCTCTCCTTCGCCCCGATCACATCCCTACAGTCTCTCGTCTCTCCTTCGCCCCGATCACATCCCTACAGTCTCTCGTCTCTCCTTCGCCCCGATCACATCCCTACAGTCTCTCGTCTCTCCTTCGCCCCGATCACATCCCTACAATCTCTCGCCGCTCCTGGGCCCCGATCACATCCCGACAGTCTCTCGTCTCTCCTTCGCCCCGATCACATCCCTACAGTCTCTCGTCTCTCCTTCACCCCGATCACATCCCTACAGTCTCTCGCCTCTCCTTCGCCCCGATCACATCCCTACAGTCTCTCGTCTCTCCTTCGCCCCGATCACATCCCTACAGTCTCCCGTCTCTCCTTCGCCCCGATCACATCCCTACAGTCTCTCGACTCTCCTTCACCCCGATCACATCCCTACAGTGTCTCGTCTCTCCTGGGCCCCGATCACATCCCGACAGTGTCTCGTCTCTCCTTCGCCCCGATCACATCCCTACAGTCTCTCGTCTCTCCTTCGCCCCGATCACATCCCTACAGTCTCTCGTCTCTCCTGGGCCCCGATCACATCCCTACAGTCTCTCGTCTCTCCTTCGCCCCGATCACATCCCTACAGTCTCTCGTCTCTCCTGGGCCCCGATCACATCCCTACAGTCTCTCGTCTCTCCTTCGCCCCGATCACATCCCTACAGTCTCTCGTCTCTCCTGGGCCCCGATCACATCCCGACAGTCTCTCGTCTCTCCTGGGCCCCGATCACATCCCTACAGTCTCTCGCCTCTCCTTCGCCCCGATCACATCCCTACAGTCTCTCGTCTCTCCTTCGCCCCGATCACATCCCAACAGTCTCTCGTCTCTCCTTCGCCCCGATCACATCCCTACAGTCTCTCGTCTCTCCTTCGCCCCGATCACATCCCTACAGTCTCTCGCCTCTCCTTCGCCCCGATCACATCCCTACAGTCTCTCGTCTCTCCTTCGCCCCGATCACATCCCGACAGTCTCTTGTCTCTCCTTCGCCCCGATCACATCCCTACAGTCTCTCGTCTCTCCTTTGCCCCGATCACATCGCTACAGTCTCTCGCCGCTCCTGGGCCCCGATCACATCCCTACAGTCTCTCGCCTCTCCTGGGCCCCGATCACATCCCTACAGTCTCTCGTCTCTCCTTCGCCCCGATCACATTCCTACAGTCTCTCGTCTCTCCTGGGCCCCGATCACATCCCGACAGTCTCTCGCCTCTCCTTCGCCCCGATCACATCCCTACAGTCTCTCGTCTCTCCTTCGCCCCGATCACATCCCTACAGTCTCTCGTCTCTCCTGGACCCCGATCACATCCCTACAGTCTCTCGCCGCTCCTGGGCCCCGATCACATCCCTACAGTCTCTCGTCTCTCCTTCGCCCCGATCACATTCCTACAGTCTCTCGTCTCTCCTGGGCCCCGATCACATCCCGACAGTCTCTCGCCTCTCCTTCGCCCCGATCACATCCCTACAGTCTCTCGTCTCTCCTTCGCCCCGATCACATCGCTACAGTCTCTCGTCTCTCCTGGACCCCGATCACATCCCTACAGTCTCTCGCCGCTCCTGGGCCCCGATCACATCCCTACAGTCTCTCGTCTCTCCTTCGCCCCGAGCACATCCCTACAGTCTCTCGTCTCTCCTGGGCCCCGATCACATCCCTGCAGTCTCGTCTCTCCTTCGCCCCGATCACATCCCGACAGTCCCTCGTCTCTCCTGGGCCCCGATCACATCCCTGCAGTCTCTCGTCTCTCCTTCGCCCCGATCACATCCCTACAGTCTCTCGTCTCTCCTTCGCCCCGATCACATCCCTACAGTCTCTCGTCTCTCCTTCGCCCCGATCACATCCCTACAGTCTCTCGTCTCTCCTGGACCCCGATCACATCCCTACAGTCTCTCGTCTCTCCTGGGCCCCGATCACATCCCTACAGTCACTCGTCTCTCCTGGACCCCGATCACATCCCGACAGTCTCTCATCTCTCCTGGGCCCCGATCACATCCCTACAGTCTCTCGTCTCACCTTCGCCCCGATCACATCCCTACAGTCTCTCGTCTCTCCTGGGCCCCGATCACATCCCTACAGTCTCTCCTGGACCCTGATCACATCCCTACAGTCTCTCGCCTCTCCTGGACCCCGATCACATCCCTACAGTCTCTCGTCTCTCCTGGGCCCCGATCACATCCCTACAGTCTCTCGTCTCTCCTGGACCCCGATCACATCCCTGCAGTCTCTCGTCTCTCCTGGACCCCGATCACATCCCTGCAGTCTCTCGTCTCTCCTGGGCCCCGATCACATCCCTACAGTCTCTCGTCTCTCCTTCGCCCCGATCACATCCCTACAGTCTCTCGTCTCTCCTTCGCCCCGATCACATCCCTACAGTCTCTCGTCTCTCCTTCGTTCCGATCACATCCCTACAGTCTCTCGTCTCTCCTGGGCCCCGATCACATCCCTACAGTCTCTCGCCTCTCCTTCGCCCCGATCACATCCCTACAGTCTCTCGTCTCTCCTTCGCCCCGATCACATCCCTACAGTCTCTCGTCTCTCCTTCGCCCCGATCACATCCCTACAGTCTCTCGTCTCTCCTGGGCCCCGATCACATCCCTACAGTCTCTCGTCTCTCCTTCGCCCCGATCACATCCCTACAGTCTCTCGTCTCTCCTTCGCCCCGATCACATCCCTACAGTCTCTCGCCTCTCCTTCGCCCCGATCACATCCCTACAGTCTCTCGTCTCTCCTTCGCCCCCGATCACATCCCTACAGTCTCCGTCTCTCCTTCGCCCCGATCACATCCCTACAGTCTCTCGACTCTCCTTCACCCGATCACATCCTTACAGTGTCTCGTCTCTCCTGGCCCCGATCACATCCCTACAGTCTCTCGTCTCTCCTTTGCCCCGATCACATCCCTACAGTCTCCTCGTCTCTCCTGGGCCCCGATCACATCCCTACAGTCTCGCGCTCTCCCTGGGCCCCGATCACATCACTACAGTCTCTCGTCTCTCCTTCGCCCCGATCACATCCCTACAGTCTCTCGTCTCGCCTGGGCCCCGATCACATCCCTACAGTCTCTCGTCTCTCCTGGGCCCCGATCACATCCCTACAGTCTCTCGTCTCTCCTTCGCCCCGATCACATCCCTACAGTCTCTCGTCTCTCTGGGCCCCGATCACATCCCTACAGTCTCTCGTCTCTCCTGCCCCGATCACATCCCTACAGTCTCTCGTCTCTCCTGGGCCCCGATCACATCCCAACAGTCTCTCGTCTCTCCTGGGCCCCGATCACATCCCTACAGTCTCTCGCCTCTCCTTCGCCCCGATCACATCCCTACAGTCTCTCGTCTCTCGTCTCTCTGCCCCGATCACATCCCTACAGTCTCTCGTCTCTCCTTCGCCCCGATCACATCCCACAGTCTCTCGTCTCTCTTCGCCCCGATCACATCGCTACAGTCTCTCCCTCTCCTTCGCCCGATCACATCCCTACAGTCTCTCGTCTCTCCTTCGCCCCGATCACATCCCGACAGTCTCTCGTCTCTCCTTCGCCCCGATCACATCCCTACAGTCTCTCGTCTCTCCTTCGCCCCGATCACATCGCTACAGTCTCTCATCTCTCCTGGGCCCCGATCACATCCCTACAGTCTCTCGCCGCTCCTTGCCCCGATCACATCCCTGCAGTCTCTCGTCTCTCCTGGCCCCGATCAGCATCCCTGCAGTCTCTCGTCTCTCCTGGGCCCCGATCACATCCTACAGTCTCTCGTCTCTCCTTCGCCCCGATCACATCCCTACAGTCTCTCGTCTCTCCTTCGCCCCGATCACATCCCTACAGTCTCTCGTCTCTCCTTCGTTCCGATCACATCCCTACAGTCTCTCGTCTCTCCTGGGCCCCGATCACATCCCTACAGTCTCTCGCCTCTCCTTCGCCCCGATCACATCCCTACAGTCTCTCGTCTCTCCTTCGCCCCGATCACATCCCTACAGTCTCTCGTCTCTCCTTCGCCCGATCACATCCCTACAGTCTCTCGTCTCTCCTTGGGCCCCGATCACATCCCTACAGTCTCTCGTCTCTCCTTCGCCCCGTTCACATCCTACAGTCTCTCGTCTCTCCTTCGCCCGATCACATCCCTACAGTCTCTCGTCTCTCCTTGCCCCGATCACATCCCTACAGTCTCTCTCCCTACAGTCTCTCGTCTCTCCTCGCCTCATGCTACAGTCTCTCTTCTCTCCTGCCGCTTCACATCCCTCAGTCTCTCGTTCTCATTCGCCCTTCACTCCCTACAGTCTCTGTCTCTCCTTCGCCCCGATCCACATCCCTACAGTCTCTCGCCTCTCCTTCGCTTCGCCCTGATCACATCCCTACAGTCTCTCGTCTCTCCTTCGCCCGATCACATCCCTACAGTCTCTCGTCTCTCCTTCGCCCCGATCACATCCCTACAGTCTCTCGCCTCTCCTTCGCCCCGATCACATCCCTACAGTCTCTCGTCTCTCCTTCGCCCCGATCACATCCCTACAGTCTCCCGTCTCTCCTGGGCCCCGATCACATCCCTACAGTCTCTCGACTCTCCTTCACCCCGATCACATCCCTACAGTGTCTCGTCTCTCCTGGGCCCCGATCACATCCCTACAGTCTCTCGTCTCTCCTTCGCCCCGATCACATCCCTACAGTCTCTCGTCTCTCCTGGGCCCGATCACATCACTACAGTCTCTCGTCTCTCCTTCGCCCCGATCACATCCCTGACAGTCTCTCGTCTCGCCTGGGCCCCGATCACATCCCTACAGTCTCTCGTCTCTCCTGGGCCCCGATCACATCCCTACAGTCTCTCGTCTCTCCTTCGCCCCGATCACATCCCTACAGTCTCTCGTCTCTCCTGGGCCCCGATCACATCCCTACAGTCTCTCGTCTCTCCTGGGCCCCGATCACATCCCTGCAGTCTCTCGCCTCTCCTTCGCCCCGATCACATCCCTACAGTCTCTCGTCTCTCGTCTCTCCTTCGCCCCAATCACATCCCGACAGTCTCTCGTCTCTCCTTCGCCCCGATCACATCCCTACAGTCTCTCGTCTCTCCTTCGCCCCCGATCACATCCCTACAGTCTCTCGCCTCTCCTTCGCCCGATCACATCCCTACAGTCCTCTCGTCTCTCCTTCGCCCCGATCACATCCCGACAGTCTCTCGTCTCTCCTTCGCCCCGATCACATCCCTACAGTCTCTCGTCTCTCCTTCGCCCCGATCACATCGCTACAGTCTCTCATCTCTCCTGGGCCCCGATCACATCCCTGCCGTCTCGTCTCTCCTTCGCCCCGATCACATCCCGACAGTCCCTCGTCTCTCCTGGGCCCCGATCACATCCCTGCAGTCTCTCGTCTCTCCTTCGCCCCGATCACATCCCTACAGTCTCTCGTCTCTCCCTTCGCCCCGATCACATTCCTACAGTCTCTCGTCTCTCCTTCGCCCCGATCACATCCCTACCAGTCTCTCGTCTCTCGTTCGCCCCGATCACATCCCTACAGTCTCTCGTTCTCTCCTGGACCCCGATCACATCCCTACAGTCTCTCGTCTCTCCTGGCCCCGATCACATCCCGACAGTCACTCGTCTCTCTCCCCGGAGGGCCCCCGATCACATCCCTACAGTCTCTCGTCTCTACCTGGACCCCGGATCA